>NC_133009.1:29240487-29546139 GCF_048564905.1 Vicugna pacos
TGTTGTGATTAGGCTATTTTTCAGAATCATTTTTGTGGGAAGCTTTGGGGTTTCAGCCTAAGAAGATCTGTTCATATGAAAGAACTGGGGAACTGCAGTTAGGCAGATACAAGCCTTGGAGCTCTTCTGCTCCCCAACAAACAACACGTACCCTTCAGAGCAGAGGAGACAGCAGGCTGAAGGTCCGACGCCTCAGTCCGTGGTGTGTGCTCACCCTCCTCAACAGGTCCAAGTCTTGCAGTTAAAATTCATGAACAGAAACTCTTCACATGCACGTAGTCAGTTAAGAAATTAAAAATTAAGAATTTAAATTATGCAAACAGTATCTTTTTTTGCCAACTTAGTTTATGAAAATTTTTACCTAGAAGGGGGGACCTCCTATTACATAGATTAGTGCTTCTCAAACTTTACTTAAACACCAGGCCTGCTTAATGAGATGTGCAGATTTCCCAGCCTCATCCCCCAGAGATTTTGACTCTTTTTTTCAGTAGACTGAGCACTGGAACATACATCTCAGCTGATTATGATCCAATTAATCCAAGGATCTCAATTTGAAGATAAATTATACACATTTTGATGTACATAATAACATTTGGCACATAGAAGAAGTCAACAACTTATTAGGCACTTTTCTGCTTTTTCTTGGTTTCAACTCTCAGCATTGCTACCTTTAAGGCAATGGGCTAAAATTAATGACCCCAAAATTCTAATTTGCAATTATACATTAAAGTTATTTTTTTTCCTCAAGGAAAAAAACATTTTTTTATGAAGACTAAGTTTGATTGGACTTTTTCTTGTGGAAATGTTCTGCTACACAGTCTTCAAGTCTAAAATGAATGTCAAGGGGAAAATAAAAGGCAAGTATTACAAAAAATTATTTCTAGCAACTATCTTTCTAGAATGTGTTTATTCCCTAAAGTGAGCAACACCTATAGTAGGAAATCAATTTCTATTCTTACAAAGATAAGTATAAATTGGTAGATGCTCGTAAAACCTTATCCTGAAATAAATTAAAGAAAACAAGTTATAGTTGGAGGAGAATTCAGTTAATTTTTTAAAAAAACACGTTTAACACACACATACTACTTCTATACTTTCTCCAGTCATGCTCTATGCAACAAATGTGAGCCCCCTTTGTGACATAGTTGAAAATGAGAATTGCTGATTAAAATGAAAACAATATTTAATAAATAAAATAAGATCAAAATAAAATAAGATTTAATTTGAAATCCATATACATTTATCTTGGCCTCAAAATATCAGGGAACAGCACACTTCACTAAAGTATATAGTGTTGATGTATCTTCTAACCTTTCACAGTAAGTAAAGAACCATGTTCTGTGTTAAGAAAAATGATATAATGCATGGAAAATGTATGTGATCTGTATATAACCTGTGAATTGTTATGTGGTCCAATCAAGAGATCTTCCCTGCCTGGAATTGACCCCCATTATATTCATTGCCTATACAGTGGCTCCTTGTACCTGCCTTATAGAGGAATTCTGTTGAATTTGTGTATGTACATAGTATATATATATATACTATACATAATATATATATAGTATACACACACACACACACGTATTTTTGTATATATATTTTTATTGAAGTCTAGTCAGTTTACAATGTTGTCAGTTTCTGGTGTACAGCATAATGCTTCAGTCATACATGAACAAACATATATTTGTTTTTGTATTCTTTTGCATCATTGGTTACAGGTTATTGAACATAGTTCCCTGTGCTATACAGTATAAACTTGTTGTTTATCTATTTTATGTATAGCAGTTAGTATCTGCAAATCTCGAACTCCCAATTTAGCCCAGGAGTGGGATTGCTGGATCATGTGGTAATGTTTACCATTTGTGGTGTTTAAGAATGGAGGCTCTGGACCCAAAATACCAAGTTCAGATCCTTTAGGATCAAATCTTTGCGATTTTTAGCAAACTGCTTGACTTCTCTATGTGTTCACCGTTTTTATTCCTAACTATATCAAAGAATGAAGAAGAATACCTCAGTTTAAGACTATTTTTGAAATTAAATGATGCAATATGTAGAGAACGTTCAGAAGTGTGTATGTATATTAGATTCCTACTACCGCTGTAACAGTTACCGCACACTTTGTGTCTTTAAACAGCACAGATGTATTATTTTACAGTTCTGTTGTTCAGAAGTTGGAGATGTGTCTCCCTAGGCTAGAATCAAGGTGACAGCAGGGCGGTGTGTTGCTTGCTAGAAGCTCTCGGAAGACTCTCTTTGCTGGCCCTATTCTAGCTTCTGGAGGTTGTGGGCATTCTTTGGCTTTTGGCCCCATTCTGTGTTCAGAGCTGGCAATGGCTGGTCTCATCTCTCCTATCATGTCGCTGACTCTTCCACTTCCCTGTTTTAGTTTAAAAGACCCTTGTGATTACACTGGGCTCAACTAGACAATCCAGGATAACCTCTGGATTTTAACATCAGCTGATTAGCAACCTTAATGCCATCTTCAGCCTTAATTCCCAATTGCTAAGTAAACTAATATATTCTGAAATGCCAAGGGTTAGGACATGAGCATCTTTGGAAGGGCCATTATCCTGCTTAATACAGTCTGATACATTGTAAGAATTTTAATATATCAACTATTATTATAACAGTTTTGAGAATAAATATATGTGGATTTTTCTGTAAAGGTGGATAGTTTTAACAAACACAATTCAAAAATAGATAAAGAAGTCATTATTTGTAGAAGTAAAGTACGTGAGTTAGAAACTAATGTATATACAGTGAGTTGAATACTGAAGACTGAATGATCAAAATTAATCTTTATATACTATATATGACTTTACTGGATCCAAAGTGATTTTTTTTCCTCTAGAAGTACTCTTTTAATTGAAAAAAAAATTAAATGCATTTGTTTTCTGTCCAATTATAAACATGACATTGTGTACACAAATAATGAGAAATTGATGAAAAGTATTGAGCTCTGTAGGGAAATATATCCATATCTGTTTTGTTAAATTACAGAACAAAAAAAGGTCGTGTATATTAAATGAGGTAGAAGAACTAACCCAGTGGTCTACACTGTCCTGGACACTGTGCCAGGTGTTCTGTTGGCTGCTTCATTCTCAGCAAAAGTCACAGGGAGTCCAGAAGCGGTTGTCCCATTTCATAGATAAGAAATCTGAGATTTAGAATGCTCAGGAACCTTGATGAAAGTTACACAGTGGGTAAGAGAGAAAGCTAGCATAGTGACCAGATTTTCCTGATTTCAAGGTCTTGCTTTTCTCCCTACACTCTGCTTCTTCTCTAAACTACAGTTGATGTTGGTTTCCTATCTGCACCATTAAATTTCTCACAAGACAATGCCTCATCTCCATAATGATGGGCACGTATTTATGACATAACCATTTATAACATAACCACACAATGTTTTTAAGTGATTGTGACATTATTTCCTAATGCCCTATTAAATGAGCAGAAACTACTATTTTAAGGGCAAATAATGTTTTCCATTTAGTAGTTAGCATATTTATAATTTTCAGTCAATGCATGTTTTCAATTTCACACAGTGTGATTCTTAACTAACAATTTCAAGCCAGCGATATTTGTCTTTGTCTCCTTCTTAATGAACTGAATATTTCTGAAAAAAATTAATCGTGTAATTGTGTCACTAAGAAAGATGAAATTGTTTTCTCTGAGGAAACTATCTCTTACTATCCTGAAAGATTGGAGTTAGTTAAGAGTGACCCCAAGAATAATTAAGTTCTGTTTACTCAAACTTGGCAACTGGTTCTCCTCAAGCATGAAAATTCTGCTTAAGATTCTTTTTCCTTCAATTTCCTGTGCCTTACACTTATTCATATTGTGTCTGTAATAATTGTTCTGTAATAATTCAAGGAGTTTTGAAGTAGATTGTGAGCTCCTTGAAGGCAAAGCTTATAATTTTGTTTTATTCCCATGTTGTCTACTTATAATTTTGTTTTATTCCCATGTTGTCTAGCGTGGGAATATGGTCGTATTCTTTTTCAGGTAAGCAGTTAACAGATGCATTTTAAAGGAATTTAGCAGGGCTATTTACTTCTCGCTCCTCATAAAGCCTTAACAATGTGATAATTTGAATGTTTGTGTCCCCTCAAGTTAATATGTTAAAAACCTTATCCCAGAAAAATATTCTGTGTTTATAAGCTACCAAGTTGATGGTATTTTTGTTATAGCAGCAGGAGTGGACTAAGACAGGCAAATACCTTAATACAGTTATAATGAAGCATGATCACAAATGGAGTATCGAGAGCATCTTTCAGCTCGCTACCTTTCAGCCGATTCTCCATGCGTCACCAGCTCCCTTTCATAAGAGCCACATCAAGCCAGGTAGCTAGAAATATAAATTACTCCTGCTGAGCCTGAAGTTATGGTAAGACAGTCATGTATTTGTGAAAGCTTCAAATTATTGTATAAATAATTTGTAGGCAAATCAACAAAAATTATAGATGATTCAGTGAGCAAAAGTAGTACCCACAAAAAGAGATTTTGAAAAAAAAAGGACATATGTCCCATCTCTGTTGGTAGTGAGACTTCCTTAATCTAAAGTGGCATTATGGAACCACAGGAGGCAGACATCGATGACTTGTCCATAGTTCCTCCAGAATACATTTTGGAATTAGTATATAATTGACTTAAACTGTAAAAACAAGGGGTAGTTTGCTCTATTCCATGGGATTTTGGGGGCATGATTCCTTATTGGGTTCACGGTATAGGAAGGTGATGGTTTCATATATTCACTTGGAGAAAAACAGAATACTATCACTGTAAGAGGATGTTTTTTAACCACAATAATGACTGTGCCGAAATCTCCTCTAAATGAAGATCCTTGTAGAGAAAGGAAAGAAATGCAAATTTAATGTCGTTGAAGTGTTAAACACTGTTAAAGTTCTGCAATCAGAATTGGAATGTATTTGAGGTTCACTAATTAAGCATTGGAATTCTGGAATCAAAAAAGTTGCTTTTAATAATTCATCCTTACTGTTATCCGAGGCTACTGTATCTTTTCCTTATCTATTAGACAGAAACAGTCCGCACTTACTTACTCTTTGATCATTTCATCTTTTTCTTGTTTGCTAGCTGAGTTTCCATAATTTGGGGTAGTTGCCAAAACATTGATACTAACTCCAGCGGATGACTCAGGTGACAGACTAATAAAATCCAGATAATCTGGGATTTACAAGGAGGGAACTGAGTAACGGGTAAAAGTCAGTAGGCAAGTGGAAGGAGATATTTTCTCTGGCAAATGCCATAGTCTCTGTGTTCATTTTAGAGTTTGGATCAACACGCCTCTGCTTAGCTCTCAGGTTACAAGGCACCATATCACAGAATCACTCTCATCTCCTTAGCTTCTGCAGGACACACGGGACATTCCCACAGTGGTGTGCTGACCTTTTTCTGGATAAAGACTACACTGTAGTAAAAGAGGCACTGAAGAATTTCCTCCCACGCCCTCATCGTATGTTAATACTTATTATCTTCTCAAAAAAAGACATCCTGCTCTTTTTTTGTTTATTTCCTTAGTTCATAAATGGCTTTGAAAAGATGGCTGTTAAACAAAAGTTTCTGAATATGTTTGAGCTTATTTTAAACTTACTTTGTTCTCTTGACATTGTGGCTTTTTCAAATAATCATACCTGCTCTTATAGCCCTCTTTTCAACATGTGTATAGATCATTAAAAATTCTGAGTTCATCATAAAGCGCCTTGTCATTTGCATTAATTTAAGTGCCTTCTTTTTTATTCCTCGCTGGAATAAGGTGTGATTATATTAGCATAACTTTTATAGCCTTCAGGTCTTCTTGAGTTATCAATATTCTTAAGAGTCTTAGATCATGGGGTCATAAAAATATTTTCCTGGAATGTTTTAATGTTTTCTTATTTTAAAATTATTCTTAGTTTTAACTAGCTGAGTTACACATATTGTGAATTTATGAATAAAAGTCAAGTAGGTGTATAGTCAGTGGACTACTGGTAAGTGTTTAACAACCAGTTCTCTGGGGGTTGTGTGTGGGGCGGGGGGATGGAAACAAAGATGTGAAGTATTTTCTGAATTCCCCGGTGTAAATATTCACTCCATGGCCAATCTCAAGGTACCAGCATTAAGCTACTGAACAGGATGTAGAGGGGGAATGAGGACAACCAGCTCTAGGGGAGCTGGTATAAGATGTCCCTAATGTACAGTGGTTTCCCGCCCAGGACCGCCCCCCTCACCCTCCATTCTCCTGAATCCTCTGAGCAGATGTGACAGGTTGGACTTTTTTTAGTTTTTTCTCTAACACTGCCATTTTTTGTTTTCCTTCCCCCTTCCTTTCAGTATTTTTGAGTAACAATTTTTTGTTAAAATCAACATTGTTTCATTTGACTGTTTATGAAATTTCCATTCACATATTATTGTATACTATGATCACTTTCCCTTTGCTGCTTTTTCCTAAAGCGAATGATTATTTTTTAAATTTGCATAGTCTTCTTTGTACCTATTGCTGTTTTTTCCACCTCTTCAAATAGCTTCTCAGTACTTTTCAAAAGATTAATCATGCCGCGTAATGAAACAGTAGCAAAGGTTTCTTGGTGTCATTTCTCCTAGAGACCTCTTTTTGTACCTCGACTGTCTACTCTCTAGACTTCCCGAAGAAATCCCGTTCTGGGACTTTCCTTGCTGCTGCTGTCCTAAGAACTGTCTGCTTTTCTCCTAGTTGGCTTATCTACTTAACTATTTGATGGATCTTATTTGTCTTTCTAGGTTCTCTGTCTCTCTCTCTGTCTCTTTTTCACTTAGAGCTTCATCCAAAAAAAAAAAAAAGGTGGCGAAATGGCAATGAACACAGTGTCAGTAACCTTAGTACCCTTACCCTGAGCCTCACTGCTTCACACCAGGTGTCTGCCTAGTACACACCTGTCCTTCTGGGATCCCCTCTTCTCATCTGTCTAGAGGAGGATACTTCAGTTTCTCTCCGGGGTTTGTGCTTCTGTTTTTCTGATTACCCACTATCTTACTGTGTATTAGTTTACTCCCCCATTTTTTTTTTCTTTTGGGTAGAGCGTATCTTCCAACAATTTTCTGAGAAAGGGAAGTAAATATTTTGAGATCATGTATATCTGACAATGTCTTCATTCAACTCTCCCGTTTAATTGACAGCTTGGCTAGACACAAAGTTCTAGACTGAAAATGATTCTCCATCCATATCTTGGAGGCAATTTTCAATTGCCTTCTCTCATCAACATTCGGTATTAAAAAGCTGGAGGCCTTCAGATTCTTTTCCCTTTGGTATGACCATTTCCCACCTCTGGATGTCTGTAGCATGTGTGATGCCACACGATTGCTCTGCAATATCAGAACAGCTTGCTTTAATGTGAGTTGACATTTATTTCATTATGCTGGGATCTCAATGGAATCTTTCGGTCTGGCAACCTTGTTCTCAAGATCAGGGAAATTTTCCTAAATTATGTCTTTTACAATTTTTTTTTCTTGTTTTCTCTTTTGTCATAATTTCTACTTTTTGGATATTGAGTTTTCCTAACTGCTTTTCTAATTTTCTTATCTTTTCCTCCTGCTTTTATCTCTATATTTTCACTTCACTTTTTGGAAGATTTCTTCAATTTTATTCTCCAACTCTTCTGTTATAGTTTCAATTTATTTTCTCACATTTTATTTCCAAGAGCTCTTTTTTTTTGTTCCCTCTGAATTATCCTTTAATAAATCCACTTCTTTTTTGGATGAAATGTCTTTATTTCTCTGAGGTTATTAATTAATAATGTATTTTTGAAGATTTTTTTTCCCTCCTTTATGGTGTCTGTTTCTTCTCGGATTTTTCATCTTTTTGTTTCTTTTGGTTTCTGTATCAGATGTTAAAAGACTTTTCTCAGAAGTCTAGTAAGCCTTAATTGTCTGCTCCTATTAAAGAGTGTGGTACTAAAAAACCAGTTGGCAACTTTAAGCCTGTAGGCAGTGCTTGTAACTATGACACCACTGGGGGTCACTTGTTGAAATGTACAGGCCATTTGCTGGCGAAACCTTGAGGTAAGGATGATTCAATATTTGTTCTTGAACTTATTAGGTTCTCACAGAAAAGAACCTTCTCATCTTTTGCTTGCAGGATGACAGCCAGCCAATATTTTTTGAACCCAATAAGAGGAAAGGCAGTTGGGAGTAGGAGCTGAAGAGATTTGACCATTCGGCACCTGGTCTACATATCCGTACTTTGTTTTTCTGCTTTGGTTTGGAATGATGTTCCCACCCTCAGTCGCAGGGGGACGCTATGACAGCCTGTAGAACCCCAGTTTTAACCTTTCCAAAGGAAGACGCTTCCATGTCTGTGGTATATGGGCAGATGGTCAGACGGTCAGGTGTTGGAAAGGATTCCAAGAGTCCAGTTTCTTAAATATCATTCAGTCAATCCTCAGTAGTTTAGCTCTTCCTACCAGGTGTCCTATGATCCCCGGTTCCCAAGCCACCTGAAATTTCTGTGTACGGATTGGGCATCTCTTGGCTTTTCTCACTGCCGATTTAGGATTTAGTTTTTTAGTTTAGTTTTTCTTTGTTTTGTTTTTCCTACCAGGTCAGTCAGTACTTGTACATCTCCTTTTCAGCTTCTAGAAGTTTACTGCTTTGTCTCCTTTCTAGTTCCTCCATCCTTGTGGGTTTATATCTAGTTAAAAATAAATCCATTTACTATAACTTTCGTGGGGTTTATGGAGGGAACAGATCAGACGCACAGTTAAATATGCCACCTGTGTTCGGAAGCCCTTTCTCTGAACTTTTTGAAATCTGCTTTTCTAAAGCACAGAGCACGTTTCTGGTGAGACTCAGGTCTCCCATCTGATGATCACAGACTCTATGAGTGCATGTTCATCAAATCCCAGAGTCCCTGTCATTTCCACTTTACCAAGTCAGTTCTCTGTGTTTACTTGTCATTGTATCCATGGTTACGGTTCTCCGCGTTACTTACTCAAACTTCAGAGAAAGAAAATAAAAAAGAAGTTCAAGCATGTTTGTGCAAAAATATGCTTCCTCTTCTGAACAAAGACTTGCTTCAGAAGAGGAGACAGAAGTGATTCAGTGGGAGATATGAGGGAATGAAACAGGGTAATTGATGCTGGTTACAGAGGGTAACAGGAAGCCCCCACAGCCAACAGCCTTGCTGGTGAATGCTAGCTAATGATTTTCTTTGAGGATTAATCTCAAAAGATGTTTCTGACTGTCTAGAACTGATTAATACCTATTTGGGCAATTATAAAGATATAGGAGTCCACTGATACTCAAATTATACTTGAAGTGGAATAGAAAGCCTTTTGTAATTCCAAAAACTTTAGGAAATATACAGAACCTCATTTTCTTGTACCTTAAAAAGGAAAGCGATCCCCAAACATTAAGAAATTAAATAACATTTTCCCTACTACATTTCTGTAACCCATACTGCCCTACTGGTGTGGACCATGGGGGTCCAGTGAAACTTGCACCCAGCCTTGAACAAAGCAGCTTACTCCTTCCTGTTGAGTCATGGCATTAAGAACACATCTTGTCAACTCCCAAGGGCACCTTAATGCTTCTCCTTAATTTGTCCATTCTTTCTAAAGAAAATAGACAATATTGTGCCCTGCATAAGGATTTATAAAAAGTCTCCTTTATTTTCTGGGTAGAAAATGAGAGAATAAAGACTGTGATCTCCACACGTGGTCATGTCTGTATTAACTACAGTCTGATAGAACAGTAACTTTAGATTTTAATAGTCAGTTTTCTCCATCCATTCACACGTGTCTAGTCAAAGTCAGCTGGTCCTTTGCGGGCACCTAGTTGGGGTGAGCTCAGAGTGTCATCTTAGACACTCTTCTCACTGTCTGCATCCCCGGACTCTGTCACCACCCAGGCAAATTCACACCCCCTCGCCTCCACCCTCCCCAGCCTCCCTCTTGTCTCAAGCTCATTCAGGTTCTGAGATAAGGATTCATGAGCATTCCAGAGCCCTTGCCCTGCAAGATTTTATTTCTTAGCCCACAAAGAAGAAATCAGGCCCCTGAGTGCAGTGGGAGAATTACTGGTTTTGAAGTCAAGGTTCTAACTCTGTCCAGAAAAAGGAAGCATGACTTGCAAGTGTCCTTGAACAACTCACTTCCTACCCTTGAAATGCAGTTTCTCAGCCTGTAAAGGGGGAACGACGCTTCTCTTGGAGGAAGTTTTGAGATTTAGTAGTAATATTTGTAAAACACACAGCTCTTCGCCTAGTAAACATTGCTGGACAATTAAGAGTAGCTAAAAGTAGCATTTACAAATGCTAATATAAATTGAGAATTAATTAGAACAACATGTTTTCCACAAAAAAGGAAATCATCTCCAAATTCCTTCAATAGACTCAATAGTCCAAGGCTATTTTTATTTCATCTCCATAGGTGAAACTGGCAGACCCTATGGTACATTTCAGTCTCTGTGACCAATGTGTGGAATTGTTTGGTTTGTGAAATATGAGCATGGTTTTGAAAGTTATATGTGTCAAAGAACACATTTATTATTGCTAATGGAGTTCAAACTAAGTATCTTTTTAATGGTCAGGCTTGAAGCCTTTTAATTAAAAGATTTACTGTCTCATCAGTTGTAGAATTAATAGCTGTGCATTGTTTTGGAAAAAACGATAAACATCTTAGATAAAAATTTAGTCAACCTGGAGTGCCCAATAATGACAAAAGATACTACTAGTGTTTAACTTTAAAATGACCTTTTCTTATGTCACTAGCTGTTCATCACAGTTAAAATTCAATTCACTCTTACTTGGCCATGATGAAAATGTAACATAAAGACCTATAAAATGGAAAGCCACAGTGGGAGAGTAGGGAGCAAAAACGTCAGAGGAACATGTAGGTTCCCTGTGATATGATACTGACTTTCCTTATGTTGTTTTCAGGACTTTTGTAATTGATACTGTTGAGTGATCTACAAGAAAACAAAGAAACCACTGATTGTTACTTACTATCTCTCATTCACTCATTCAGAGTAAAAAGCGTGTAAGATTCAGACCTTATTCTCAAGAATTTAGTCTTTGGTGAAACACAATGCTTGCAATCCAGGATGATAGGTGCAGTGATAGAAGTGAATTTCAGGTGTTCTGGGGGGAAGTGAAAGAGGCAATAGTCCAGGCAGAGCATCCAGGGAGGTTTCTAATGATTCTGGGAGAACAGCATTGAAGAAAACAGCAATTGAATAAGCTAATTTTGTAGAAAGCGATGTCAAAAATGTAAGTGGTGGTGAAATACATGTTTTAAGATTTATCATTGTGAATTGCCCTGAAACCGTTCGGCAAACAACACCGCAGGAAAGGATTCCGGGATGATGATCGCCTACACTTTTATTGATTTCCACTTGACTATTTCTTGCTAGAGGTGATGTCAAACAAAAACTCAGTTTCTGTTTGGATTTGTTGTTCTGCAACAAATCTGTTGTTCTGTTGGCTGCTTGGTACTGCAAAGGAGAGCTAATGACCAAATATCATTGAGAAAGCCACACTGTGAAGGCAGCCATCCTAAATGCCCTGCTGTTAGAGCACCGCCTTTTCTCCAAGTCTGCGTTTCCTTCATGTATAAAATTTAGCTTAGACCCCTGTCTGTGTCTCTCTGTCTCTAGCCCTGTTTTCTCCACTGTGTCTCTTTCTTTGCTACACTTCTGTCTCTTGATGTCTGCTTACCACCTGTTTCTTGTCTCTAGGAGGGACACGATGATGTCCGTTTGTTACGTTCAGTTAGATCTCCAACTCTACTGTCCAGCCTTCTCGTGTCCCCTGATCCCAGCTAAAGAAACTCAGAGAACGATTAATGCTGCAGATAAGGATCAGATTGTGGAAGGTGGGGAGAAGAGAGGTGGACTTTGCTTTTGCCATTTAGGTGAAGATACAGTCATCCTGGGGTCTCCAGCATATATTTAATTTTTCTCTCTCCTTGTACATTTCTCTTTTCCTCTCTTTGAGAATCATTATAAAATATGCGTTTAAATTGGACAGTCAAAGTAAGATGATAGCATTCTCACATATTGCTCCACTTTTGCAGGTCCCCTGACATTAAAGCAAGTGTCAGCATCAATCTCTTCTTCTTGAATCATTGATTTTTTAATCCCATGTTCTTCCACTCACAGTCACTAATTGCAGCTGTCTGTCACTCTGTCATGGACAGGAGAACAGAGGCTGGCATTTCAGGGAATGGAGGTGATGGTATGCAAAACTGCAGAGAGGTACCACAGCTGAACTCTGCATGCATGCGGCCGGTTTTTTCCAGAGATCAGATATTAGCCCTACCTATCCAGCCACGTGCCAGGCGGCTTGGAGATGCACAAAGCAGGCACACCTTTGTTCTAGCTCTTCTTTTCCCCTGTATTTATCTTGGTCCCTGGTATTCTCTGTTTTTCTCCCTGATTTTCACCAGTTTAACTCTCTAGATCTTTCAACATGTGTTTTCCTCGGAAGACATAAGTCTTTTAATCATCACAACGATTACATAAACAAAGCTGCACTGAAGCTGTTTTGTACATTTGTTTGCCATTTACTGAAGGCAGGGGGTGCTATAGGCAAAGAAATCAGCTGCAGTAACTCGGTAGCATTTCCGAAGGCAGACACCTGCAGACATTTATAGAGCCACGTTATAGAGTTGCTTTAAAATGTATCATTTCTCTCAGATGCTGCCAAATGTACGGTGATGCATGTCCTCCCCGAGATACATAGACAGCAAATGTCACACACATATTCTTCTCATTGAAGAAGCAATGTGTTGTAACTAATACTGATTTCTCCAAATCACAGTTTAATTGGTGCACAATTAATTTTCCATATCCTCAGCGCAGCAGAGTATCCTTCACCTGAGTTAATCTAAAATAATAAGACTTTTTTTCCTAGATAATATTGCTAGGATGCCCAGATGACACCCTTCTCCATCGTAACATCAGCTGAGATAAATGAGAAGTTAGAGAAAATCGACTGAGAAAATAAGAATGAAACATTGCTTTGTTTTTCTTTGCAAATAACTGACATATTTTGGTTTTTCCCCCGTCAAATGGTTAAAATTTCAGTCTCTCACTGTATAACTCGGAAAGAGATAAAAGGAAAAATAAAGTGCAATGGACATGATTCACATGAATTACAAGTACAAAAGGTAAAAGGCAGTACAGAGTATTACATAATTTCAAAAGCTTCCTAAAAGCTGGAACCACAAACTTTGAAAGGTCAGTGAATATTGAAGTGTTTTGACATATGCCGTACAGATAAAGAGCCTCAAGGACAGGCAATTTGAGTTGTTCAAAGAAAGATATTATTTCTCTAAATCATTCACTTTTGATATTTTCCCATATTACAGTTATCTGCAGACTAAATTGTGCAGGATAGACATGCAAGACCCTTCAAAACGCTTCTTTGCAGCAAGTAAAGACCAACATCCAAAATGAATTCTCCATGATAAAGCACTCATTTTTAAGTGTTCAAGATTTTCCAGATATTCAGAAGGTGCCAGAGTAAATCTGAGTGTTTGGTGGGATGAACAGAAGGCAAATCAAATTAATAAGAATCTCCAGGGCTGGTTTATGGATACTCAGATTCAACAATCTAAGTGTGATGTGATTTTTTTTTAAGTTCAAAATTTCAAGAAGTAAGATATTTAAAGCCACCAATTATCAGTAATGACCCAATCAACTAATGTTGAGTCACTGATGAACAGTAATTCACGTTCACTGATGCTCTTTGCATTTGGAAATTTCTCAGTTTGGATAATTTGTAAAAACTCCTGTCACAATCAATACAAAGCTGAGCCTGCTGTAATATCGCATAATAAATTAGTTGAATTGTTTACTTATCAAGGGGATTGCCACCAAGCTGAGAACTCAATACTCTGCAAAGTTCAAAAAAATAATAATAATAACAGAGCAATAAAGTAAGAGTAGAAAAAAAAATACATTTCATGTGTTTCACGTGTGATGACTGCAGCCCAGGACGCGAGAAAAGGATGCCGTGATTGCTGCTGATTTTTATTCCTGGGAGCTGCAGAACAGAATTCTGATCAAGACAAATCAAGAAATATATCTTAAAAATATTTACCCATATGCTATAAGATACATTTATTTCTGGGAAATAGATAATTTCACATGCCTACTTCATGAAGCTTTGCCTTCACGTTTTGGGGGTAGTAAAAGGAAAATGAAAAGATACAGTAGGCACATTTCATGTCCTCAAAAGCATTTATAGTCTGAAGGAGGAAACCAAGAGTCAACAGTAATCCAGTTGCAGGACAGAGGAAGAGGAAAGACGATTACTGAGTGTGAACTGATTAGAACTATTGTAACTATTGTCGGAAAAACCCAGAGACTGAAATCAGAAATTTCTAGTTTTAAATATTGGCCCAGCTTCTTAGGAGTTCTGTGATCTTTGGTCTTGTTCTTAATCCCTCTGAGCCACTTATCTCATCAATAAAACAGAGATAAAACTACCTTTCATTTTGTCATCATGAGGATTAGCACTGACAAGAAAACATATGTAAAAGCACTTGACATAGTGATCACACAAATCTGGGACTCCTCTCAAAATCTGTGCTGCTCTAACACCAGACACCTGTGTCATAATAAACTGTTAAACCTGCTTCTGGGCTTGGAGATGACAAAGCCAACTCTGATTGGTCCCCGTTCCTCCTCAGTCCTTCTCTGCCTCTTTATGTAGGTTTAAAGGCGAAAGTTCATTACGTAGATGGATGGGAGGGAGAGGATTTTTGTGGCCAGAGGAGGTTGATAAGAACAGGATGCTGCTTCAGTCCTCATGTGTCAAGGATAGTTCACTTGCAGGAATATGATAGGCACCTGGTGGCCAGGATGGCATGGATGGAGCTCAGTTATAAGAAATGAGATATAAGGCTTAAGAGTCAAACCAAATAACGTAATGCTGAATTTCCAGCTGAGTGAAAGCTCTTTAGTCAATTTCTTCCCAGATTTAATATGAGAAGCCAACATAGAACTGAGCCTGCTAGAGTGAACAAGTGTCCCCAGTTGTGTGAAGAGTGTCTCTGCCAGATGGGAACCAGAGGGACCCAGGTTCTCATGGAAAGGAAGATATTCACACACATTTATTCAAAATATTTACTGACCACTTAATCTTCCAGGTGCAGGGAGAGAACAGTAAACAAAAGAGACCTGCTTCTATGAAACTTCCATCCTAATGGAGGGACAGGCAAGAGTCAAGGCAGCCGGTGTGCTAGATTGTAATAAAGGGTGAGGGGATAAAATACGTAGGGAAAAGGGACAGGTATGTCATAGGGGTGGGAAATCTTTGATAGACTGGGCCAGGGAGGTCCCAGGGACACATGAGTCAACACAGAAAGGCATTGTAAGCAAGCATTGTGAAATTCTCCAGGGGAAGGGAATTTTAAGCAGTGAGGAGAGAGAATAACCAATGCAGAGCCCCGAGGTAGGAGCATATTTGGTTCCTGTTTGAGGAGAAGCAGAGGCAGCAGTGCTGTTGGAGTGAAGCAGGTGAAAGAGACGTAAGCGGGAGGCGAGGTCAGGGAGGGGGCAGGAGGGCGACAGCTCCGAAGGCATTAGATGCCATCTCACTCCGGACACCACCAGGAGCCGGCACTGGTGGGCTTATCAGTCAGCTACTGTCACTGTAACTCAGCGTAACAAATCCTTCCTCAACCTAAGGGCTTAAAGTGACAGTCATCTCCTCTCACTCATGCATCTCTGGGTGGCTGGTTGTCAGCTGATCTAAGCTAGTCTCAGATAAGCTTCTTTCCAAGATAAAAATTGGGTCCCAGTTCTGCTCTATGTGTCTCTCATGCTCCTTGGACCCACAGGCTACACAGGGCATGCTCTTTTCCTAGTGGGGTAGAGGTACAGGATGCCAAGTTCAAATGCACAGATAGTTCAAGCTTCCGCTATTGTTACATCCACTAATATTTCATTAACCAGAGCAAGTCACATAGCTGAGTCCAAAGTCAAGAGGCAGAAACATGCAGTCCACCTCTAGGCGAAGAAGTGTAGCTACATAGCAAAGGGTACGGATGCCAGGGCTGACTTGACCATGGTGGCCTTGGGTTTAGTCTATCACTGTGATTTGAGCAGAGGGAATCCCATGACTAACTGCTGTTTTAACAGGATGTATCGGTTGTTGAACGAAGACTGGAGGGATGAGAGAAAACCTGGAGGAAGCTGATCCTAGAGAGATGATGGTGGCTCAGATCAGGGTGACAGCAGTGCACATGGCCAGGGATGTTTGCATTCAGGTTATATTTTGAAGTTATAGGATGTCATTTGTCAAAGAAAAAATGCCCTGGACAAATGAAAAAGGCAAAGGAGACATTATTCAAGACTACCGCAGTGGGAAAGAGAGATTGAACTCAGTTTTTCTGAGAAAAAAAAAGAAAGGGGGGAGGATTTTTAAGCACTGGGAGGAGCTAGCGGAAGAGCCCTTAGGAAGGGAGTCTGGTCAGTGTGGTTTGGCCACCTGTGCTCGTTAACCGTCTCGTGTTGAAGGTGGGCTTCCATCCTTCCACAGAGACTGGGAGAGAAGGTGCTATCTTCTTCCTTGCCTGCATTTCAGAAGGACAGCTCCCAGACGCCTGAGAATGACGGACATTCCTGGGCGGCAAAATTGGCCAGAGGCTGGGAGAAAACTTACCTACATTTCAGAGGGACAGAGAAGGAATTTTCAATTACAAATTTTCTGAAGTAAAGGGACGTCAGAGGTCTACAGTCGGGAAGAAACCTGTCTAAAGTTGAGTCAAGCGGAGGGGAAGGTTTGGCTCTCTTAGTCAATGTTAAGAGTGTAACCGAGCAGGACCCTACGGGACCTTCCCAAGACAGAACCCTCTCCCCATCCTCTGCTGTAATTTCCCTCTGAAGTGCCCAGATGATAGTATTTGATGATCTGATGCATATTTCTTGAGGTTTTCAGATGCTAAAACCATCCCCAAATGGAAGAAATTAACCACTTGATGATTATGAGCATGTAGTCCCCAGACCAAGGATTGATACTGCTGACTGCTCTGATACCTCACTATCAATCAGAGAATTGTACATGAATCGGTCACATACACTGGGATGCCCCTCCCTCACCTTGCCTTTAAAAGTGCTTCCCAGACATAGTAAATAGTCTTATGGTTACCAGGGAAAACGGGGTGGGAAGGGATAAATTTGGGAGTTTGAGATTTGCAAATGTTAGCCATTATATATAAAAATAGATAAGAAGCAAATTTCTTCTGTAGAGCACAGGGAACTATATTCAATATCTTGCAATAACCTTTAATGAAAAAGAGTATGAAAAGGAATATATATATATATATATATATATACATATATGTGTGTGTGTGTGTATGACTGGGACACTGTGCTGTACACCCAGAAATTGACACATTGTAACTGACTGTACTTCAATTAAAAAAAAAATGCTTTGCTGAAACCCTTCGAGGATCTCAGAGGGTTTGGAGCCACCCATTCTCCTTGCTCAGCATACAGCTTGCTCTGCCCCAGACTCTGAGGTTTCAGTTTGATTGGCCTCACTGTACGTCAGGCACATGAACTTGCATTCGATAACAAGGGCATGGACTCTGGTGTGACAGTGTCTAGATCGAACTCTGGCTCCTCTGCCTCCTACCTGGTGACCTTAGAGCAGTTCCTTAACATCTTCATGCCTTCGTTTTTTTTTGTCTGTAAAACGGGGATGATAAAGTGCCAAGCCCAGAGGATTACGCATTAATTAAAGTAGTTAATATGCATGTACAGAATTCAGAACAACTCCTGGCACACAGTGTTAACTACTTCTTCTTCTCCTCCTCCTTGTCCTCCTCCTTATCATCATCATCATCATCATCAAGGCAATAGGTTCTCCTAAGGAGTCAGAGACCAGGTATGAGACAAAGAGAGGACTCAAGGATAACTTCAGAGTTTTGGGTCTGAGCTACTGCAAAAACGGAGTTGCCATTTACTGAGACAGAGAAGGCAGTAGGCACAGGTTTCATAATACAGGAAGCAGTAAGTTCAGTAGAAAAGTTCAGGTTTGTGAGTGATCAGAGGAAGGGCTGAGTTAGTTAACGTAATTACCCTTTCTTTTTTCTTTACTAAAATACATATATATAGTAGACTGTATTTTCAAAGTTCTGAATAGGATGTTAGGACATTTTGTTTTCTTTCCTCTATGTCTCAAATTAGACATTGGTAGTTATAGGGAAAGAGATATTAGGCGAGGATATTAGTTATTGTAAGCCTTAATTAGAAAGAACAAAAGGCCATATGGGCAATGATTGGTAGAAATTTGGTTAACCCTAATGGGTATTTATTTGGGCCATTAAGGAACTGCCTTTAATTCAGAAGGCAAAGGATTTGCTTGAACAAATGTTACACCTGCGAAAGCTATGCCTTGTTTAGCAGAGGATTCCTGGTTTCCAGAACAATCCCTGTCGCACAGAGTACTCGATAAATATTTATGGAATGAATGAAACCGCAGACTGACACTTTATGTTCAGAGGAGTTGTATACACATGAATGTTGCTCTTTAATACTGTGAGTTATTTGATTTGCAGCATGTGCAATTCTGCTAACCTGCAGTTTGCCAACTGATAGATCAATATATTAAAATTCTCAACTTGAGGTCTGCATTAGCATTTTTAGATAAAGAGCATGGCCAGCAGGGTAAATTTTAGCCAAACCCTTGATAGGATTACAACACAGTAATTGTACTATTAATGAATACATTAAAAACGATTGCAAAACAACGATTGAGATTTTACTTCATTTAGATCAAATAGTTTACATAATATGCTGGCTTGATTTTTCTTTTGGCTAAAGATTAAAATATGCTTTTGCATAAGACTGTCTTTCTTGTCATTCTGTGTACCATTTAAGAGAAGAAATAATTTGGAGGAGTAAAACGAGTACAAATATAAACAAAAGCACTAAAAAGAATTACAATTTGTTTAGCATTTTGCTTCCTTCATGGATGATATTTAAAGTATTGCATTTAAATGGGAGAAGAGAGGTATTTTTAAAGAAATGAAAGTCAGGTTTAACATTTCCCTTATAATATCAGTATAACCCACTCTGTGTTTGCTTCTCCAAAAATTCTGCATAAACTGAAGTTTTGTGCCCAAAGTTTTATTTTTGATGCTCATAGCAGGTCTGTTTTGCATCCATTCCTGATTGTTCTTCAGTGGTAATAATGCTCAGTGTTAAGCCATAGGATCCTTCAGCTTCTTTGTTAAGTGGTTAATGATTTGTAAACAAACATTTAAAAGCTAATTAAGGAAGCCTGAAATCCTGGTGAAAAGTTATTCCCTAGTTTGAGCCATTTTTTGTAAGTTGAATCTGGTTAGGGTTTTAGGATGGATGATAGCTGTACAATGTCTTCCAAGGGCCAACGAGGAAAACGTCTTGAGATACTATGTTCAGACTGGCTTCCGTGGACTTGATTTACAAGGTCCGTTCTAGGTCACGATCTCTGATACAATTCTATGTGTTAGTTTGTGTTCAAAGTATAAATGTGAGTTGAAGTCTGATTCTGGCTGGCTAAGGAAAAGAATTAGGATGGTTAATGTACTTCTGTTTTTTATGTGGTATTGAAATATTCCTGAACTTTATATATACTTAAGAGGTTTTATAATAAAATAATATTTATGATGAGCAAAAAAATATTCTTTTTGTAATTCCTTAAATTTATGAAAGATATATTAGAAAAAACAAAACTTCAATTTATGCAGAATTTGTTGAGAAACTAACACAAAGCAAGTCATACCAAATGTACATACTAATTTTTATTCTACCCACTGTAATGCTCCATTAATTGCTTATTTTTCTACCAAACTGTACGCCTAAAATTAGAGCATAGCGAAAGATTTTATTTTCCTCAACTTGCAGTTTATTTATTTCAGTTCTCTAGTTAATCTCTTTGACATCTTACTGCAACCCAGGCACAGGTTAAACTATTTCAAAATTTTACTTCTGTGTTTTCATAGATGCAGTCAGACGTTGATATTGACATTCTTCATTCCTCCCTTACCTATTACTTATTGCACATTCTCTGATATGAATGCAATTACAGGATTTACATTAGACTTTGCTGTCACCTCCAATACACTGTTCAATGTAGTGAGTTGGTTGAGAATTCTCATGAGTTACGAAACTGTTGCAGTGGTATCACGCAGTACTTCAGCACCTGTGAGCCAGTGAACTGTTGTCGTAAACCCTCCATTTTCACCTTTCTTCTCATTTATTCCATGAGGATATTTAGTGGGAGTTGGGTGGTATAGGATTGGTAAATAATAACGTTTTGTTTTATTTTTTATTTTGTTTTATTTTATTTTATAACTTTCTTAAAAAGTTAAATTGCTTTAGGAGTTACAGAGTTTCTGAGCCTTTTAAAATCAGATTTGAAAAGTGAGAAATGATCCATGTATGTGTATAACTGTATCTAGATGTTTGGCTAATGAACACATTGATACCTTCCAGAGAAAAGAACTGGACTGTTAACACTGTGCATGTTTTAGTGGACAAAGCAAGATGAAGATGTCTTGCCACACAAATTTAGTTGTTTACATCTAATGTAGTGTGTTCAGACAGAAGTAATGCATTGACTTCCATGGGTCTGTAGGCAGCAGGGAGACCTTGAGCAAACATCATTATGTTATCATTCAAACACAAGCTAGCCACAGAGAAAAAGCATTTCCCTTAAGAAGAAGATAAAATGGAAGTTTAGCACCTAGATTGGTTGTTAGCCCAGGGGAAGTGTATGTACACAAATAATCAAACCTTACACATGTAATTCTATTTCATGTATTTCAGGAGCATTGATTCTGAAGAATACAGTGGAAGAATACAGTGGATTCTGTTAAAATGTAGAAGTCTGTGACTGTATTTTTATTAATTAGTGTTCTTTTTTAGTTCAGCCCTTTCCCTCTTTAATTTATTGGCTGAGTGGACAGGATTGCATCAATTAGCATACCTTTTACGTAACTTGAAATTTGCAAGTTTTATAATACAAGCATTTCTCAATAGTACTTATTGGTATGTGAGAAAGCTGAAAATGGATGCTTGCTAGTACCGACATTCCCCGAGCAGGGACGTGGGTCAACCAACTCACCAATAAACCAAAGTATTTTAAGAACTTTAAAAGTATTTTTCTTTTTAATTGCTGATTCTGACTTGGATTATGGGGACCAATTGAAGCAGGGGCAATAGGAGTTTCATAAGTTTTATGTGATAGACGATTTAAACCTCAAATCATTCATGCTCTTTTCTGCGGCTCCAATCCTTCGGCCACTATCCTGGCTGACTGTTTTGGCTTTTTCAGACATGTCCAGACATAGTGCTTTTAATAAGACTCTTAATTTAACTGGGGTATAAACATAAGCATTACTGATTTCCAGTGTATGCAGAATAGACCTTTCATATCAATGGTAATTTAACACATGGCACATGTTATCACCACGAAGTTTGTGTTTCTTCATATGTAACTCAGATTTCAGAGAAGGAAAATATAAAGAAAATAATATCAGGTGTATGAGCAAGTGTCTTAAAAATACGTAAAACAAAACAATCATTCTAGAACAACTGATACTTTTAGGTAAATAGATTGATTACTCTTAATCTCATTAGACATAAGAAGTGAACAAAGCAATTTTTTTTAAATCACATTTTAGAGGAGTGGAAATTAAAGTTGTGATACTGAAGAGAATGTTATTTCAAATTCTGTTTCTAAAAGACTACAATGAAAAGAAAATTATCATTTAAAACATCAAGATGAACACACTTTTTTTTCTTTGAAGGGATACAATAGCAATAGCAATATGACTTTGAGGAATTTGCTATAAATCCCGAAGGCCCAGTGTTCCAGTGTCGGTGGCATGAATACAACGTGCTATGAAGCTTTGGATATTTTATATAGACAGATTAAGGGAAGAGTCAGTGTGTGACTTACTCAAATGAGTAAAATAAAGCGAATCCTAGGCTCATTCTATTTTTTTTAATTCCTAAAGTAAAGTAAAAATACGTGAAGATTATTATATACATCAGTGGCTAAAAACTACCTGAAATTAATAACTCAATAGAAAAATCTTTATTAAAGTTATTTCTGCTTTTATATTACAGTATTGACAAACATAATTTGGTAGGTAACCACTGACATGTACGTGCAGACACGCATGCACACAACACGTTCACGATGGCATCAGTTCAGTGCTGGATATTGTCACAGAATCTGTTTTATTATTGGATCATTTCTTTTCATACCTATGTTTCCTTAAGCATGCTATTTCTATTTGAAGACTCAAGTTTATAAAGGTATTCTTGTTAATTTGAGTATAAATTGCCTAAGTCTTGGATAAAAGTGATTATATCTACTTATATATACATATCTGTATATGTGTATATATGTTTTATGAGATATATTTTGAAGTCAGAAGTAGAACTGGGGATCATCTTGAAAACCAAACTGAAAAGCATCCAGAGAGGAATGTAGTGGCTTTATCAAACTCTCTTTAATACCCATTCTTCTAAGAAAGATCTGTTTTTGGCAGATCCAGCCTTTGAAATACCCAGTAATTTCTGTGACACAAATGACCACATAAACAGATATGGTCACAATTACTTGTATTATTTTCTAAGTTTAAGTTTGGTTTTCCGTTATTGATTTTTTATGCCTTGTTCAAGGTTCATTTGAACATGGAAAACAATATAATACAATTTATTCTTCGAATCAATAATTTTTTGAGTAAGATAGCAGGTGTTTAGTATCTAGGTAATTCCCTTGGTGGTGGTTTTGGTGGTAACTATCAGGAAATGAATGCCAATTTCTATGACAAAGAAATTAAATTACCAGAAGTCCCAGGACTCCATTCCTAAGAAAACTTACCCCAAATCTCCAAATCTTTCCCCATAGTTTAGATTCTTGGCTTTGCAATGATAGAATGAACAGAGTTGTAAGAATCCTGACTATGTAACTTTAGGGGATAAAATGAATTAAGTACTAGGAAGGGTCAACAACTCTATCTCAAAAGAATTTCCATAAGATTAGTAGTCTTTGCAGGAGGCAGTATTGAAGATAAGACTCATACATTTCTACCTATTGCTCTCAAAATGCCAACTACTTTTCTTTAATTGCTTCCAGAATGAGCATTCCTTTCAAGTCAATACGCTGTCTGACCACAGTTTAAAAGGCCAAGGTGATAACTACATTGTATTCCTGTTGAGAATGCTTCTACTGATTAGATGGTTTGGGAATAGTGTTGAGCTATAGGAAATTTCTGCGTTGTCAAGCCCTAATTTGATTTACACAGTAACTATTTTGAGGACTACAGTAGTTTTTCATTTTCTTCAATTTCTAAAAGCAAAACTGTCCTTGCTCAAGAAACACAATGACCAGTCAGTAGGAATTGTTTTTCCAGCACAAGATTTTACTTAAGTCATTTGTTAACTACTATAATTTTAAGCAGTAATGTCAGTCTGGATGTTTTAAGTACAGAATTAATCCTGAATTTCCTGGCGACTAGGAATTTGTGAACTTAAAGGTGGATTTTAAAGTGGGTTAAGATTATCTGTGTGATTCCCAAATCAGATACTGGAGGGCTCATTTGGGCCATCAATGAAATGAGTTAAATCCTAGCTTCCTACTCTGAGTTGATATAAACACAGAGCAAATATAAGGTCTAGCCCCACCCAATGACCTGGTACTGTTTAAGAAAGCACTCTTCAGTATTCCTAGTCCTTGGGGCTGATGCTCCACCAAAATGGTACACTGTGCCCCAAAGACATGGGGTGAGAACACAGTGCTGGCAAGACTCTGCTTGCTTGGCTTCAAAGAACTGTCACTAGGAGTCAACCATGTGCATGCATCTTGTTGATTGAAAATGCTGGACGAGTTATATCAGGATGTCTCTCTGTTATTTTTTTGCCTTTAGCTGATTATATTAGTTTTATGCTTTGTGCTTTATATCAGAAAAGAATTTCTCACTAAAGCAGATAGAACAAATAGCAATTGTTGTTGAATTTGATCCCCCATTTAGTAATTTCCCTAGAAAAATCTGGCTTATTATTTTATCAGAAATAAAATCCACCATTGATTTTATAAAACTAGTCATGATTAGAAATTCAAAATGTGTTATAATTTAGTTATTCATTTTTTAGGAAATACCCTCTATTTTATTGTTATGTTTACTTATAGTTGTGAGCAAACCTGTATGTGTATATATATATCTCTGCATGTTATGTGGTTGACAGCAACTGAGAAAGCTTTCTCTGATTCTTCTGAAAAGAATTTAAATTCACTGGAAAAAACATTAACTTCTTTGAAACAGAGTGTGGTAGGCAGAATAATGACTCCCCACAAGTCCACACCTGTGAATATATTTCCTTATGTGGCAAAAGGGAGTTTGCAGATATGAGAGAGTAGCCTGGATTATCCAGGTGGGTCCAGACTAATCACCTGATTCCTTAAAAGCAGAGCAACTTCCCCAGCTTTGGTCAGAGAAGTGGATGTGAAGATGAAGAAGGGTCAGAGGGTGCAGTGTGGCTGCTTTTGAAGGTAGAGTAAGGGACCACAGACCAACAAATGTGGGTGTCCTCTGAAAGGATGGAGAAGTCAAGGACGCACGTTCTCACTTAGAGCCTCCAGTCAGTAACCAGCCCTGTGGACACCTTGGTTTTAGTCCCATGATATTTTCTTTCTTCCTTCTTTTTCTGTAATCGCTTCTACTGTTCCCTTAGGCAGAAACAATGTAGAAAAGCAAAATTAATGCTGCCAGTGTCCAGGCCCCACTACTTCAAAACAACACAGAAAGTAACAGTGTAGACATGTTTCAAAGGCTAAAGTTGACTTTAGGGATATTCCGAGGTCCCTCTTAGCCGCATGTTCAGTTCCACCTGGATCAGACAGGGGGGCTGACAGACTGCAGCCCTTCTCCAGGTGCAGGCAGGGCTCCCTTAGTGCCTAGGAATCTTATTTCTTGTCTACTTAAAGCTAATCTACCTAAGGCACCGAAATTGTTTCACTTTATTTCAAAGGCAAAACGGGAAAAAGGTGTGACTTTGGTCTGCAATTGGTTCCACTGGAGAGGAACACACATCCAGTTTTGTGTGACTGGTACCATCGGATTCCAGACTGTAACTGGGCATCTATGTAGGGATACCCTTTTCCCAGAGATGAATATTAAGACTTTTGGCATATCCTTCTTCTGGATAATTATGAAAATGTTCTCTTTAAAAAAATAGAGTTTTTCTCTTGGTTCTGAAATGACGATCTGTGGAGATAAATTTAAAATGCCACCATTTTAGGTTTCATCTATAGTTCAGATATTTGGTCTCCTAGTAATTATGCAAATGATAAAAATCAATGCCTGTCAAAAATGGTGTCTGATTTCCTATCAGTCTGTTGTAAGAAGGTCATTACCAAAGCAGTAAAAGCTCCACTATCAAAAATAAAATTAACTTAAAAGAATCCTCAGCTATTAAATTTGGGTAGACACACACACACACACACACACACAAGGTTGGGAAGGAAATGTTTCATATCTTTCCACAAACTAAACGTTGTGTTGACAAGACTGTTCAATGTGTTAAATGAGTGTCATCTGTAATTAGTATATATTAAGCAATAAGATAGGTGTTACATCAGCTAGAGGATTGTGCTAAAGAAACTGAAGGCAATTTCTATTGTGAGCAGAGCTGTATGTGGAATACAGAAAGCCTATTTTACAATCTTCTGCTAAAACACTACCTTGATTTTTGCTTTAGCTTTTCCCAGAGTGTGTGTGTTTTAGCTGGAGAATGATACATGCTTTTAATTTTGGTGGCATGCTACACTGATATAATGGCATATGATTGAACATTTATCACTGTTATTACTCTGTAATACTTTAGTGATGCATAGAAGAAGTCAGCTGGCTTCCAAAATCCACTGCTTCCTTATTTAGATTCCTGCCATGGTGCTTCTGTCGCCAAATCAAAACCTATTGTACTGTCTTGTGAACGTTTTGTTTCTTTCCTTTTATCAATAATGTCACTCAAATGTAGCATTTAAGAATTGTGAATTGTGCTTAATATCTTAACTAATTGTGCTAAAGGCAAGGAAGTCAAAAAGCTGTCCTTTACATTACTCTAGCTTTTTAAAAATTTTTCTTTCATTTTATTGTCATTGCTTTTTATTCAACCAGGAAAACATTTCTATGTTTTTATTCTTGGTTTTCTCATCTTAAGGCACTGTTGTTTTAAAAATGATGCTACTATTACTACTATTTCTGATAATAGTAATCATAGTTCAAACTTACACGGCACTTTTTATGACCCAGAAGCTGTTCTAAGTACTTTCCAGGTTCAACTCGGCTTTTATAACAGGTTTTGAGATGATTGCTGTCATCATTCCCATTTTATAGGGAGACTGAGGTACAGAAAAAACTTGCCCAGCTATTGGGGGATGGAGTTTGGATTCAAATCCCAGGATTCTGGCTCCAGGATCCATGCTCTTAACCCCTACAGTAAACCCACTAACAAAATTCATTTAAACGAGACGGACAGAATGTTACTAGTTGTTAAAACATTCATGATATTTTCTCTTTCATGTTTATTTGAAAAAAAGATCTAATAAATGGTACGTGCATTTTATGTGAAATTTGTGAAAATATTTTATACGTCTCTGTATAGAATCGCCCAGTCTCCTTTCATCCTGCACATATTTTTATAGCCCTCTAATAAATATGTCCCCCTGTGTTATTCTACACATGTGACTTCATCCTACAGACTCCATATTGTTTTCTCTGGAAGGTTATATTTGCTGAAACGTTAAGTGATCTTAAACTATATCAGAATGTATATCAAATTTCCAGCGAATTGAAATGCATTTGTCCTCTGGACTTCCAATGTGGGACAGGAGTCATACCTACATTAGAGCTCTGCGGTCAGCATCCTCACTTCACAAGGCTGATTGTCACTGTAGGAAGAATGTTAACTAGGTAGAAATACTCTGGGGAAAGCTGTCATACTGTGGACAGTTTTGGCTCCTTGACTCCATTTTCGCTTTAATTTAAGAAACTCTGTGGTGGGTTCTTGTATTCAGATGCCTACTAGAACATGTTTTTTTTTTTTTATCTTTTTTGAGGGGGAGGTAATTAGATTTACTTATTTACTTTTGATGGAGGTACTAGGGATTGAACCCAGGACCTTGTGCATGCTAAGCATGCGCTCTACCACTGAGCTACACCCTCCTCGCAGAACACGTTGAGATACCAGCTGCAGAACAAGAAGAAAACTGGGGCTACGTGGTGACCTCACTGGGGCACAGGGCAGTGCCTGGGCTCAAACAGAAGAGCTGGTCCCAGCCAGGCAGCACTAATATTCATGAGCTTAGGCATGATTCAGGCACTTATCAAAGCTGAGAGGGCCAACCTGGTTGAGAGAGCCCAGTGGCGGATGATCTGAGTAAAGGCAACACCCCCAAATCTAGCAGGTGATAATTATAGGCTTGGGACTGGGGCATAGGCTTGTGACTTGGAAGGTGATGAAAGCACACAAAAAAACCCGAGCATATTATTAGTGACCCAGTTAAATTTCCTTCTCTTCAAGGTGAGAGTGTGTACTGAAATACCCCTTAGGATGATTCATCAGAAATTAAGAGTGGGATGAGCAGACAGGCACCCTGATGAAGTGAGGGCAGAGCAGAATATATGTCCTGTTCAGGTACCTATTCTGACCACTTAGATACCAAATCTTGACTCACAGCATCATCCTGCTAAGTTCTAATCATCCACGATACTGAGCAAAGGAGAACAGAACTGTAGAATCAAAGGAGGTGGTTCAGAAATAACTTCTAAAGCAACAGCATATATTTAGGCTATTAAGAAGGGACACAGTATTATGCTTCCACTCAAGTCTTGGTCAAAAGATTAATTAACACTCTGCTTAGGAAAAAGCATTGCTCAAATATTTCATGCTTAATTTTTATTATAAAATTTTAAAAGTAGAATAAACGTATATGAATTAAGATTAGAAAGAGACAAGAGAAATGCTATGACATTGTTATGAATATAATATATACATAATATATATCTTTTCCCTTAGGAATGAATTCTGGAGTATTGATTCATTTTTGGGGGGCGCATCTGGGTGAAGTTTACAGAGAAAAGGTCAGTTTTCTGCAAAATTACTTTCATTATGTTGTCCCTGAAGGTACAAGACAAGTTAATTTAAAATTGCAATTACATCTTTACACCAAATATATCTGGATTAAAAATAACAAGGAAATTTTTTTTGTTGTTAAAATTTTAAACAAGTGAAATTAACTTAAATGTCATTAAGGCTGTCTTTTATTTTAAGTAAATATTCAACAGGAACTTGGTTATATGAAGTTAAAATATAACACTTTTGAGATAGCTATAAATTTTAAATAGCTGATTTTAATGAAAAACTAGAGACTCAGGGAGAACGTTTTATAATATTCAGAGTCGATTGCAGAGTCGTACCCTTTTCTTACTTGTGCATGTATTGCCATCTGAGAAGAGTATTTTGTTGGTTTTTTTTTTTTTAAATCTCCCCAGCTTTCTGTTTCCAAAGCCAAATAGACTTGCTTCTCTCAAATGCAGAACAGGACCTGGCAGGCGGCTGTTCACAGTCCATACACAGCAAGCAGCCAGGCTGCTATCTAGATAATTATGTGACTGTTCCGTGGAGAAAGTCATTTTAAGGGGAGATATCTGGGGAGAGAAATCCATAAGGAAAAAAAAATTCTATATGAGTAGGTACAAATTGAGAGGTAGGAAAACTCTGAGTATTCATGGTGAAGACTGAACATGTGAGGCCAGAGGCTGCTGAGACAGACATCTGGGCTTTGTAAGGGCCTCACTCAGCTTGTGTGATGACAGATTCTCTCCTTGATCAGACTTTGGTCAGGTTCTTCTGAGCTCTCTTTTGGACTACGCCTGACTTTGGGCCCCTGTGCCTCTTAGTAATTTTTCATCCCCCAGCCCTTCATCCTGTTTCTTGGCTCTCATGCCCACTTTTCCTTGTTGTATTCAGAATTAAACCTGATCTGCAAAACCTCACCGCAGGGGTCCCCATACCCATTGGATAAAGTCAGCCTTTCCATCTTGAATAATTGAATCAATAACTTGTTCTCCAGCAGTTGGTATAGTTGCATAAAAATGAACTGTGAAATTTCTGGCTCTGATGTAACCTCTAACTTTACATTTTTGTTGTCTATCACATATACTAAAAATCTGTGTTTACAACACAGCATCCAGGCCCTTCCTCTTCCCATCCTAGCTCGGTGTTTCCTAAACCTGTTATGTGGGCCACTCACACACTCTTAAGTGATACTGATAGACAGTCAGAAAAATAATGCATTATATGCCTTCTTTGTAAATTCACATCTCATTTTATGACATTAAAGAATCTGCACCAAGATGACGTTTAAAATGAAAAAAAACTGAAAAAACTTATGAACTTTGTTAAATTTGATGTTTCCTAGAAACATGTGAAATTTTAAAAAATGCTTTCCTTACACCTTACTGACTTTCTTTGTCTCAAGAAAAAAAAACAGTTTGGAAAATGGTCCCCTGGTCAATAAGTGGGACACTGGCACCCCTTGTTTCTTCTATTTCTCTCCAAGTTGTAATTTGATAACACTCTCCTAAACTGAAATACCCCTTCAGACTTCTGCCAACCCCCTACTCCCCGAACATGTAAAACCAGAAGCAAACAAACAGTTGCAGACCTCTTTTGCTGACATGTTCTCACCCTTACTTTTTTAATTCTTAGATTTTTTTTTTCTTAACCCACCTCTTGGAAAATCCCTGTTATTTTCATGAGCCTACTTCTCCAGTGCCAACTACCATCTCTTTGTAGTTTTTCCTGTACCACTGGTTATGTTTAAATGTTGCCCCGAAGATCTGAAATGTGTAGAAACAGTCCAATCATTGAAATCCAGAAATGTACTTCCTATTGTAATTCCTATCAGGAGTTATTTCCAGACATATTGCCCAATACAGCCTACCAAAGTTCTGCAAAGATATCAAATGGCAACATTAAAGTTCACCAATAAGAAGAAGCAAACATAAACACGCCTCCAATTTGAATATAAATTATCTCCTATTATTTAAGTCCCTAGGAAAATGTAAACCTAAAGATTGTACGCTCTCAGTTTTAAAGTTTATAGGCATCGAAATCTAAGGTAAGGTTCAAAGTTAAATCATTTTTCCCTTTGTAAGTGCAATGAAATAAAACGTATTTTGAGTATCTTATTTGCAGTCTTAGCTAACGGGGTCATGGGTACCTGGGTGGCGCTGGGGATTCACCTAGCAACTCTGCACTTAGGCTGTCTTCCATGGAAATTGCCACAGTTGTCTCAGGACCTCAGAGGATATAGATCAACATGAAATGTCTTATGTGTTTCACTTCCAAGAGCATCCAGAGACTTGGAATGACATACAAGGTTATCAAATATTAACCTTCCCACCCCGTCACCAACCAACAAATTCAGAAAACAAAGTGATCTCCAGTCCTCGGAGAAAATTCCCAGTCAAAGCTGCATTCCTAATACCTAGCACTCAGTTGTTTTTCCAGTGACCATAGCAGGGATGCAGTGGTAATTAAGGGAAGAGGGGATTGAGATCTTCTAGGTATCAGCTTCATCAAATGTACGTGAGGACACATACTGAGAAACCACATTAAGAAAATATGATATCAATTAGCAGAAACCTACAAACCAGTTACACTTGATCCTGCTTTGGGAAAAGGAACTGTACATGAGGGTAGTAGTGGTAACCAAACAGCGTAGATTGTCACTCTGTCAGAGTGCAACTGAAATACTGCTGTCTTCTTGCAAAGCTTAGATATTCAGTGGTAGGTACTATTGTCCCTAGATACATTTCTTTTTATTCAAAACCTTGTAAATTCCTCTTTTTTTGTAATCTCTTTTACTTAGCGCATATTTTTGAGGTTTATTTGTATCGTTGCATGAATCATTAGTTCATTCCTTTGTATTATTGAATAGTATTCCATCGTATGGACATACCACATTTAGTTTATCCATTTGCAAGTTGATGGACATTTGGATTATTTCCAGTTCTGAGCTATTTTAAGTAACACTGCTCAGAATATTTAAGTACACATCTTTGCATGGACATGTTTTCCTAACCCACCAAGGAGTAGAATTCTTGGATCTTATTATAACTTTTTAAGAAACTAAAGAACTCTTTTTCCAAAGTAGCTGTAACATTTTACGTTATTACCAGCAGTGCTGAAAGATTCCAGTTTTCTTATATTCTCACAAACACCTCGGGTTGAAAGTCATTTCTTTTTTAGCATTATAGTAACTGTGTGAAGGTAACACCCTGTGGTTTGGGCTGTCAGTTCCATTATGAATCATAGTATTAAGAAGTTCTCATTATTTGCATATTTATCATTTGTATATCTTATTAGGTGAAGTGTCTATTCAAATATTTTTCTCCATTTTTTATTCGATTGTCTTTCATCTAATGGTAATGGTTGAGTTGTAGGATTTATTATACATTCTGGACACAAGCCTTATCAGAAATATGCTTTGCAAATACTTTCTGCTTTTCTGTGAACTATCTTTTCATTTTCGTAATGATGTCTTTTGAAGAGCAAGATATATAAATTTTTATGAAGTCTGGTTTCTCTTTTTCTTCTTTTAGTTTATGCTTTTTGTGTTATATCCAAGGAAGCTTTTCCTAACCTAATGGCACAAGGGTTATCTTATAGAAGTTTTGTAGCTTCACTTAAGTGTAGGTCTGTGATGCATGGCAAGTTGTGTGTACGTGTGTGTGGTGTAAGGGAAAAGTTGTTGCCCCACCATATGTTCTTCCAATTTTTCTAGAACCATTTTCTTTTTGAAGATACTATTCTTTCTGCATTGAATTACCTTGGTACTTCTGTTAAAAATCAATTAATCTTATATATGTGGATATCTGGATTCTTTATTCTGCTCTACTGATCTATCTTTCTACCTTTATATCACTGTACTGTCTTAATTACTATACTTTCAAATAAATTGTAAAGTCAATTAGTATGTCTTTCACTTTATTCTTTTTAAAAATTGTCTGTCTATTCTAGATTCTTTATATTTCCAGCCAGTTAATTTATATCTATATACAGATGTATATAGATACACACACACACACACACACACACATACACACATCACAAAAACCTGTACATCAGCATTTATAGCAGCTTTATTCATAATTGCCAAAACTTGGAAGCCACCAAGAGGTTCTTCAGTAAGCAAATGAATAAATAAGCTGTGGTACATTCAGACAGTGGAATACTATTCAGTGCTAAAAAGAAATGAGCTACTAAGCCATGAAAAGACATGCAGGAAACTTAAACGCATATCACATTTGAGTTTTTATGGAGTCTTTATTATGTACGTATGATTAAATTGCCTCATTAACATAACAAAAGCCACCTTCATCACTCTCATCACTTAGGAAATTCCAAGGGTTTTAAAAGTTCTGTGCTAGAAACTGAGAGGGAGAGACCAATTATATATTTCTTGCTGTAAATCACAATATCACATTGCCCTTATGAAAGTCAAGGTCAAACTAAATCAGCTCTAAATGTAAGGGCTGTGTCTTTCCTGAAGCATCATGCTCAGCTCAGATGATCCCAGACTTTACAGGGGATTTCAAGTGTTTTCTGAAACTCATGCTCACAAGCTCATGGATAGGCTAGATATGTGCGAGGACTGGTGACCGTGGGGAAATGTGATCCTCCGTGTGGCCTAGATATTCCAGACTCAACTGTTAAATTCATAACCATAAAAATACAGCCATATGACAGAAATGCAGGTTCCTGCAAACTTCCCTTATGATCTGAGGTCATACAGTGTCTCCCACACTTCATACCTCTTGATCCAGGCTCTGCCAGATACCTTAGTCTCATTATTTTGCCTCCTAAATGTCCATCTTGTAATTACCATTTTCAGCGCACCAAATCTTAACACCTTCCTGAACTGATAGTGATGCTCTCACAAACTTCAGAATCTCCCTTTCTTCCCTCCTCCACTTTTCCAGAGGGGGAATCATGCCTTGGTAAGTCTCGTTGCATGGAAAAGCCAAGCAGAAAGCAGGCACTCTGTATAAGCAGATGGCCACGTCCCCAAATAAAGCGAGAAAGGATCTGGAAGAGAATGGTACTACTTTATTCCTCTCTCTCTGAGGAGAAGCCACGGAGCAGAGGAGGGCTGGCAGTGTTTCGCTGAGACTCTCTCTGTAGAGGGAGGCGTTAGGTGTGGGAGAAGCATTCCTTCCTAACATAGTTCATGGTCACGTACATTCTCACAAATCATTTCACTCTTACTTCTTTTTCAAATGCCACCAACCTTCAATTCTGGGTAAATCCCACTGTCAACATTTTCCGTTCTCATCTTCAACCTGGCAAAATTTGCTAGGAAGAAAAGATGTTGCCGAAACCCATACCCCGCTTACTGAATTGAGACTTGAGGACAGAGTTTGCAAGGCTGTTCTTGTTCCTGCAGATGCAAAGCTCTCCTTTCTACTGGATATGAAGTTCACCTCTGGCTTTGGGACTCTTCTAATACTCTTATGCTCAGAATGAAGGGTGTATAGGAAGGGGGTCTGTGGAAAAGGGTTCAAAGGAAAACGTGTGCCCCTTAAAGTCAGGTTGATGAATGCTTCTAGGATTTTAGGCAGGCTGCGGCCTGGGACCCCTCGCTGCAGGCTAAGCCTTGCACCTCGAACAACAAGATACAAAGAAATCATAAGAGGCTAAAAATACTTGCAGACAGGTGCAGTTGTGGCGAGTGATAAACAACAAGGTGCACAAAACAACCAACTGGTGTTTCTGAGGTGTCCAGAGGAGAATGAGGGGGATGGGCAGATCACCTAAGTTCCCCCTCCTCTCTGGCCTGACCCTTGGTCAGCAAAAGCACAAGAAAATCCTTTAAATTATTATACAAATGCCATATGGTCACTGATGACATCAGGGTCCTGCTGGGTTACAATGTCATGGATGGGCTGATTCATTATCCAGACTTGTTTGCTGTGATAACGTTACATTCTCTGCAAGATGTCAAAACCATGATTACTGTTCATTGCTGAGTGCCCTCAAATGTGTTCTCTCTTCTCTTGACTGGTTTCTTCAGTAGTGCTCAGAACTCACATTTCTCATCTTCCAGGCTTAGTTGGCTCCATCGATCATTCCATTTCCCCAGGTACCCAGCTATGGAAACGCTTACCTCAGATGGCTTTTTATTTCCTCCAAGGTTTTCACTCTGTTCCTTTTCTCCCTCTGTTAAAGAATGAGGTTTTCCTCCTCTTCGCAAACTCAACTCCTCCATGTATAGAGACGTCTACAGGAGACAGCCACTCTAATGCACTCAGTGTGCGTCTCTCTCTGCTATTGCACATTTTTGACATAAATGGTGCTTTATTACAGAATCTCACCTCTTCTTATTCTTTTCCTGTCAGTGGCACTTGCTGTTGCTGATGCTGTTTCAGTCTCAATATCCTGAAAACACTCGAATGTGCCCTAGAGATACATATTTTTTAACATGAACATCCATGTATACTATGCTAGAGTAAGTTTTAATGTGTTTAAAACCTTGTCATAAGACAAGAATAATGTGAGAATTCTTGACAATTCACAAAAAGCTGTGGTTGTTAATCACTGAAGATGTAAAAATACCCACAGGTTATGTTTCTTTTCTTCCTTTTTCTGTCTTCACTGTGGCTGTATTGTTCCCCGCCCTGTAAAAAAGAGCTCAGTGTTTTTGATAATCAGTTCTAACCATCTCTCCCTACTGCCGTGGTTCATTTAGAACATGCTTCTGGCAATCTGTAAGCTTAAATACAATGCAAAGTTTCCATTACTCTCCAACAAGAAAAGCTGTCTGAAAATGAAGCCAGTGCAGAGGGAAACAGCGCAAAGTTGTGGGGAGAGAATGAGAGTGAGAGCCAGGCGTAGCTGGGGGAGGCTTGTGCGTTCCTGGTTGATGTGGTCAAGGGGGCCTGGAACCAGAGCCCCCTCCTTGTCTTTCCAGTTAGATGGATGAATACATTCACTATATTCGCTAAAACACGTCTGAGTTGGTTTTCTGACACTTGCAAATACAGTGTGCTGACAAATAGAAACATGGGTAGAGAGAGGACATTTTTGCAATTGAAAGGCTCCCCCAGTGTGGAATCAGTTGAGTCAAGGCAGAATGGATGGCATGGGAATGTCATTTCCACAAACTGGAAAGTTAATGATCTTTTTTTACACGGAGCAAAGTGACTCATTAGACTGATACCAATGGCATCTCCAGCAACAGATACTTGGTTGAATAATGTTAGGAAGTAGGGATATATTGTCTAATGCTTGCAGCTTGCAGTAAAGTATTGGAGGAAAAGAGGTCTGACCTTTGGTCTTGATTTACCTGAAAGATGAGAGTAAGAGCATGGTACTATTTTGATGGCCAGCAGTCCAGGATGATTGAAGCTGGCAGAGTGGGGAACTGGAACCACATTCAGGATGCCCCTGGAAGATGGAAGAAACTAGATCCCCTTGTCTTCTCTGAAAACTTCCCATACTATGATCTTTTTCTGAACAAATTAATCACCACTCACATTGCCTAGAGTCACCCACTAGGGTTCAGCCTTGTGGCGAAGGGCAGGATGCACTTAGCTCATATTGGAGCCATTCATCTGGGGGCAGAGACCATCCCAGTAAAGACCAAGATTTCAGGCAGAGCACCACGGCTTCATTAACTCTGACACACCAAGATCTCTAGCTCAGGTTACTTGACTGGAGAGTAGAGTGAGTGAAAATTTGCCAGCATCCTACTCTGGATTTAAGAGATACTGTTACCAAGAAAACCCTCTAGTAACTGAGAAAATATTCCTATGAATATTCACTCCTAAGATTTGAAACCAACCTCGAAGGAAGTAAGATGCCAAAGCAAAATAGCTGCCCGGTTTCCCTTCTGCCTGCGAATCAGAAGGGCAGGAGGAGCATGGGTGGGTTTTCCAGTGAAGAGGGTCAGGGTCATGGAGATGGGTTGACCAAAGAGCTCATTTCGCTGCCTGGGCAGGGAGTCCTTGTGATCCACGTCCCGGAAGTGTGGTGATGCCTTGGATGTTGTTTCTCTTTCTTTCCTTTTCTAAATTGGAGATTTTGGGGTATGGTTATCCTGTTTTATCTCCGTCAGTGTATACTCAGTGCATTGTGTTGGGTAAATAGATTATTTAGCTGTGGACTGCTAGACCTTGAAACCACTTCTGGACTGCACTGGAAAGACTGCACACCACTCAGAAAACGTGGACTTGGAGAACATTGCACTGACTGGTTGAGACTTTGGTTAGTTGCCCTCCAGAGGAAAGAATAAGTACGAGTTGTTTATTTATGGGACACTTGGGTTTCATCATCCTGGAGAGTTTTGAAATTATATGAATGGCAGGAAGGGTTGTTTGTGGCTGCCAGGAAGTCAAGGGATGAAATTACAGAAGGGATGAAATTTCTTTTCAGAAATCACATTTTCTCCCTTTCCCGTGATTCTGATGTGGTTGTTAATGAAGACAGTTTGGTATTTCCAAACAAGTATAGGGGCGTGACCCGTTCTTACTAGACTCACTTCTTTTACAAGGGGCTGAAGTATACATTTGGAGAAGGCAGTTCTCTCACATTCTGAGACCGTGATTACAAAGAGTGGCAAACGTCTACAGACAGGGGCTACCTCTGCCGCTGTTAGTCAGTGAATTAACACTATTGTAGACAGAGGGGAACATAAGCACAGAGTACCACCACATAAATGTCTATGGTGTTTTGTGGGTAATAGTCTCCACCCACATCTCCTGCTCAGAAATCCCAGCCTGGACTCTCTTCTGAGTGGTCAGTCAATTCCTTTAGTCAATAGATGATTTAACCAACATTGGCTGAGTGTAGGGAAATAGAACATAAATACTGTGGCTTGAAAAGTTGAGCTGAGCCCATTGGAAACTCTGTTTAGTAATCTGATCCAAGAGATATAGCAGAGAATCAGACAGTAGGAGATCCTTGATCTGAAAGATCTGGCAACTGTTGACTTGTGAGTGATCATTGGCTCCTAAGTGTGACAGAGAAAAAGGTCCTCTTTCCTCAAGAATTTTACCTTTATCTTATGGAAAACTGTCATAATGTGACTCATGCTGTCAGAACAAGACATCTACCAGGGTCTTTATGAAGTATTTAGCACCATCTTTTAACTATGGTACCCTTGCGCAGTGCACAACCTTTACAACTAAACACTCTGGCATTGGTTATGACAATAGGAAGCCATGTGGACATGAAAATTAGAAATCAGCCTTGACTGAAGCATAGTGTTTGGGGAATCCTAAATAGTTTGATGCAATAGAGTTAAACTACATGGAAAGGTTTATAACATCCTCTTTTAAAGATCTTGTGGCTGTCATCAGAAGTTTAGACTTTACACTGTATGCAGTTGGTTAACCACCAAATATTTTAAGATGAGAAGTCAGGTTAATCAGAGCTGGTATTCGTAGACCCAGGCATTGGGGACAGTGTTGAAAAACTCATTGGTTTTGATGGTGCTGTTAATATCACAAGAAGCACCTTCATAACATCTGTCTCGCCCAGGGGTTTGATCCTTGGCTCTGTACCAGAACAGAAGTGTTTTTTTTAAAAGACTTCTTGGAGAAATGTATGTTGGTCTCAGATTATGTAACCTACAGACTTTATTTTAAAAGTTTATAAAATTTATAAAAAGACATAGATGAACATAGTTACATACACTTAGAAAAATTAGAGAAAATATATATGAACATTAGTGTTATGGCTAGTGTAGTAGACAATTAGGAAGGGAAAGAAAAATGATTATGTTGGAATTGTTGAGTTCCAGATCTGACTCAGTATCAGACTTTACTAAATGATGCCAAGATTACAGGCAGCCAGAAAACACACATGAAGCAGGGAGAGGTCTGCAGAATCAAGGGCAGCACCAGTCCTGCTTTCTCACTGGAGACGTGTCTTTTTGGCCCAGAGTATATGAGGGCTGTAGGTGCAGCGGGTGGCATTCCTCTTACTGCAGGAGCCTTGCAGCTATATGCGTCACAGCCCAGAGTTGTTCAGCTCGGGTGACATTCTCCAGGGAGCCTTGCGTCACTGGTCCAGGGTTTTGTCTACTCTTGGTAATCCTTAGCCAGAGCCATTTTCCTAAGGGCATTTTAGAGATACTGAATCTTCCTCCTAGAAAATCTCGTTAGTTTCCTAGCTTGAGAAAGTCTGGTTGCCAAGGAGACTATGTCATACACCCCTTTTCCAGTATCATTCCTGTCTCCCACAGGGGAGGGAACTGGCCACTGGCCTGTCGCTGAAGCTCCTTCCTTCCAATAGTATTTCAGAACCATTCTGAATTATTAATGAAATAAAATGATAAAAGCCTGATATAAGGCATGGAAGAAGTTGAGAAGAACCAGCTGGTCTGGGAAATAAGATGGCATCCTTCGGGTGAGAGAAGTGGAAAGTTTTTCAGTCCTGAGAGAACTGATTGAAGGCATGTAAGGAAGTTGGCTTGTCACTTACTCGTTAGCATATTGACTGTGGCTTGATTGACTGTGCTTTAGGTATTAGACAATTTTAGAATCATTATATAAATCAGTATGTCTCTCACATTTAAAAATGTTTTCTTTTCAATTGATGAACGCTTGTCTTCCTTTTTAAGAAAAAAATTAAATGTCTACATTCTGGGCAAACGTATGGTACACTTTAATGCTGCTAGCAAATAACCTACATAATTGGACAACCCATTATCTTGATTATTATTATTACTTACCACAGATATAGCGTTTGACTAAAACGGTATTCACTCAAAGTAACTGACAAGGATTAATTACTTAATGTGTTCATGTTCTTTATCGATAAGTTAAATATAGTTGAATATATACGAGTCTACACACACACACACACACACACACACACACACACACACACACACTCTCTCTCTCTCTCCCAGGATTAATATGGAGCAAAAGGAAATATTTGCTGCTTGCTGAATGTCACAGTGCCTGTAAAATTCCTCCAAAATATCAGTCCTCTTTTCAGATATAATACTCTCAGTAATAACATTTGTAATCACTCTTAGCATAAACATTATTTTGGTCAGGAAGTTCTTTGCAATTAACTTTTGTGATAATTTTTTTCCAGCTTTATTGAGGTATAATTGACAAATAAAATTGTATATATTTAAGTTGTACAATGTGACTTTTTAAAGACTTAATTTTTTTTTTAGGGAAGCTTTAGGTTCATAGCAAAACTGAGGGGAAGATTTAGACACTTCCTATGTTCTCCCCTCGCCCCACATATGCATAGCCTTCCCTGTTCTCAACATCCCTCAACAGAGCGGTGCACTTGTTACAGCTGATCAGCCTCCACTGATATGTCATTATCACCAAGTCCATGGTTTCCATTACAGTTCACTCTTGGTATTATAGCTTCTATGGGTTTGAACAACTGTGTAATGACATGTATCCATCATTAGGGTACCATACAGAGTATTTTCACTGCCCATAGACCTCTCCTCTGTGAGGAGTTAAATATTAGATGTCGCTTGAAATAGTAATGCTGGTTAAAAGATGCAGAAGAGCAAGGATAGGAAGAGGGGGAGGAGTTCATTCCAGGAGAGGTGGAATCAGAAATGAAATGGAGACCCTCTGGCTTTTAGACCAGGATATATGCAGTCTTCTGCATCATCCCTGAGGTGGGGAAATTTGGAGATGAATAGAAGTTTGGCTGTGGTCAGATTGTGAACAATCTTAAATTCAGGGTAAGCATTTTTGCCATTACTCTTGCAGATTTTGAAAATTCCACACATATTTTTTAGCGGAAAATAGGATTGCATGTTTAGGAAGATGGGTAGAGTGCTAGGTAAAACTAAGGAGGAAAATATTGCCGCAGAGAAGGAAAACATTTGCAAACATTTGACTAGCTCCTTTTTTAAGTAATTCTGGCAAGAGGTGGTGAATTATAAGGGCTCTATTTATTCCATGCCAGTGGAAAGGTAAGCAGAAAAAGCAATACATCATCTGCATTGAAGTTCTTATGAAACTTCCTTAATTTGGACGAATTTGATTCTTAACTCTGTATCCAGAGTTTCTATCAAATTAAGTCTTGATTGTAGCAATTTGGTTCAGTTACTGATAGAGAAATAATGCTTGTACATATATAACTAAGATGAGAGAATTTACCTTTCTTTCATTAAAAACAGTTGGTGTTAAGATAAATTTCTGCATTTTCTTAATAATTTTGAGGTGAAATCAGCCAGTTCCATGGGATAGTTTACTGAAAAAGGAAATTAATGATAGCTTAGCACATTTAATTGTGTAGACAAAGAACTTCACTACCAGACTCTATCTGAAACACACCACTTAAGCTGTCAATGTCAGTTTTTGTAATTAAGCTAATTCTTTAAGCCCCACTAGGACAGGCATGTTTGTCTTATTTGCTGTCATTTCCCAGTGTCTGTCACCAGTAGACACCCAAATAGTAGACACAGAATGAATTCTGTCTGTCACGAGTAGATACCCAAAGTGATGTGTAGAGTGAACACACGCTAATACAGGAAGCTACTTATTTTCATGTTGTTAAACATTTTGTATAATACACTATTACATTTTGAAAGTTTGTACAAAATTTACTCATCACCAATAATTTCTGTGAATGAATATGATTGGGTAGCACACAAAAATAACATTTTATGTAGAATTAAACATGTTGTAATTGAAAATTACTTAGAAACTCTTCAAAGAAAATCTGTATGTATGTATCGTACTGCGCAAGGTCATCCCGCCTTTTCTGAGAGGACGTTCCTGTTCAGCCTAAATTAGTTCTTCCAATCAGGCTACTGATGAAGCAGCCTTCACCACACTTAAATTTTCTACACAACTCTAATGAGGGAATAACACATAATTAGAAAGCCTGGAAGAAAATTTGCGAAGCCACATCTGTTTTCCTTTCATATTTTTCATTTATTCTTCCTCCTCTCAGCTGAAAAAAAATATTTTGATGTTGAATTTATGAATTTAATGCTTAAAATAAAATAATAAATTATTGTAAAGTAAGACTTTCAGTCTCCCCAAATAAGCTCTCAAAATTGAGTGTAATTTGAATTTTTTTTTTGAAGAAATACACATTTTCTAATGTTAGACTGTTACAATCAGTGCAATTGGTTTTGGTAAGAAGAACTTGTGTCAGGGACTAAGGTAATTTCTTGTAATTTTGGCTTCGTAGGATCTGATTGCAAATAGACTATGAGAAATTCTGATTAGCAGCTGTAGGTGTGTTTGATTAAGAAAAATGATAAAGTCATCATTAGTTAATAAATGCAGTTGGTTTCATAGAAGTCTCTTCTAAAGACATGCCTCGAGGGGAGCGGGGCCTCTGTCTCTTGAGTGGCAAAAATATGGGGACCCAATGAACTCAATTTGGTTATAGGAATTAGGAGTTCTTTGATAGGGAGTGCTGAGGTAATTAACTTGCTTTTCCTTCAAGGTTTTAAAATCTGCAGCTTGATCTTTGTCCACCTGATTAACCAGTTAATTAAATGTTTATGTTACTCTTCTGACCTAAATTTGCCAAGAACGTCCATTCACAGAGGGTAATGATGAGGTTCTTCCTGACCCCTCGGTACAAAGCTCCTCATTACCAACAAAGGAGCATCCTGGAAACAAAGAAGCAAAAAAGCAAACACTGAAACCGGGAGATCTTTAGGGTCTGTAAGACTCTTAGAAGTGAAGACACAAAGGAGGGGGGAAACATTGATAAAACTGGCATAAACAGTGCCTTTCAAGGGGAGGAGCTCTTAAATGTTTATTGAATAAACAAAATGAAAGGCAAAAGATGTAAATGGCTATGGGTTGTTCCTACTCACTAAGTGGGTATCTTCCTTTATCCAAAGACTCCATCTTAACATTTCCCCCACCCCCTAAAATTGCAATACTTTTTATAAGTCAGAGATTTTAAGACTTTAACAGGTCTTGTCTTTTAGGATCTGTATGGTTTAGAAAGCTAACTTTGTAAGTGGCTGCAGGACAGTGTTAGGGAGAGCCCATGAGCCACTAGGATGCCTGAGACAATGGGCAGGAGGCTCAGAGAAGAGGAGGGAATAGAAATAAAGAGAGTTTTGAGATGTTTCTTAAGGTTAGACCAATATTTAGGAACCAGCAATGAACTTCTCCTGCATCCCATCCTCCAGCTCTTCCCTCTTCTTTCTCTTCTTCCTCCTTTCTTTTTATCTTTATTTGGTTGGGGGTAGGGAGAGAAGGTAATTAGGTTTATTTATTTATTTTTGATGGAGGTCCTGGGGATTGAACCCAGGACCTCATGCATGCTAAGCACACACTCTACCACTGAGCTGTACCCTCCCCCTCTTCTTCCTCTTTTCTAAACTTGGAGATCCTTATTTCCCAGGCTCAGACTCAGGCTAAATTTATTTATTCTATACTTAAACTATGCTAGAGTTAAATGTAGTCCAGGGATTTCAGACCCTAATCATAATAATTTCCTTGGGAAATGTTGCATAGTTACATACTTTGTTGTTTTATAACAACAGTAACCACATGATTCCTAGGTTGCGGTCTGTTAATATTTCACAAATCAGTGGGCTACTGGTCTACTTTACTTTTTCCCCTTATGAAAAGAAAAAATTAAGGTGTTCTAGTAAATGTCTTTCACTTACTATGCCATTGATGGTTGTATTCTCAAATACTGGTGAAGAAAATTAATGAGCTTTTCCAGAGTACTAAAACCGTGCATATCCTTGGAAACTAGTGTTGTATTTAACTTCAGGCATGATGGATTGAGCTAGTGCACTGTTATATCTGTGGTTTCAGAGAAATGATTTATAAGAAGAAAAACAGGCGTCATTCTGTTTATGATTTATGGGCTTTGATCTTTAATCCTGAATTTTTGTATCATTAGTCCTGAGAAAGGGATCTTATAAGACAGGTGCAATGAGATTTCAAATATTTTCATATGTATAAATCAGTTTATTATCCATACTTTGGTCAGGGGTTTTCTGATAGAGCACATAATCATGATGGAGCACACGATCCTTAACCCTAGCATAATTTCTCAAATACATGTATTTGCCAAATTGCATAACCATATGTATATTCCCATAGTTATAGATATATGTGTGTGTGTGAAAAATCGGTTTAAGTATAGGTGAAGATTGCAATAGAGAAATAGCTTATTCAAAGGAATTTAATGATTGAATACAAATAATCCATGTGGAAAATAAATTCCTTTTTAATATGTGAGGTCACCTACGTTTTATAAAATGGAAAGGTTTTCAAGGATTTATTGACCCAAGTTCAGGAGAATTGCCTTTCTGCTTGCCAGGCCCCAAATAAATGAATGGGTTAGTGTTTCTAAACGAGTGAGCAGAAAGTTCCAGAACTCTATAGAGACATCAGTCAGAAAGATTTTTCAAAAAAGTTCCCTTTTTCCTTTCTCAACATAACATTGAAAAATGATTGTACATTTCTCAGACTATTTTTATTCAGTCTTCTCTGAGTGTTCTTTCTCCTTGAAGAGTTTCAGAGTTTCAAAGTTTCAAGCTAAGCCTGGAGCGCCATGTTAGGAGGCAGAATGTGGCTTGTCTCCCCGGAAACCACCTGTTCACTGCTTCTTTTCCTTGAGGTTCTGACCTTCTCCACAGCCAAGAGAGTGGAGAATTGTGAGAAGTTCAACCAGAGAAGCAGTACCAGTAGGAGATATATAGTAAACAATTTATTGCAAGTAATTGGCTTGAGTGTTTGTAGGGGTTGGCCGGGCAAGTTCAAAATCCAGTGGAAAGGCTAGAAGTGTAGGGCACAAGCAGAAGTTACTGTCCACAGGTGAAATGTCTTCTTTATCAAGGAAGCCTTGGCAATGATTCCACAGACCTTCCACCTGACTGAATTCATTGAATCAAGTCCACCCAGATTATCGAAGATAATTGCTCTCTCATGTTTGGCTTTTATACATCATAAACAGGTAAGGGATTGTCTCAGATAGTGGCCATTACTTAGAGTCAGTTGGTTATGAATTTTAATCACATCCACAAATTACCTTCATAGCAACACCTGGATTAGTATTTGATTCAAAACTGCAGCCTGTACCTTAGCCCAACTGACATAGCGAAGGACCATCGCATCACAATGGTGATACACTGTTACGGTTTTTCCTTTCTCATCTGGGATGCCCACAGGCCAGTTCTCCGATGAGCTGGTACAGGATCAAGATACTGAGAACATTCTCATGCTTTCTGTTTTGTTTTTTTTTTACCCCTGTTGCTGTAGCTGAGCCTTGTCCTACGGTGCTACCCTAGTAACAACTCCACCAATCCCCTTTATTCACAAATGGAAGAAGCACTGTCAGGAGTTCCTGGCACTGGCACAGAAGGGTTCCTATTGATAATTTTGCTTTATAACTTTGTTGGTAATTTTGTCCTACTGATTAAAACATAAAATATTGTTTCATGGTTTAGGATGTTTTATACAGCAGTTATTAAAGAGATGGAACATTTATTCTAGGTAAATATAAAACATCTTTAAATCATAAAAGTCTTTTCTCTTTTGGAGGATATTTATACTATTAAAGGACTTTTACACGGATAGCGTAAAGGTTAAATTAACTGTTTTCACCTAATATACTGTACTATTCCATCATAATATTCTTTAATTTTGAATAAACATTTTTGTTGAAATGTTTTGATTAAAGACACTTTGGGGAGAAAAATCAGTGTGAAAATCATTGTGTAGGGGGAAATTCATCACAGGCTTGGGTCTTTTGATGTCTTAAAATGCTTATCAGGTCACTTGAAACAAAAGTCAATTTGAATTAATCTCTGATCAAGATATGAAACTGGAATTAGGAAAAAGTCTCAGCATTTCAGTCAGAGCAAAAAATAGAGTCAAAATAACAGGCTTCTTCAGAAACTGAGATTTTCTTAAGAATTAGAGAATACTTGCTTATTCCATTTTCCTCCCCCATCCAATCCCTTTCATTTGTGTTATGGCTACTGCATTAATTAGCAACTTTTTGTTTGTTTGTGAGTATCTCTGAAGTACCTGAATTAAACTGTAAAGCAATTTGTTTTTTTAAAATATTTTTCTAAGATCACAGTTTGTTTATACCCAAGCTAAATAAGTCAAAAAATTTTATTAGCTTTCTATCCAAGATTAATTAGGTCTTACTGTCCTTTTCTTCCTATATTATTTTACAGCAGAGTGGGAGCATACACATACCTAATAGCTGTTCTGTAAATATTTGTTGACTGATGACTGAAGCTGGTTAGAAAAGTTTTAATGAATCATTAGTACATTAGATTAATAAATCATGACAACAATATTAATGTTGGCTTAGCTGTTTCTAGACTCTGCTTTCATATACACAAATAGTCCATTGGTGGCTTTGAGTTCATTGCTTTACATATTTAATTAAATATAATCTACATTAATTACAGACAACAAAACTTCTGTAATAAATATTTAAAATTGATATCTCTATATGTCTTCCTATGTACTCATTAAAATAGTACATGGGTTCAGGAAAAAGTAGAATGTCGCCTTAGTCCACTCACCCATGATACTTGCACCTTTGAATTTAATTAATTTCTTACTTTGTGAGCATCACTTCTCCTATAACCAACGTAGACAATTTATCACAACAAAGGGAGGTGTCAAAAGAGGTAACTGATTGTTTCCTAACTGATCAGCAATTTTGCGTCTCCAGCATTTCCCACTCATAGCCGGCCTTCCCTTCCCTGCTTCTGATGTATAAAAGCCAACCACGAGAAAGCAGTTTTTTTTCTCAGAAACCATTTTTTAAGTACTTTTATTATGTTGTTTTCATGCTTTTTAAAGATTGTTTTTTTTCCCATCTTTTGCATAACCAAAAATACAGCCAATGGTGGTTTAATGGCACTTCAGTAATTGCTGACAGTAGTATGTGAAAATGCATTTGAAAAAGATTCTGATGTTGAGCTTCAGATGGCATCGGAGCTTTGCTGAGAATGGTGAGATATAGACTTACCTTATTTTCTGCAAGTATAGGCAACTGCACACATGAGGGCAACTGGGCAGGTCCACAGAGTAAGAGAACCAAAAACCATGGATTCCTGATTAATCGTATTTTATGTGTTGCCCCTTATCATGGGGTGAAGAAAGAGATGGGTCCTTTTGGGAATTACAAGCTTGTGAAATAGGCAGACATTCAACAAGTACAAAGACAGAGCTTGAGAACAATGAGGCAACATTGGACCTGGGAGAATGGAAAGTGAAAAGCAGAGAGCTCTAGGACTGAATCCTAAGAAATCCCAATGTTTAGAGTAAGAGGATTCTGCAAAAGAGACAGAGAAAACGGAAATGGGCATGGAAAAACTGTGTGACATGGAAAAGGAACTTTTGTGTTTTGAATAGAAAAATGAGGGCATCTGAGCTAAATAGCACTGAAAGATCGAAGAAGGTAAAGACTGAGCTGCCATATTGTTTCATAAGTCATTGCTCCTCCAGCCTTCTCAGCGCTGTGGGCTGCCAGTGACTACACTCTGAGGTTTGGTGCTTCTACACTGATGTCACTCCATTTATCTCTGGCAATTCCTCAGTGGGAAGAGCCAGGTCAGTAAAGTGGTTTGACTTAAGCCCAGATGGAAGCAGATTGAGAGGACAAATTGCAGTCTCATCGGAAGGGCTCATTAGGAGTTGTTCTGCTTTTTATTATGAGTTGTTCTCCCATGCTGCCAGGGCCCAGCCTGCTGCCAAGTGGACACACATGCCTCTGCGGTCAGAGGAGTGACCCGCCTTGGGAGAGCCCTCAGCCTCTGGGATGCAGGAGCTGCTGGGTAAATGTCCCAGCCAGCAACGCCATTCTTCAGATACACGGTTCTGAAAGATGTTCCCTTTACTTCTTAGAAGGTCCCTTATATTGGACACTTTTTCCTTCTTATTCACTTGCTGTGGCTTCCTGCACTCGCCTCTCAAACTTTCTGCAGGTGTTTTAGTCTCTGCATTCAGGGACGCTGTCTGGCTGTTCAAGGGGGATTTGGAGCTTCAGGGAAAAGTTTTGTTCATTTATTTGATTAAGATTGGAGTATCATAAATATATATAAAATCTAACCAGGAAGACCCAGGGGCTGAAAGAGTGACAATATCAATGAGAGAAAGTGAGTGACTTCATGAAGTCCAAAGTGATGGAATTCGCTGTACTGAGTGATCACCTTAAGTGAGAAGAGGGACACACACAAGCATTCACACACAAAAATGGGTGTGGTTAAATGTTTTGTAGATTTTACGGTGGGAAATGCATGGAGTTTCTCTTGATGGCTTCTGTGTTTTTCATAAAGTCCACTTATTCATTCAGCATACACTTCTAGAACGCCACTACAAGACAGAAGCTGCTCAGCGCTTGACCCAGCGAGTAAGGGAGTTACCATCTCTCAGGAAAACTCACTGCCCTCAGGGAAGACATTTTAAAGTAAATTTTTATTTATTTAAAAAATTTCATTTATGGTTTTAAGAAGAGAGGACCTAGATGGAAATCTGCTTACTGTCTCTTTGAGTTTTATTTAATAAGTGTGCAACAAAGTGGAATTTAAATATTCATTTTGGGAGTTGATATTATGGGAACTATATATCATTATTCAAGAACATTAGAAAAATGTGGAAAAGCAGAATTCAGGAAAATTTTACCCATGATTTCACTGACACAGTCATTATTTACATTTTCGTTCATGATCTGCCTATTTTTCACGTCTGTGTTTTAAAATATCGTTATCATTGTATTATTCACATACATGATTGATCTTATTTACCTAACATTATAACTATTTTTCTGTGTCATTTCAAAGTCTTTTCAAAATAATATTGTACTATTTGGATACACTAATGAATACACTATTACAGACAACCACTTCCCTCTTCATAACATGTAGGGTTTCTCTGTACCGTTTTAGTATTACTTGAATGTAATTTTTGAGCAGGTACTGTATTCCTATGGCTCAAAAGCCAAAGATTCATAAGGCTAAACCTTGAAAAGGCTCTCCCCCTCTCAGATACCAGTAGAAACCTACATAGCATGTGAATTAGTCTCTAGTCTCTGAGTCCTCACCCGTGAGCGGGTGAGTTGGCAACTTCCCTCACTCTCATTCATCCTCCCATAACACAGCCTGGAATTTCCTGCATTAGGGCTCTAGAGAGATTGCCTTCAGAGCCACTAGGATGATCTGCAAATGTATTATGCCCTCAACGTTTAATACACCTGCTGCTGCCCTACTGCTGTAGGTAACACTGTGAAGGGTAACCTAGAGGACACCTTGGTTTCAGTTTTTACAGTAGCATCACACCTCCTGCGTGGACTTTTCGTGGCTGGTGTGGCTGCTCTAGGACTACAGCTGGGGTGGTCACCTAACATCATCTCAAAGGGCTCATCCTGGACTCAAAGTGGATGCTGTTTACAATTCCACAAGGGTAACTGGCACAACTCGCTTGAGCAAACTGTCACCTGTGGTCACCTCTTATAGAAGGGGCTCTCTGCTCACCGGTAATAGATTTATTTCCTTGATGGCTTTTGGACTACTTTCTTAAAGACCTCAGGAAAAAGTCTGACCAGGTGAGAAGAAACGATTAAGGTCCTATGGAGTGCTAAGTCCACCTACATCATCCGGTGACACTGACAAGGCCTGGACACTTGGGTGCGTGTGAATGAGTGTTTGCTCCTCTTTTGCCAGAGTCTTAATTATGATGCTGTGGTGGTGTAGGCTGCCAGTAGTTCTAGAATTCCTTTTCCCTTTTCTGCTAAGAAGTCCACCCAGATTGTACAAACTGAATCTGAAGGTGATAAAGGATAGCCCATGGTGGGGAAGGGTGGCTGCCAAGGTCCTAAGATTACAACTTGTAGGTTTTCCATTGTATGTCGGAAAGGCTAACGTTTAAGGAAAAGTGTGGTGACAGATTTTTTGGCTACATATTGTCATTGTGTTTTTTAAAATTGTTTAGCATTATTTGTGGATCATAGGTAAGAGAAATTTGGTTCGACTTAGTTGGTTTATAATATTTTCTGATATAAATGGACAAAATAATATATATATAAAATTATATATGTAAGGGTAACAGATGTTAGCAAAATGAATTAAAAACAACATCTGCAAACATTTTGAGACTCGCTATTTAGACTAATTTTTTACTTATTATTTTCATCGCTATTGTATATTCATGCATAATTCACAGAAGACACTACACTAGAAATAATGTCTTTATGGATCTGCCTGAATTGATCCAGACACTGGAGAGCAATTGTTTGAAAGGCATTGATCAACTGAGTCCGAATATTTCAAGTATCTGAAAAGTTCAGTCGGAAACTGAAAAGCCAGGCTTGCCTTACATTTCACAAAGATGGCCAAGCATTGGGTTCTTTACTGTGGAATTATTTCATGTAGCTCTCTTGAGTTCTCAGCATCAGGCAATCTGCCACAACTCAGTGTTATAATCAATTCATAGATGAACTCCTAAAGAAAACGAATGTTCCCAAATTCCATAAAGATTGACGATGCCTGTGAAAGGATGGCATATATTTTGTGACAGAGCAAGATTTCTTATCTGTCCTGGGATCCATTGACTGCAGACACATTGCTATTCAAGCAGTGGTAGTTAATGATTTAATATTTATTAATGGGAGAAAAGATTCCATTTGTTTAATATGCAGGTTATTTGTGATGCTAAATGCAATGTAATTGATGTAATTTAAAAGTTCTAGGGATAATGTCATGATTAATTCATCTGTAAACAATCTGGCATCTTTCACTTTATTGAGGCAGGCAAAATTTTTAACTAGCTGAAATGTGGGTAAGAACATTTATGACAACAATTATCATTTAAAAAATATAAAGCAGTATGAAAGATGAATGTTCTACAGGGCATTTTGCATTTGCTGTAAGGTCTTAAGAGCTGTAATTCTGCATAATTCACTGTCTCTGTGTGAAAGAAACACGGGACAGTGTAACCAGCTTTGTGTCTTTGGGCTGAATGAGGTTTTAGAATTTCATGAGAGAGGTTACTGAGCATATTTCAAGGGTCAATTTCTTGAGAGTTTTGCTGCCCCTATGCAACTATTCATTCACTGTATCATTTATTCATCCAGTCAATAAATATCACGGAGTGCCTTTTTAAGGACACGTGTTTGGAAGGGACTGGGGATAGGTATACATGTGTTGTTTCTGCCATCAAAGAACATCGCAAGTATTAAGAAGACAGTTTAAGTAAAACACAGTTAACATACGATGGCGTACATAAAATACATACTGTGGCCACCTAGGCTTGGGCAACGGGCTGGAGGAACTGACATGCGCTTCACTTAAAGTTACTTAAAGCTACATCTTACTTAAAAGATGAAAGGGACAGCTAAGAGAGTTCTTCCAGTCAGAAAAGGTGACATGCAAAAGATGAGTTTAAAGACAAAACAAAACAAATTGTGTTATTTGTGAGAATAAACAGAGTTGTTAGAGTCATGTGCAGGGAAGGAATGTCATGGAGCAAGAATGGAGGGAATAAGAAAGTGCTAGAATGTGGAAGGCAATGTGGACTCTCCTACAGAAGCTGGTCCTCTTTCAGTAGATTGTGGAGAATCTTGGGAGCACCATTATTTTAAGTGGATAATCTTGGGGATTTGAAAGGGATCAGACTAAAGGCACCGAGAAACTGGTTAAGATTGTGTTGATGTAATCTGGGGAAGTGATGATAAAGCTATGATTACCACTGGGCTACGGCTGAAGCTTGAGAGTGAATGGGACAATTCAGCATACATCTGCTGTATCAGAAGGTCAAAGGCAGAATAAAGAGGGATTTCGACATATGGTGAAATGAGGGTTAGGTAAGCGGCACAGAGAGCAGAGCCCATAAGGATGACCAAAGAAGACACGGTGGAAGAAACCCTTGGAAAATTAGGAGAAAATTTTGTTGTCACAAAGTCCAAGTTGAAAAAGTGACCAATGAAAAATTCCAATGATGTGGCAGGAATGAGAACGGTGGCTTTAACTATGAAGTTATCATGAGTGACTTTGGAAGAGTGGTGTCCGTGGAATACCACTGGTAGAACTCAGGTGCCAGTGGGCAGAGTAGTGGATGGAGTTGGGTGTTAAGGATTTGAGAGTTGTGTCTCTGGGAGACTACAGTCTGGATACGGAATGTCCTGGGTCTTTAGATTGCCATTGACCGTGACCAATGTTGCAGCTGAATACATACACTAAGGACAAAAAGTAATCCAATGGTTATTTATTATCGGCTAAAGCTTTTACTCCAATCTCCAATGTATTCTTCTATTGAAATAGGCTGAGTTAATGAGGCAGACTCTTCAAATACAGGCCCGCTGATGAAACCAGTTGGGTCAGTGAATGTGGGGGGTAACTTCAGAGGCTTCACATGTGAAGAGAGCACAAAAGTGGGATAGAGTCACATAGACACAGAGTAGGCTCAGGCAGGTGGACTTTGGGGGCGGTGGGGGAGTTAAGGATGTTTCTTTTATATAACAAACATAATACTTCCTGAAGTCTTTCCAAATGTTAATTACTTAAATGTCTTTTCGAATTCCATGAGATAAACATTTTTGTTATTGATGAATGGACAACCACAGCAATAGTAAATAAATTGTCCAAGGTCACACTGCTATGACCACAAGAGCCAGGGTTTGAACGTAGGCAGTCTGGCTGCAGAGTTCCTGCTCTTCCATGCTCTTAATATCCTATATTGTGTAGTTTTCTGGATTTACCATAAGGACATAGAGTAGTGATTAAAAGATATCATTTGAGATCTCCTGGATTCAATTCAGCTTAATAATAATTAAAGAGATCATTCAATTTAGAACTTTTGAATTGCAACAATAGTTTAATTCTGAAAAACTGACTCACATCATGTAATGAGTTTCTATATTGATTTATATATAATGTTAAGAACAATATATACAGGTGCAATTATACTGATTCATTAGTATCCTTAGCTTTGAGTTTCTAAAATGGATCACCTTTAAGAATGAGAAATCCAGGACTAGATGAGAATGCAAAGATTTTAGAATGGGCATCAAGGAAAATGAGATAATGAGATGAGGATTCAACTGGAGACTAATAAAAGGCATGTTAATCAGCTACAAAGGCTGTCTGAGTCTGAATAGCAAACACTGGCAATGGACCAACTGGACTGGCTTTACTTGACTTTTACGGAGCGACAGCCAATAGAGCAGGAAGATATGTGTGTGTGTATCTGCGTGGCCATGTGTCATGGGTTGGGGAAACAAATGATCCTGTCTTCTCAGGGTTACTGAATGCAGTAAGGCAGATGGAAAAGAGAGCAATCGGAATTTTCAGAATGCATATTTACATAGTTTTGTACAGTTCAATAATAATCCAGATAAATTGCCTGGGCCAGATGGTTGGTTTATCCAGCCATGCTGTGTGCCTTTTTATATGCAAATGAATGTCTACATATCAAGAGAGCTTTGGGAGAAGTCCAACATGAAGCAGCCAATTCAACCTAAAAGGTGATAAATTTAGGACCCAGAGAGGGGAATGTTGGAGGTTGACAACATTGTTTCCTAATGTGTCCTAGTGATTTAATTTTAATAAATGAATGTGAACTCACTGATCACCTGACTGTTCTCTAATAGGTGTATTATGGAGCAGTCTTTGGCGTAGGTATGTTGCAGAAGAGGCCAATAAAACTAGAGCTTCTCTTCAGTTTTTGGTTTATTCAAACCATTTCAATTTTAATTTTCCAAAAACTAATCAGTGGGAGGGAATTAAGAAGCCCCAAAGTGGTTAAGAAATTGCAGATTCTCACAATAGCCTCATGGAAATGCCTGTCCGATCAAAGTTAGGAAGAAAAGTACAGTTGACTAGAATGGGAAGGAGGCCTGAAATCAGGCTGAAACTCATGACATCTATTCCACCCACAGGCCCTGCCACCCTCAGTAACTGTGTCCTTTGTCAAGTTACTCTCCCTCCTTTAACTGGGTGAGTGTGGGGGATGTGACTCATACGTTGGCCAGTGCCTACCTTCAAAAGAAGAAGTGAGTGTGAAATACTGCTGTTGATAACTTAGGATTGGGGAAGTGTGTTCCTGAGTCATCTAGGACAAGGAATAAAGCACAATTTGAAAGAGAGAAATGATAAAATGTAAGAACAAAAATTACGGGTAAGCAAGGGATTTCTCCTGGAAAAGAGAGGAGTCTAGAGCAGAAATTCCGTGGGTGAGAAACCAAGCAGCCTCTGAGACTGATAAAGAGAAGTTAGTTGTCTTGGTGGAAAGGGTTGCGTTGCCTAAGTGTCTTGGTAAACTCTTCTATCACCCTGCCCCCTTCTCTTAATTAACTCTGAACCCTGGTCTAAGAAGTAAGCGAACGACTTAAGCCTAGCCGATTCTGGCACTCCATCCGCCTGGCAACAGTGATTGGGTCAAGAAGTAGGCACGTGACCCAAGCAGGACCCATCAGAGTTTTCTTGGGATCGTTAATTTGGACATTGATAGGAAGAAATTGTTTTTCTCCTGGGAGTTGCTCAACTGCGGTGCTGGTGGTAGGTAATCTTCCTTGGTCACTGCGGAGTTAGCGTACTTGCAGTAGGAGAGAAAGAACTCCCTCTCAAAGGGAAACAAAAACAGTAGAAATGAGAAACAAATGGAGAGGGGTTTTCTGTTTCTATGTCTAGCCTGCCCTGCCTTGATTACTGATATCTTTTCAGGTCCTACTTTTAAGTCCTATTCTGGTCAACACAAAATTAGCCACCTAAAAATAACCGCTCCCTTTTTTTCCCCACTGAGTTATCCAAGAGTGTACTATTTGAAAGACGAGCATCAGTAAGTAAAACAGTGACTTAAAAAATCAAATCATAGAAGCAGTGGTTTGAAGGAGGAATTTTAAAATTCTAGAACTTGAAAATGTATCAGTTCTGAGAGGTCGTGCGATCTAAGAGAAGAAATGACTGAAAAAATGTTAGGTCAAGTTCTGCCCTTGTGGGTATATTATTCCTAAAGACCATTAACTTGATGGGTCCAGAGTAGGAGTAGAGAGTGCTTTGCTGTTTCATTTAGAAGATCACCCAGAGGGAAAGGACCCTGTAGCTTGACGGGGCTCAGCAATGAGGACTTTGAGACTATGGTGTAAGTAGAGGATGTGAAATCAGAAGGGACAAAGCTGTTGAGCCGTGGTGGAGAAGCAAAACACTAGAGGAAGCAGTGATGCTGTCATGCAGTCTACCAAATGTGCTGCGTGTCAGGTCCAGGCAGAGCAGGCTGCTTTAGATTTTATGGTTCAATTGGAAGGGTTTTTGGTCTGTTTGTTTTGCTCTTTGGGGTAACAAAAAGAACATTTATGAACAAGATCGAAAGAGACTCCACTGGGAATAGAATCTGCAGAAACAGAACAGTTTATGTCCAGGGAGAATGTGGCTTGCGAGCGCTGCCTACTTTGAATTTCCACAGGGACCAAAGCCATATTCCAAGGTCAAAGCGGCTGAGTCTGAATAGATTCTCCAAATGAAAAGTCACTTCCACTAGGTGGCAGCACATGGTGATTGTTAAAATTTAAGCCGGGTCTTTAAATGTATTTGCAGTATATTTGATCACATCTGAGATCTTAAGAGTCTGGTATGCAAGTTGGTATTTTCAGTGTGTGGTTATATTAGAGAATCGTGTCCTGCAGGTTCTTTCTATCGCTGATGAATCTGTATCCAGGGCCATCAGTTTGTATCCTCTCCAAGAGCTCCTGACTAATCCGGGTATAATCTGGTTTGGGGCCATGGAAAGAAAGGGCACCTTTTAAAATTGATCTTTAAAAAGAGAACATATTTATGATATTTTTCTCCAAGGTGCATATAGGCTAATGGCTGACTAACATCTCTCACCTCATTAGTTCAAGCAGAGTTAAATGCTAGGTGTGTATTTTCCAGGCCACTGCGCTCACTCAGGCATCACGCGGGTGCACCGTTGACACAGAGTCACCTGGCGTTGGGTTAGTAGCCTTCTCCTGCATAAGCTTACGCCACAAGATGGCAGGAGCCGTGTGGTTTTTTCCTCATTATGTAAACCACAGATTCGTAGGATAGGCCCTGGCAGATAGTACTTGCTAAATGAGTATTTTTGGGTAACTCTATGGTCACAAAGTATTTTATGTGATTACATAGTCAGTAATCATACCTACAAAGCTAAAAGATCCTCTTTCACTGGGCTTTGAGAAAACTTCAGTGAATTTTTATCAGAAAGAAGAGACCAGGGAAAGGGCGAGGAGGGAGCCAAATTAAAATCTTAGACACACCAAAAATGAGTGATAACAGAGACTTTAGGCAGTGAGAAGCTGTGCTAACCGGTTTCCAAACAAGGTAAAGAATATCATGCTAGAAACGGCCCCCTGTATCTGAAAGGTAATATCAAAACATCCCATATTATAAATGCCGTCTGCATTTCAATGACACTGTACTCCAAAGAATGTGTTCTATCTACGAAGTTCGTTAGATAAGCCACATGTGCTCCGTTTCAAATCACAGAGTAATAAAAGTGATCTAGTTCTTTGATAGATTTGTGTAACTCCCTAACTGGACTACCATTGATTCCCCTTAAGAAATATATTTATATACAGACTCTCTATGAAAAATACAGCTTCTAAAACCCAGCTTCCTATGTGGGTTGTGTTATTACTTTAAGGGAAAATAATTTCTGGCTGTTTTCTTGTGGTTCCCAGGAGTTATTCCTATTCCTGTATATATCTATCCTAGAATGTTCAATTTTCTCAAGCTCCTTAAAAATCATTCATGCCTTTCTATTCATTTTCACTTGTTAGTCTTGCCCTAGTTTTCTGTCCATTTCATATTTTACCTTTTTACCTTTATTCCGTCTCTCCCCTTTCCAAGTCTCCTAAACAAATTGTATTGTTAAGCTATCATACATCTATCTGTTTTTCCCACCAAACAGCTTTTCTACGAAAACTCAGAAGGAACATTATTGAAGGGAGACCGGCATTATTTTTTCCTAGGATACAAAGTTTCTAACAAAGATTAATTCTTCTTATCATATGAAATAACTAATTTGTCATACTTTCAGTGGCATTTTAAGTTAGAGCATGAGTTATGATTGTAATCTCTGAAATGTACCAATTCTCAGTTTAAATTTATACACTCATTCATTCATTCATTTTCTCAGTACACCACAGGGGTGGTGCATCTGTTACATCATATTGCGCCTAAAATTCTTCCTAGTGGGCCTGAGGCATCCATCTCTCCAGCTGTGTGGTCTGGGATTAGGACTGTTATAAAGAAATGAGAGGAGAAAGACTTACTATTCTAAGTAGAATTTTAGAGTAAGTGGAATGCTCAAGATTTTACTCAAGAGTGTCAAGAGTCAAACCCAGAGATCTCAGATGATGTTTCTTCTTTAACCCTCCCATCAATGAGGGTTAGGCCTTGGGCTAGATCAGCTGTTCTAAGGAATGAGGAGGATGGATGAGAGGAAAAGAAAGTCTGAAGCTCTCTTTATAAAGCTAGGGGATTTTGAAGAGAATGAGAAAGGAGATAGGAGAGGCAGATCAAACACATGGGTCCTTATCTCTTCTCTCCAAGTCAGAAAAGTTAGAGAGGCAAACTAGAAATACCAAAGATGGCGGCTCTTGACTGGAATGGTGTTTGGGACTCTGGGAAGGGTGTGTCTCAGCAGGCTGCCCCTGGACAGTTTGAGGGTGCCCCACAAGGGGAAGCACAGTGGCACTGCGTGGTTACAGCATCCTGAGTCACTCGTCCTTTCTGTGTAGCCTTATGTTCTAGGAGGGTCTTAGACAGTGGCTGAGTGGAGTGGGCAGGTCTGGACTGCCTACACCAGGGGCTCCGTGGAGGATGTTACAGAGATGCAGAGAGGTCTGCAGTGAAAGCAGGAGTCAAGATGATGTCATCTCAGCCATCGATCACTACTAGACCCTGACCAAGTTAGGGGAGACCACCCTCTGAGTTAAACCTTCCTCCACGTTAAGCCACCTGCTGACACGCTGGGGATGATCAGAGGATAAGGGCACTGAGTGAGGAGTGAGAGGATGCTGGATGCATTCCAGAATGACTCCAATTCACAGGCTTTTGAAGTGCAGAGTAAACGGTGCACAGATAAATGGATACCTCTCATTCAACCCCCAGACCTTCTTTTCCAATGTCTTGTTCTACTGGATTCTCCTTATGTATGACCTTTTTGTGTTTTCTTTTATTTCCCCATGCACCCCCTTAATTCCAGTTGCTCCCTTTCAAACCAGTCCTTTCCATGCTTAAAAACAAGTTCTTGACCACTTACAGATATGGCCAGTAATATGGGTCAACATTTTATAAATGCCAGATAATGTTAGGCAGTTACACTTTTAAATTAATTTGTGACCAAGCTTGCCCCCCCAGGATAGTTATACACAGACGAATATTACTGATGAATATTACTTTCTTATTCAAAATAACATAACTTAATTATTTCATCACATTCATGATTATGATATGCTGTGATTTTAAATTTTAAATCGGAAAAGGGGGCGAGATACACAAAGCTTGAATGTGTAGAACTTTCCTTCCGTATCTGAGCCAGGGATAGAACATAAATCAGTTTTATTCCTCACCTGGGAAAGCTAACATAACTTCCTCTATATCCACTTTTGTTATATTCAGTAGAATAAATAATAAGAAAGTGACTCTATTTGTAAAAGAGAATGGTCCAGAAAACCTTGAATAGAAATTTCAAATAACATGGTAGTTACAAGCTGAGTGACTTATTTGTCATGGAATCAATAAAGCTATATGTGAGAGGTGATGGCAGAAAACTAGACAAAAATTATATAATGCAGCAATAGAAATATACCTGGAGATGTTAAGAAATGAATTTGAAACCTATTTCATTGCTTGAATGGAGTCTGTGTTCTGAATGATAAGAGCAGACATTGTGTATTTTCTATCTGAATGATTCTTTGTAATTTAACCCACAAGAATATCACATGGCGCTGCCCGGCGGGGCTTAGATGGTGCATGCACTCTGTGCTCTGAAACAGGCCTTGGGCTTGGAATTAGTGGAGTAATTGGTAAATGTAAAGCTTCAGCATGGCATGTAATTTAATTTTCAAATGTTGAAACAGAAACCCAGCATCTCAGACGTACACTTCTATTTTAGCTGGCGTTTCTTCTCACATTGCAGTGCAATTGCAGATAGAGATGTGGTTCTTCTCCTTCAAATCAGATAACTTCCCGATGCTGTTTTCTGAAAGGTGCTGTTTTCTGACAAAGTCACTTTGTGCACGGCCCTTTTAGAGATGAGTGTTGTGGTGGAGCCTCAAATCCTGATGTACTCCCCAATTTATTTTGAGCAATAGTTTTGTTTTTAACCCCTGGGGTGAAATTAAGATTTCTACATGCGGAGAAGATCCAGCAAGGTTGTAATGAGTAAAGGTACTTGGAAATTATACCAAGTCAGAGAGGGACAAAGGTTACTACTTCACATTATAACTTTCCAAACTCACTCTTGGTACTTGTCAGTACCAAGAGTGTCAGTACAAACAGGGAATACCTGTTTCTGTATCCACGTTGTCTTTTTATGTTGTTTAAGGAATAAGAAATCTGACAGCATTCTCGACCTCTCTATCAGGGAAGAGACTTAAAGGAAGCTGCGAGCAGTATAATTACAATTTCACAGTCTCAATATATATGTGTGTCTATGTACATATATGTGTACATACACATACACAATTCGCAGTCTACTCCAATCTTCAGAGTCAAATGATCTTTGAGAGTTGTAAAAAAAAAACTGTAGCAGCAAAATTAGTACTTTAGAGAGAAGAAAATGCAAATATAACATTAAAAGAGATTATTCTCTATTCTATTCCTTCTATGGCGTATTAGAAGTAAATTTTGCTAATTCAGTATATAATAGCATATCTGGTTATGTATATTTACATGTATAGCATATATATGATCTATATCTTTAAAAGTTTCTTCATTACATATTTGATCATTGTCAATATGGTAGTAAAGTGTGGTTTTGTAAGTAATTTTTTTCGTATGAAATTATTGACAAATCACCAGGAAAATAAATGTCTACAATGTGAGAAGGGAACATTACATTACAGATACCATCATTAAAAATGCTTAGTTTAAATGATGGCTCTGACAACAAAAACGTGAAAAATTAAAGTCAGCTGAGTATGTGGAGTTATTCCAGTAATATTAAGTATAATTCAGTATTAGTACCTTTATTAATGCAGTTAATCACATCTCCAAGACAGAGGTGAAAATACACTAATATCACCTCCAAATTGGAAAGGGCTTTGGCAAATTTCAATATCTGTATCTTTTTTTTTCTTATAGTTGGTTAAGTAGGAATAGAAGGACATTTCTCTAATTCGACAAGCCAGTAGCTGAATCTTTTCCATCCTGCCGCCACCTTCTTTGTTATATTCTATTGTTGTGCATCCTGCCGGCGCTGACTCCCGATCACTGCTCAGACCTGCATGCCCCTCCAATGCCACTACTGATGTTTAGCTTTGTCTTTCATTATCTGTCACTTAGACTATTACAATTTCCTTCTAATTCTTCTTTCTGCTGTTTCTCTCACTCCCCTTCCATGTTGCTGTCAGATTACTCTTTCCTAATTGAAAATGCTATTTTACATCCATATTTAAAAAAAATCAATGTCCACTCAGCACCTGTTGAAGAAATTTCTAATTTCTGAACACAGCATACTAGACCAGTCATAGCTTGGTACCTGATCAACCTGCCAGCTTTTATGTTCTGTCTTTGTCACATTACAGTGAAAGTCCCAAGTGTGCTTAACAAATTTAATTTTTTGAGTGTCAACTCTCTCATAGCTTGTAAAACTTTCCAAGTGTCATAACTGTGTCTTGGAATGTTTTCCTGCTCTAGTCATCCTCAAAAAATCAAGATTTAATGCAAGCATCAACTCCTTTGAGAAATCTATTCAGATCCCCAGAAGTCAGACACTTCTCTCAGTATCCTCTTCTGGTTAGTAACACAGTAATTTCAATTATACAATGCAGGGTGGTTCACATTTCTTTGAGAGAGGGATTATATGTCATTCAGTTTTGTATCCTTAGTAACTGTACTGTGTCTGGGATATAATAGACACTTGCTAAGTATATGTAGAAAGAATTGACAAATATTTCTCCTTGAATCATATTTATCATAAGGCTCCCTGAAAATAGGAGCATCATTTAGGAATACAGTAGTCAGCCTTCCATGTCTGGGGGTTCCACATGCGGAACTGAGGGCCAACTGTATTTTGCCAGTTTATGTAAGGGATTTGAATATCCGTGGATTTTAGTGTCTCCATGGGTCCTGGAACCAATTTCCCTTGGATACCGGGGAACAACTGTATGCTCTTTGGAGCTTCATACTTTGGTCCGTCTCTCCCTCCCTCCCTCCCTCCCTCCGTTCCTTCCTTCCTTCCTTCTTTCCTTCTTTCCCTCCCTCCCTATCTTCCTCCCTCTGTTCCTTCCTTCCTTCCATAAATCAATTTATCTGACCTAAAAAAAAAAAAACCCACAGAAACAGTTCACCCACCCCCACCCTCAACCATTAATCTGCTTTCTATATCTATGAGCTTGTGTATGTATGTATATATATTCCACATCTAAGAGAGATCTTACGATATTTGTGTTTCTCTGTATGACTTATTTCACTTAGCATAATGCCTTGGAGGTCCGTCCATGTTGTCACATATGGCAAAATTTCATTCTCTTTTTACAGCTCAATAATAGTCTATCCAGGCCACAGTGTTTTAATGCACTCACTCATTAAGGGATGCTTAGGTTGTTTCCGTATCTTAGCTACTGTAAAAAATGCTGCAGTGAACATGGGGGTGCATGTAACTTTTTGAGTTAACATTTTCATTTTCTTTTGATAAGAAAAAGGGGAATTGCTGGATCATATGGTTGTTCTATTTTTAATTTTTTGAGGAAACTCCATGCTATTTCCATTAGTGGCTGCACCAATTTACATTTATACCAAGAGCACAGGAAGATTCCCTTTTCTCCATGTCTTTGCCAACACTTGTAATAATAGCCAGTCTAACAGATGTGAGATGATATCTCATTGTGGTTTTGATTTGCATTTCCCTGATGGTTAATTATGTAGAGCATCTTTTCATGTACCTATTGGCCATCTGTATGTCTTTCTGGGAAAATTCTCTATTTAGATTTGCCCATTTTTTTTTGTCAGATTCTTTGTTTTTGGGTTTTTTTTGCTATTGAGTTGTATGGGTTATTCATATATTTTGGATATTAGCCCCTTAACAGATATATGACTTGCAAATATTTTTACCATTTTTTAGATTACCGTTTCGTTTTGTTGATGGTTTCCCTTGCTGTCCAGAAGCTTTTTAGTTGATATAGTCTGACATATTGATTTTTGCTTTTGGTGTCAGATTAAAAAAAAAAAATCATCACCAACACTTATGTCAAAGAGATTACTGCCTATGTTTTGCTATAGTTTTAGGTCCTATGTTCTAGTCTTCATCCATTTTGAGTTGATTTTTGTGTATGTTGTAAGATAGTGGTCCATGTGGCTGTGCAATTTTTGCCTGTGGCTCTCCAATTTTTCCAACACCATTTATTAAACAGACTTTCCTTCCAACCATTGTATGTTCTTTGCTCCTTTGTCATAAATTAATTGACCATCCAGGCATAGGTTTATTTCTGGGCTCTCTATTCTGGTCCATGGATCTGTGTGTCTGTTTTAATGTCAATACTATACTGTTCTAATTACTATAGTTTTGTAATACAGTTTGAAATCAGGCAGCATGATGTCTCTAGCCTTGCTCTTCCTTTAACATCCAGATTGGTGGTCCACTAGGCTTCTCTAGAACTGCAGGCCCTGGAGTTTTCTAGGCCCTGTGAAGCCCAGGCAGGAGATAGGCACATATGTCAAGGAAAATGGCATATTCAAACTTTGATGAGAAAGACAGCAGTGCTTCAGTTTGCAAATGAAAAGTTAGATTTTTCTCCCTGCATATGATTATTTTATTGATGTTTATTTGTAATAGCCTTATGTAAAATTTGCAGTAAGACAAACACTAGCTTGAGGAAATTTAATATTCCTACCCTCGTGTCATTGGATAGAGATAATCAACTTTATTTCTAAATCAAGATAATCAGGTCTCAGAATAACAATGCATAACTTAGCCTAGAAATATTCACCTAAAGAAGATCGTTAATGAAAACCCATTTTAGCCCTTTATTTATTCTTGTTTGTAGAACTTGATTATGTACATTTAATTGGATATTTTTGATATTTTCCTGAGATTAATGCATGCCTTTGGGAAACTTTTCCTCTAGTTAAGCTTTATTTATTCATTATATTGATTATCTTTTAGAATCATTTTCATACTTGATTTTGAAAACTATCGATATACTCTAGTTGGAATATGCCATGTCTATATGCTACATCAAACTGCTGGTATAATTGAATTATGTCCATGTGGTAACAGGCCATTAATAAACTGATGAATGAATTGAATGGATTGAAATAAACTAACCTCACCTCTATTCATGAATCTTTTCCCAAACCATTCTTTACATTCTTTGGACTAGAATTTAGATAGATCACTCAAAAGCTCTATTGATAGATGGATAGACAAATAGCTCTCCATGAATGTTGCAGCATAAACTGTCCTGTGCCACTGGTTGAATATCCAATTTAGAAACAAAAGGTATATGAAGATATTGTTCTTGCCATTATGGAAGAAATTATGATAATACTCTTTCAGTTTTAATTACTGAAGTTTGAATTAGCAGTTTGGTAAAAATACTGAATTTCTTAGAAAATACGCCAGTATTTTGGATTACAACGTGCTGTCATTTTATTGCTGACCTGAATGGCTACACAGACCTCCACAAGAAAGGAGTCCTCTTTTTCACAGTATGCTTTTCTTTATTGGAAGCCTTGATTTTAGCATCGTGGGTAGTGACAAGGCAGAGTCCCTATACATCACAGCCAAGCCAGACTTTTTAAAATTCAAGGCTCTGAGAGAAAAACACAAACTTGAAAGTTGTCCTCTGCCATGGGATCATTTCAAGCAAACATTGTTAAGTGTCCACTATGTTAAAGGTTCCATAAAGAGAGGGAAGACTTGGCTTTAAGTTGTACGTATTCAACGATGATACATTGACCATCCCATGTAAGAGTCTGTACTTGACTCTAGAAATACATAAAGGAGTCAGCCAGGTACTTAAGCCCACATGTAGAGGATGAGATGAATCTTAAATACTTACATAAACTGTTATTTCATGACGACTGTAGTAAGCATGGCGTGTGGTGAGAAGGTAACATATGGGCCCTAGTCTAGTCTTCAGGTGTTGAAGTTTCCCAAAGGCAAGCAAGAATAGAAAATTCACCTGCGTTGGAGCTGAAGGGAGTAGAACTGACCAGGCAGAGCTGTGACCAAATCAGCCAATTTTAAATTAGAAGTGATTTTTACAGTGTAGATCACATGTGTTTCTGAAGAAAGCTTTACAGACTAGCCACTTCCAATCATTTGAAAATGCAGAATGGCATGACTACCTAGGGATAAAGACCAGATGGCAAAGCAGTCAAGTGATGAGCACTGGAATAATCAGGAAGGGAAGAACTGGGACTGATTCTGAAGGATACATAGGTCTGAGATAGGTGGGAAAGGGGGAGCAGCTATCTCATTCCACTCACCCAATATCCCCCAGTGTTTCTGTGGGACCTAGTCTGTTCCAGCAACTGTGTTGAGTGCTGGGAATACAAAACAGGGTAAGCGTCCATTCCCTGCTTTTGAGGAGCTCATGACATAAGAAGGTAGATAAATATATTTTGAAACATGTCAATACAATATAAGTAAACTTGACAGAGACGGGGTCGCTGCCCTGAAAAGAGAATAAATAACTCTGCAAGGGAATTGGAGAATGATTTACAGAGGGGATAATGGTAATGGTAAGTAATTATTAGACTAAGTGCTTACTATGTACTAGCAATTGCTCTAACGCAAGTATTAACTCATTTAAACTTCACATCAACATTATGGGTAGAGATTACTAATAGGTTCCATTAACAAATGAGAAAACTGAGGTGCACAGAAGTAAAGGAACTTTCCTAAGCTTATGCAATCAGTAAATGGCGAAGACAGAATTACAGAGAGTCTGACTCCAAAATCCACGCTTTTACTCACTACTGCTGTGCAATTAAAATCATCATTTTTGCACTGGGAAGTTAACATCACCACCGCACGTGTGAAAACAGCTGGCATCCACCGGACCCCAGTGTGGTGTGAGCGGCATGGAGATAAACAAGTTCCAGGATCTGTTTCGCAGCTTCCTGGACTTGAGAATTCAACACCATTTGTCCATACCAAGGTCTTTGGTAGAGGGGCTAAGTGATGCCCATCAGTCACGCTGACATAACTTGTCTGGAGCAGCCGCTGAAGAATGAAGTTTGACGTCAGACACAATGCGGGTTGGATCTTGCCTCCACTTTGTAGTCGCTGCTTGTTCTCGAACAAAATACTTCATATCTCGGCGACTCCTTTTCCTCATCTGTCAAATGAAAATAATACTAACCTACTGGATTGTTGTGATATGTAAGTGTGTGTGTGTGTGTGTGTCATAAAACAGTTGCTACAATCGCCGGAGAAATCTGTAATCAGGATGGTAGTGATAGTGATTGTAGCTGTTGTAACTGAAATGCACCTGACACAACCACTGACCTGGATATGGTTTCTTCTGAATATTATAGGCAGCACACTATCACTCTTATCCTCTGTTTTTCCAGTTTCTGTGGGAAAGATACTATTGTTAGGCTCCATTTTCTGGATGGGAAAACTGAGGAATAGAGAAGTAAAGACTTCTAGCTCTCTTGATCAGTGCCACTCCTTTCTGAGCGACTCACTATTTCTTTAAATATGTAACTGTATATGATCCCGTGGCAGCCTGCTGGACTTTGCAAATATCTGCTTCAGCCCAGCCTAGGTGTGTTTGGCAGCTCAGTGTTCCTGGTTACTAACTACATGTGGAAAAAGAGGCAAATTGAGAAGGTCACTAAGGTTTTTATTTTTGGAGGCTGGTTCTGTGATGATGCGGGTAACCCAGAACAGAGTGGTGAGTGATTTAGTATATTAAGTTTTAGATATATTGAGTTTTTAATGCAAACCGGCCTAATTGTTTCTACCTTTAGACATCTGAATACATAAAATTTCATGGTCGTCTTTTGCAAATATAACTGCAAAAAAAAAATCTTAAAAAGTAATTCAGATCACAATTATATAGAGCAAGATGTGTTCCACTTCCCTTTTTCAAATTTGTTCTCCTTAGAGGTAAACACTGTTAAAAGTTGGGTGACTGTGTATCTGGAACCTAAGTGATTCCTAACATACAGGTTAATGTATCAGACTCATCTTATGGGCCACTATGGTCCCTTCCACCTCATTTCCCCCTGGGCCATTGGCTGATGGTCTCCTGACTGAGACTTTACTTAAACAACCGGTTCAATGTAGATGACCACCAACTGCATGCAGACACAGGCCAACTGCTGCTTCCTGCCCACGGCAGCCCTCTCCCCTTCTGCCTCGGGGCTTCCTTGTTAACGCATCCACTGAAGCAGGCCTCTCTAGGTGCCCACACATAAATCGAAGGGGGCAGAGGGGTTGACATCTGTGAGGCAAAACCTGGACATGTGGAAGGTGAGAATTTCCATTTTGAGGATTGTTCTTTAGCATGTCATTGTTTTTGTTATTCTGACTGAAAAATTTCAATACTTTTTTGAGGATATGAGAATTCATAGTATCTGTATTTTGGTCTTGAATTTGGTAATTTACTGATTTCTCTTGTTTTCTCTAGGTTTTCAATCGACTCTTGAATTTTATCCCTGCACACTTAAATTGTGCATTTTTTTTCTTTTCTTTTGGAATGTTTAGGATCTGTTAGGGATGTTTAAAATTAACAATAATGTACATTCTTATTCTTTTCCTTATGTTAATAGAAATACTCTGTTTCTCCATTAAGTTTGATATTTTTACAGAATTGGCTTTTATAGAGGAGAAGAAATTTCCTTATAATTTTACTTTGATAAGAGTTATATTTCTTTTTTTTTTTTTAAAGTCAGGAATGATATGTCCCCTTTTAGGTGACTATGATAATCCAGGGAGTAATGTGAACACCACTTGTAAATACATATTTGTAGGTCAAGAGTGCTGAGCAGAAGACCAAAAAAATAGCAAGCCTCATAAATAAATGAATGGCAAAGATGTGAAAGAGAATGAAGGCGTGAAGAGAAAGTAGCTATGGTGAAGGAGACAGAAATTGATTCTTCTCTGCTCCCATGACCATCGTACATGCTGCCCTTAAAGCACTTACACGACTGTATTGGAGTCACTTATTGCTTGGTTTTCGCTTACACTCTGAAACGGCTGGGACCACTCTTCACTCTGTCTGTGGTGTCTAGGACAATAATAGGTACAGTAGCCATTTGATAAATGTTTTTCAAATGAATAGAAGGAGAAGGAATAGCCAAAGCTCTCCAGGAAATCCAGGAGACAATTCTGGCTGAATGGCAGTATTACAAAGAGTAGACTGAAAACCAAGGTGTGGCCCTTGGATTTAAAAATTGGAGAACTTTCGTGACTTTAGCAAGATCGATTTCGGAGAAGGGATAGATATGGGAGCTAGAATGTAACGGGATGAGGAATGAACGGGAGGAGGTGAACTGAAGTTAGGTAGAAGAGAGTGCTATTTCAAAAAACCTGAGAGAGACAGGAGAAAGAAAGGAAGGGTGCTTAGCATTAGAGAGAAGCTGTTTTAATGCTACTCATTTCAAGAATAAGAGAAATGTTAAGTTTTAGGGTATAGAGAAAGGCTCTTGAAGGAATTTAGACCTGACGGCATTTATCCTGTTTGAAGTAAAGATAATTGAGTTTTACATAATGGTTACATTCTGATTTTTTTTTTAAAGTCTTTTACTAGAACTTTAAATGAATCATTAGTTTACTTTTCTCGTTTATAAAGATAAAATATTTTGCTGTCTTATTTTGGGGTGGTCAGAGAAATAGAGGCATAGTATAATAATTAATAAATACACATATAGGCTTGGCTTCTTGGGAAGGCAAAGCTAAAAAAAGTAACGAAAAGTCATTTCCCATTTACTGATCATAGCAGATTCCAGGGCTGGGTCACACAAAACCATTTGCTACATCTGGGAAAGAACATTCCATCTCCTTTTGCATAATGTTTGAAGTAAGCTTTTGTACATGATGAAATGTGAGTCTGTACAAAAGTTTTTATTATTCAAAACTGCCTTCCTTGCAGAATATGTCATCTGGATGTTTACACAGAGATTCGAAATTCGTATTTTATTTTCTCCATTTTGGGTTCAGCATAAGCTGATGAAGGAACAAAACAAGGTCAGCAGTTTTGTCACCAAAGAGCTGCAAAAGGAGCGTTTAAATTGTGCTTAGCCCCCTCCTTGATTGTATTTGAGAATTGTAAAGAAGATGCGTTTCACTTAAAAAATTTGATGCAATTAGCCAGCTTTGAATTTGCTCACATCAGCAAATCTCCTATCTGAGTGATCTAAATGATTGCTGAGACAAACTCACAGCTAAGAATGAAGAGCTTATCTTAGCAGATAAAAGGTACATGCGATTGCTGTTTCAATCGGAGAGACTAACTTATAAGTTACAGCAGCTCACGGTAAATTATTAAGTTGCTTGTGTGTCTCCAAGGAAGGGCTGGGAGCTTAAGATAATCAGATCAGAGAGGAGGACTCATGAGACATTTTCCTTCAGTCTTCCAGAATTGTTTTAATTCCTTGAAAATGTGCATCATTGCCTTTGCTACCTACAGTTTGCCCATGTGACACACAGGTTCACTCATTCAGTTGTCAATTTATAGTATAAATTCGCTCCTTTGAGATGACTGCACCCCTACTTCTGGGAGTATAGCCCTGGGGCCGAAGCTTGTTTATTCCCACGGGGGCATGGGAGAAACAGTAGCCACTGTGGAGTTACATGAACGTGGACACAAATGCCCACTGCATCAGTTACTTGCAGTATGTTCTTGGAATCACTTGCTGAGTTTTCTGAGCCTCAGTTTCCTCCCCAGTACCATAAAAATAAGGCTAGCCATGTTGGGGCATTTCTGAATGGAATAAAGCGTGTGTGTTTAACCGCACGTGATGATAATTAGGGCGAATGGTCCTGAAGTGCTCACTGCTCCTCGAAGTGCTTTTCTTGCCCAGTTCCTGCTCCTCGTTGTCACCCTGGGAGGTGGAATCTCTCATTATCCAGTGAAGAAGTGATGTTTTTAGGGATCTTAGATTGCCTTATTTCTCTCAAAATTAGACTTTACTTCTTCATATTTTCACTATGTTTCCAAATTATTCTTTCAAAGAATGAGATTTTTCCATTTCTGGAGATGTTGGGGAAACTGAATAGGGTCTGACTTCATCCCGATGGATTAGTTTAATTACCCCCGGGTATAGGCAGTGTGTCATCCCTGATTTATACACTGAATGCATTCATTCACGTACTTCGCTTTGTGGGATGCTTGATGTGTTACTGTTCTTGGGGGAAACGACAGGAAATAAGGTGGTCATCTTCTCTGTTCCTGTGTAGCTTGTGTTCTAGTGGGGAATTCACAGAAGGGTTCACAAGCAACCGATTACAGACGACTGCAGTAAATGTGAAGGAGATCAGAAGGAGGGGGACCAGGACGGGTTACAAAGATTGTGAAGAAGCAGGGAGCCCAAAAGAGATTAGACACAACAAATTAGGTGGCGGTCAGTTTGGACGTTATGTTTATCTCCAGCAGATTTCGATGGCTTGGATGTAGAAATTACCAGGAAGGAGATGACTAGATCGATGCCAGGATATCAGAGCCCTTCTGGGGAAATTCTGATTAAGATAAATACAAAGTGGTGTATAGGTGGGGATGTTCATATCACATGTTCAAAAATTGAGAAAGAAATTGTATCCAGTGTTGATTCATTAAATGCCAGTGTTGTCACTCAAGTTCCAGGTTCCTTTCAACCTTTGGGTCTGTGCTTCTGGGCCTGATGGCTCAAGCTGCCTCCCGTCATGTTGGCAAAAATTCCACAGCAGTTCCACACTCCGCATCCATGTACAACAGACTAGATAGAATATTTAAACTAAGGCAGCCAAGGGTAAGTGCATTGAAGTACCGATAATTGAATACAATTGCTATGAGGATTTCACGTTCGAGAGGGAAGAAGGGGTGGTGTGGTTACACTTGTGTAGTGTGTCTTATACACCACATTCTCATTTAATCCTCACAGAACCCTGTGCAATGGAAATTTTATTAAATCAGGTACCAAGAGATCGAATACTTTGCTTCTTTGCCACATAGCTGGCGAGTTGTGAGGCCAGGATTAAATCCCTTAGGCCCCTGGCTCTGGAACATTATGCCAACACAAGGGAGGGGTTATTCTGTGAATTGAAGTATGGTATTTATTCATTCATTCATTTAAAAATAATTATTCATTTAACATCGCTTCTTTATTTCATTAATTTAAAATATTGATCCAGTGCCTTCTCTGTGCTAGGGAGTGCACTTGTGTCTTCAGATGCAGTGACATGCAAACAGCCCTGCCCTAGCCCCTTGAGTAGGAGGACAGCCATGAGATAAATAATTACGCGTATGGAAAATTACACAGTGGGGTAAGTGCTATGGAGTTCAGGAAGCCACACGGACATGTGGTTAGGGACCCAATCCAGGTTGGGGATCAGGGAAGGCTTCCTTGAGGCAGTGTCATTTCAACTGGAAATCGAAGGATAAGTGAGTTAACTAGGTAACCTGAGGGGGGAAGACTGAAGGCAATAGCATGCGCTCTTGTGCGAGCATGTTCCAACGGAAGTGATCAGCATGTGTGCGAATAGGGAAACCTCTGCATCACCAGTGGACCCGCAGACGGTGCAAATCTCACACCAAAATGATGGAAGGGTTTCTGCAGGCAAAGCGCTGTTGCCCTCAGATGGAAGGAGCCATTACATGCTGGTGCCATCCCTATTTCACAGCATCTCGAAGAGCTGGGTGGGACCCAATCAAGAGTGTTAGAATGCCCCTCAAATGTGGGACAGTCCTCAGATTTGTTCTTGAAGCAAGTATCCACACCATCTAGAGAACTCAGACAATACTGATGCAGGAAAAGTGGATGTGGGGCGTGAGGAGGGCCGTGTCCCAGGCTTCGGTTGAGCCCCTGGGACGTGCCCCGCCAAGGGTGGGTCCTTGGCTTCGCACAGGAAAGAATTCAAGAGCGAGCCACAGTTGAGTAAAGGTAGATTTATTCAGAGAGATACGTTGAAAGACAAGAGAAAGGCCATGAGGTGTGGGGGTTGGGTGCTCCAATTAGAGTAAAAGTAGGTACATGCTCCATAGACAGAGCGCGGTCCCTCTCCGAAGCTAGGGGAGAGAAAGAGGCAGCTTCCAGGGGCTATGTTGCCAGTAGTTCTGGGCTCAGTGGCTTCATATGCTAATAAGTGGAAGGACCAGTCTATCTAGCCCCGGGGAAGGGGCTGGGATTCCCGGGAAGTTGGCCATTTCCCACTCTTTGACCTTTTGTGGCTAGCCTTGGGACTGCCATGGCGCCTGTAGGCATGTTATTCACCACGTTAATATATTACAATGGGCGTATAATGAAGCTCAAGGTCTACTAGAAGTTAAATCTTCCACCATCTTGAGCCTCAAGGCCTACGGGGGGTGGGTGGGGGGTGGTGGTGGAATCTTTCACCATTTTGATGTTAATTGCTGTAGCATTCCTTGAATGGCTGTGCCCTGCCCTCTTCCTGTCTCAATGCAGAGAGAGGCTTCCTCTCAGAGACCCCATTTCACTCAGTGCACGTGAAGATTCCACGTGTGTTCTGTCTCCTTTCCCACTTCTTGTGATTTTTCTGGATCTCCAAGTGGATAATATATTGTATGCTGTTGTCATTGTGGCTGTTATTGCTTAATATTGCTTGCTTTTTAAATTTATTAAATATGAGCTTTTTATTCCATAAAGGATTCAACAGTGACCCACATCAGTCACTCAAAAAATTCAGTTTAAAAATCTTCCTTGATCAACAAATGGTGCTGAAACAACTGGAAAGCCACATCAAATAAACCCAAAACAAATAAAACAAAAAAGGAATCTAGACAGACTTCATGTCTTTCACAAAATTAACTCAGAATAAATTAACAGACCTAAATGTAAAATGCAAAACTATATAACTCCTAGAATATAATATAAAAGAAAATCAAGATGATTTTGGGTATAACAATGACTCTTTACAAAGGCATAATCCATGAAGGAAATCACTGATAAGCTAAACTTCATTAAACTCAAAAAAAATTCTGCTCTGTTAAAGATACTGTCAAGAAAACAACGACAAGATACAGACTGGGAGAAAATATTTGCTAAAGACACATCCGATAAAGGACTGTCATCCAAAATATACAAAGAACTCTTAAAACTCAACAATAAAAAAAAAAAAACCCAGTTAAAAAAATGAGCCAAAGACCCACTAACAGCTGCCTCCCAAAAAAAGATACACAGATGGTAATAAGCATAAGAGAAGATGTCCCACATCATATCCATCAGGGAAATGCAAATTAGAGCAACAATCGCACCCCCACACATCTATGAGAATGGCCGAAATCCAGAACACTGGCAACACCAAACGCTGGAACGGGGACTCTCATTGCTGGTGAGAATGCAAAATGGCACAGCCGCTTCAGAAGACAGTTTGCTAGTTTCTTAGGAATCAAAACATACCCTTACCATATGATCCAGCACCCACACCCCTGGTATTTTCCCAAAAGAGGTGAAAACTTAATTTCACATAAAACCCTGCACACACAGGTTTATAGCAGCTTTATTCATAGTTGCCAATGCTTGGAAGCAACCGAGATGCCCTTCGGTAGCTGAATGGATTAGTAAACTGCCGTACATCCAGACAATGCATTTTTATTCAGTACTAAAGAAATGAGCCATCAAGCCATGGAAGGTTTCCACGGAGGAAACTTAAATGCATACTACAAAGTGAAAGAAGCTAATTTGCAAAGTCTAAATACTGTGTGATTCCAACTACATGACATTCTGGAAAAGGCAAAACTGTGGAGACAGTAAAAAGGTCAGTTGTTGCCAGCGGTTGTGCTGTAAGGAAGGTATGAATAGGTGGCGCACAGAGGATTTTTTAGGGCCGTGAAACTACTCTGAATGACATTTTAGTGGTGGATACATGTCATTATACATTTGCTCCAACTCACAGACTGTACAGCACCAAGAGTAAATTATACTGTAAACTATGAACTTTGGGCAATTATGATGTGTCAGTGGAGGCTCAATGATTATAACAAATGTACCACTCTTGGTGGGGGTGGTGTTGATAACGGTGGAGGCTGTGCAGAGGGTGTATGGAAATCTCTGTACCTTCCTCTCAATTTTGCTGTAAACCTAAAACTGCTCTTAAAAAAATAATCCTGATTTTAAAAATCTTTCTTGAGAATAACTAATAGCATAGAAATCTCTCTTTATAGCCAATTATAGTGCAACACATTGTCAGGCTTAACATATTATAACAACTACTGTTTTTTAATTATGTATATAATATCTCATATGCCAAATGAGGTGCTATCCACTTATAAGTTATCGTTTACTCACAACCACCTTGTGAGTTTAGTATCAAGCGGTCCCTGTCACCTATGAGGAAACTGAGGCTCAGAGAAACAGCATCCACAAGATCAAGTATGTTAAAGAGGGGGAGATGGGAGCTAGCCTCAGACTTGTCTCGCCCTGAAGTCCATGCCCTGTCCACTACCTGACACTGCCTTCCAGTTTAAAAGAAAGTGATGTTCTGAAGACAAGAGGAGAGGGCTTGGTCAGAAATAGACGGTAGGGTTAACAAGCATGACTTGTCCTACAGACTTGGGATTCAGATATACTCAGGTCTCTCTTTTCCCTCCAAGTAATCACTTAAGCACCCACTTCTTGTATTGCTAGAGGCCTCATACATCTCTTAGAGCCGCTGCTCTTGCATGTGCTGTTGTGGTAGGATCCTAGGTCATGGCACTGACTTCCAAATTGCCAAGGGAAGAGTATTGAACTCTGACAGATCTCTACAGCTCTTCTCCATGCTGCTCCCAGGACTGCTGTTGAAAAGTTGCCCTGTGGAGGCCACAGATGGTACTGGTTCCTTGACATTTCATGTCCTGTTTCAGTCCCGGGGTCCTTCAAGGGAGGATGACCCCACACTCTTGGAGCTGAGGGAGAGAACTGGCATAGGATGTCTGTGCGTGGGAAAAGGAGATGGTCTCTTTCTTTGACTCTTTCTGAAAAGGGAAGAAACCTTTCTCAGAAGCCTCCCAGTAGACACTCTTACATTCCAGTGGCCTGAATTGCATCCCATACCAAACCCAAGTCAATCATTGGCGATGGAGGTGGGGTCTTCAATCAGAACCCCAGTGTTGGGGCTACAATTGAGGCCAATCTGCTTGCTCTGCATGCAGTCATGTCAAAGATGGCAGAACCAGAATGAAACCAGGATTTTCTAAGTAAGAAGAAAGTGGAGGACATAGTTTGGGTAGGCAGACGAAAGTATCTGCTATTAACTTTAGAGTTGATCCAGTTGGAGTGAAGGAAGAAACAAGAGAGCAACAGAGTGGAGTCTACAGGCTTTCTGAAATGTCATCCCAGGAGTAATTATTCTTATTATTTCCAATACTTTAAAATGTTTAATTAGCATAAGTAGCAATTTAGCTTGGGAAAAGCGTGCTTCAAGACTGAAAAATTCTCCTCTGCCAAAACATGTCATATTACTTCTATTTTTTTATAATTTTTTTTTATCAGCACATGATAGCTTTTACTGTGAGAGTAACCACTTTTATATTATTACAAGGAAACTTCTGGAACATTTGAATATGGCTTGAAGAAATTACAAAATACAGACTGATTTGGCGACAGAATTTGGTCATGTCTATATTCAATATCCTTCTTTCAGAAAGATGCCTCAGAGTAACAGAGAAGAAAAACCAGTGACTAATCATTTAATGTTAAAGGTGTCACTTGAAAATGAGTAAAATATTTGTGAAATAAGTCATTCTTTATTTTCACAGGCGATCATAATTCAGTTTCACAGTCTAGAAATTATTTAACTCAGATTTCTTACTTGGAAAATTATGTTTATTGTTAATTTGTAAAAAAAAATCATTTAATTTTCTCACTGGTAAGATCAGAAAATTCTAGGATTAAGTACACATTACCTAATTTTTAATTGATTGCATATTTCTAACCTTGTATAGCAGATACATGGATCACTTGTGTGACTGTGTCATTAAGACTAACTAGACATTTTTAGGGGAAGGACTTGTTTAATTTAAGAATAATATAAATATAGAACATGAAGATTAGCCCCAAAGGCGTAACTAAGAAGAGAACCTTGACTTTATCAGCTCACTTACTCTTCTTTATAGCCCCCTTCCTCAGTGAAATCAAACCAACACTAAAATTTAACATAAATTAATATAATGCTCATTGACCATATTTGTGATTTTTCAAGCTCATGAAATGTGCTTTAAAATATTTTGAGAGAAAAGGTAATGATGAAAATGTACAAATGTAAGAGTAGCTTTTATAAAACATGGAAATATATGCACATAAGCTCATACATGGCTCAGTTTTCAAGCTCTTGATGGCCCTTCACTTTACCTAACACGCAGTGTTACTGGGTTAGGGAGAGAAGGCAGCCACGTATGGGCCTGAGAGGAAATTTGCTACTATACCTGGTTTCTTATCGGCAGTTTCTCCCGCAGGCCTACTGGGCAGCGATCTCTTCTTGTTTCTACCACTGTTCAAGTTGACAACTCACTGTGGTCTTTCCCCAAAGAACCTGATGTGAGTTATAATATCCAGGGCCCCCACCTTATTATCTAAGGCCTCATACAATGGATTGATTGATTGATATTTTTATTCAGTCAAACCATTTGGGCACTATAATTATTACCATTCTCTCACCCTCGGTACTCCAAGGAGCAAGGGTAAAGCAGGTAAATAATAGCCACAAGTCCAAGTAGGAGAGAAGAAACATTTATTTTCTAGATGTGTCTGTGGTTGCACTTTTACATGAGCAGGATTTAGAAATAACCCAAGGCACTAAAGGCTGAAAAAAATAAAAGCACGTGGCATTCACCTGTACAACTTTTTAATCTGCTGTTTAATCACCTTAACTCTTGTAAAACATCTTCTGTGGGTTTACAGACTGACTGATGATGGGTGGCTAGCTCCACTAATTATGGTAAATGATGTTTATTTTTTACTTTTTATTTATATGCCTTGTCTTCTTATCTTCTTTTGAGTTTTCATTAGGGGATTATGGGCCACAAATAATTCTACCGGTATGTGACCATCCAGGTAAATCAAGCGGCATATAGCAGAATGTTAACCTATTGAAGTCCAGTGCTCCTCTCCATCATTGATTTTCTTTGCTCATTAATCTAAAATGTATTAATTGTGAAAGACTATAATGATCTACATGTTGCTAGCCCACCACTGACAATATGTTGCACTTAGATTCAGGAAATATTCATTGAGTACTTAATCTGCACCCACTGCACAGACTTCAATGAGCAACTCACGTAAAGGTTTGTTAAAATGAAGATTCTGATTTGGGGACTGAGCTGTGAGCCTGCTTTTCTAAAAGTTCCTCTGTGTGACGGATGTTACCGGCCCTCGGGCCCCAATAGCCAGGCTCTGCGGTTCTGTTAAAGGCCTTGTAGTATTTGCTTTCCTGCTTACATGATTTTACTCATTTAGTGAAACATGTCAGTGTTATCTGCTAGGTACTGTGCTGTGTCTTGGATATAGCAGTGACTGAAGCAGGTAAAATGTTCTCATGGAGCTTTCACTTTAGTGAGATAGAGGGCAGACAATAAGTAAATGCGTTATATTTGATGGTGATTAATTATCAGAGATAAATAAATCAGGGAATGGGGACAAATCACCAAATTAGGAGCGCCAGGTGGGGATAGGTATTGCAATTGTAAGTAGGGAAGCCAACGAAAGCCTCGAGGATGTCAGCATTTAGGAAATTACCTGGTGGGAACACCAGCCATGAAGGTTATCTGAATAAAAGTAATAAAGGCAGAGAGGAACAAAAGTGCAGAAAATGTATTTCAAGCTAAGAATCATTCTTTATGTATTCATTATCATATAAGCTAAACCATATTATAAGTTAAAATTTTTTCATGTGAAACTCAGGTGCCCAGTAGAATTGTGTAACTTACACATTTGAAAAGAGGAAAAATAAGTATACAAATGTGGCAAAATCCGGTACTGTTCTGATAGAAACCTTCAAAGGCCGGTTTTTCAAAGGTAGAGTCCTATGTTGGAAGTAGCCCCAGGAGGTCCTTCCTGCAGCCTGAGCTCTGAGTGGGTGTCAGCACCGAAACTGCTGTGAGACCCGGCTTGGGGCGTTTGGCCGTAGAATCCCAGATATGCACCCGAACACAGCTCCACGTGCAGGGAAACTCACAGCTGCCTCCAGTAACGTGGGGAGTGTGTCCTCCTCGTTGTGTTTTAGGCAAGTTCGTACCAAATCATTACTAAAAGCATCTGGGCAGTCAGAAATGCACTGTCCACTCAGGACCTTGGCTTTCCATCCTGCTGCCAGAGCCTGGGCCTCAGATGGCCGGTTTCCAACATGGCTGGCTTCCCTCTGGCAGTTCTGATCCAAGGCACCCAGGTCCGTTCCGATCAGAGTGACAGATGATTGGGGTCCTCATCGCTCACTGATGTGCCCTCACAGCTGTCTCCGCTGGTTTTAGCCACCTCCAGCTCTGTACTGACGAATTCACTTTCACTCCCCGATCTAGCCAGCCCTGACTGCATTCGACTGTGGGGTGCATTTGAACTTTTTAAGTATATTGAAAAAAAAAAGGACTCCAAGAGATGAGGCACTTGCTCAAGGGAACACAGACGATAAATTTAAATTGTGACCAGCATTCTATATACAATACCACGGCTGAAACCTGTCTAATTTACACTGACATTTGAAGGTCTAAATCTTCCTTGCTAGGTGTGTCTGCTTGTTCAGTTCTGCATTCTTTCGTTTTGATTCTTTCGTTCTAATCCCGTACATGGCAGTGGTAGCACGGAGTTGTATGAAGCTCACTGCTTGGGAGGAAATAGGCTGAAATAAGCAAGTCACTATGAAATCTACATTTTAAAGCGAAGCAGAAATAATCATAGTCTGAACAGTCAAACTTAACTGTATGGCAATCTGATAATGTGGTAGTATTATTATTCATTTTTAAAGTTTTGGATAACAGCAACATCCAACAATGTACTTCAAATCCCAGGCAAGTTCCTATAAAATTTATTTACCAACATCATCTAATAAATGACTTCAAAAGCATATTTATCAGGACAAATTAGCACATCAAAGACCTGTGGTTGCCATTAATATTGAAAAGTATCTTTAAAAAAACCCCAAATCTTGAAAACATAGAAAACGTTCTAGGAGAAAAAAAAGTCAAGGAGCAGCATTCCTGGTGAAATGAATTTGAAAATGTGCTAACAGAGAGTGATCGGTATAAAAATTATATTACTGAACCAAAGGGATCTTTAGAAAATTCACAAATTTGATACAAAAAGAATATCAACAGAAAGTAACCTGGCAGGAAATTTACAGTTTGTTAGAACAAGCCCTTATTTTATTTTTATTTTGACAATTCTCCCTCTTTGTGTATCCAGATGCATGAGAGGGTAGAGATGCACTGTTTAACACTCTGGAGATCATGTGTAGGATGTAAGAAACAAGGCCTCCTCTATAAAACACTGTGGAAGTTCCCTGAGACTAACATGGTGTCAGTAAACCAAGTAAATAGAAGACAGTCAGTTGGCTGTGCTGTCTTTCTCTTTACGGGTAAGATTACGTGTCAGCACCCTAATGGCCTTGAAGGATTTGTTTCTTTCCAGAGTTCAAATTACAACCCTAAATAGAGATGAAGCAGTTCACTTCCCAGTGAGGAAGGAATCTGAATCAGACAATAAAATAACAGATAACAGAAGTGTGTTCTAAATAGAATGTTTTATTTTACCAGGGTAAATCATTGACAGCATTCAAAGGGCCTTATGCACTGGTACTTAGATTTGGGAAAGTAGTATAAATCATAGGCACAAATAAATCAACAATAAAAATGAATCAAAACCCTTGCATTCATTGTATTGCACTCATTCTGAGCAGAACTATTGAAGAGGTATTATTTAATTTCAGTACTAGCCCATCTATGTGTTCTAGCTTCTGACACTTATCTGTGAGGGAGAGTAGATGAGGATTATTGAAACTAAAATTCATTGTGAAAGAAATGTTTCCAACCTGAGTAATGCATGTAAAAGCAAAACTCTCTTCCAATTCCTAGTGATACATTTAAATGATGATTGATAACACGGTGGTTTCACCCAAGCCCAAGTCTATAATTATCACCTATAATACTGAAGATTCCCAAATTTATCTCTTCATCCCACAGCTCTTTCTGTCCTGAACTCCACACTCGCATATTATGTTGCCTACTTTAAAATGTCAATTGAATACCTGACAAAAATCTTACATTTAAAACCGAATTCCTGATCATCTTCCCCTAAAACCTATCCCTCTCATGGTCTTCCCCGTCTCAGCAGATGACAGCTCCATGCCCCCAGTTTCTGACATCCAAACCTTGACGTCATCTTGATTTTTCTCTGTGTCACATCTCACAAAATTTGCCCACTTTGCAGCATCTCCATTGCTATTACCATGTTCTGAACCACCATCATTTCTCAGTCAAATTATTGTAATAGCTTCCTAGTGGATTCTAGCTGGTCTCCTTCTAACGTTGCCACTCACCTCTCAACACAGTCTATTCTCAACACAGTATCCAGAGTGATTCCTTTGTTACCTAAGTCAGGTCATAACAGTCATCTGCTTAAAACCTTCTCTCACCCTCTACACACACACACACACACACACACACACTCACACACACACAGTAAAAGGCAAAGGCTGTATGATGACGTACGAGGCCCCGGATGCTCTGGCTTTTTTGTTATTTCTCTGACCTCAGCTCCTACTCACCCCTCTGTGTGCTCTACTCAAGCTCTCCTGGCTTCATTGCCTTTTTCTTAGAACGTCAAGAAATCTCCACTGTGGGACATTTGCGGTGCCTGTCCTGCGATGCTCTCTCCCAGATAACCTCATGATTACTTCTCTTTCTTTAAATGTTGCTCAAATGTCACCTAATCAATGACATATATCATGACCACTCTATTTAAAATTCATTTTCTGTGCCTGGAACATCATTAACAAATCAGAAAAAGAAGAAACAGTGATGGTTAGAAACTTATTTTATAGGTGATACAATAATAAATAAAATAAATTAGATACTTTTTAGAAGATGGTAAGTATTATGGGGATAAATGAGAACATTCAGGACAAAGCCTTAACAATGTGGTTCTTAACAATAACCTGCATTTAACCACATGATCATCCAATTCCATTCTTCCCCCACCCAAGATCACTATTATCCAGATTTCCTGATGTATCATTCCCTTGATTTCTTTTGTGTAATTATATCACATCTATATATGTCGTAGTTGTTTTAGTTGCATTGGCCTTTATACACAGACTGTCATAGTGCATGTGATTTAGGATGTATCTTATCACTTAATTATTATATTGCTGGAATGCTGTCTGTCACTATAGTTTATTTGTTCAATATTGTTTACTTTTGTCTATATTCTGTTCCGTACTTTTGGCATTCATTCTCCTGCCAATCAGAATTTGAGTTATTTTACTCTTCTGTTATTTTGTTTGTCTCCTTTTATGTATGTTCTCTCAACACAAAAATCCAACACTTTGTTATCTCCTATTCTTAATCTGCAATGTTGAACTTTGATGCATTGAGCACTGTCAAGAGAGTTGCCAAAGATCTTTCACCCTCTGTATTGGGCACTTGACTTTTAGGAGGCTGCCTACTCCCAATGGACTCATTCTGAAGGGGACTCCACCCAGCTTCCAGAGAGGCTCTCATTCTGGTAGTCTACCACCTCAAACCTTCTTGGAGCCTCTGCCTTCCCTCCCAGAATCTGCCCCACCACTCACCACACCCTTCTTTGGAATGTAACTACCCAGGACTTTGCTTTGTGGGCTGAAGGTAGCAGGGGCAGAGAAGCAATTTTTGCTCCCTCTGGATTGGGTGGGAGGAAACAGGTCTGTGTAGAGTGAGGAAAGATTCCAGACTTCTCTATTTGGAAATTGGAAGCCATTTTTTTCTACTAGAAGTGTATAAAGCATGTCTGTCTGCTTTTCACTTTCTAAATATTGCTGACAATGTTTGGAAAAATGTATTCTGAGTCTGAAATAACCTATTTACAAGTGACCTTTTGGGACATAACCTGTTTACAAGTTGGGGACTCTCAATAATGCATCCCAGAGTTAAATGCAAATAGTTTTTCATTATCTCTTGTTACGGATCATCTGCTTCATTGCTTCTCTTCATTAGCACAGATAATAGAGACCTAACTGAATTACTGTGTTCAAGCGTATCCATTACTTTTGTTCTGTACGACACAAGTTTCCTTGGGTCCTTAACATCATTTCCAGCCTGATGTTTTAGTTCTCTGTTTTTGAATAGAAAACTCTCTAATATCACTAGTGAGTTCCATAAAATGTCCATAATCAGACAAGCTGAATAAGCTTTGCCTTCTATATTGAACAGACATTTGCTAAGAACCAACTCAGGGTGTAAATGGGGTGTCAGGAACAGCAGGGTACATAGAAATGGAGCATGGCTTTCCATAAGTTTATCAAATATTTATTGAAAACCTGTTACATATGGAACGCATTTCTAGGTGTTAGGAATACCTGCAAAACAATAGACAACCTGGCTGGTGCACTGACGGACTTACATTCAAATGGGGGAGAATGACAGCAAACATTTTAGAGTTAGGCATGCAATGTAGTCGGTAAAACTGATCAAGTGATAACGAGATAATGTAATGCACGAGGAGGGAGTCTTTTGGGCAGGATGGTCAGAGAAGTCCTCTGTGAGAAGTGATACTTGAAATGAGACGTGAATCATGAGATGGAGTCAACCATGGGAAGAGTAGCGTTAAAGTGCTCCAAACAGAGATGATCAAGTGTGAAGGCCCTGAATTAGAATCAGGTTTGGTGTGCTCGAAGGGCGAAAAGGTCAGCCAGAGGCCAAAATATAGGAATTCCATCCACAAAAATACTCTGTACTTCACAGTTGTTACAGCCAATTAATATGCTATTAACAAAAAATCTGAATATGAAAAAACAAAGAGGTGATGGACAAGACAGAGGCTCTGGATAACAGCAAGCACTGTGTACACATAGAGAGGAAGAGAGCATGTGGATGGGGCCCTACATCTCAGACTTAAAGATAACACATATTAATTTTTTCATTGCTGAGATAATAACAGTTAACAATGATTGATAGCTTACTACATGCCAAATACTCTTCAAAGCACCTTATTTAATCCTTATGCTTCCCTATGGGAAGACCCTAAAAAAGTATATCTTTTAATAGATGAGGAAATTTTGGCTCAGAGAGGATAAGGTACTTGTCCAAGGTCAGATAGACAGTACTTGATGGCACTGGGATCCAAATCCAGGCAGTCTGATTCACCACTGCTGTCATCAATAATCTAGAGCTTGAGTTATGGTCAGTTGCAAAAAATGGCACTAATTTTTTTTGCATCTTTGTATAAGTACCTTCTTGCAGTGTGACTTAGAGCTACAGCCATCTAAAGGTGGAGTGTATTTCTCCACCCTAGGAATCTGGGTTTGACCCTGGGACTGGCTTTGGCCAATGAGATATTACCAAGCATGACACAGGAAGAGGCTTGAACAGTGCTTATATGTCAGCAATGCCCTGTCTTCCTGCACTTGGAAACCCCATGGCCACCACCATGTGAACAAGCCTGGAGTGGTCTGCTAGCTGATGCATAGGAGATGCCCAGTTGCCTCCATCATCCCTGCTGACAGCCAGCCCACCACCGGACATACAGGGTGAGGCTTTTCTAACCCTAGTTGACCCCAAATGTGAGAGTGAGCCCAGCCACCACCACTTGGAGTGCAATTGGGCCACCTCAGTTGAGCTGAGCCCAAATTGCTGAACCATAAAATTTTAAGCAAATGAACTGTCATATCAAACCACTAAGAATTGGAATAGTTTGTTATAACAGCAAAAATTAGCCAAAGTCAAATCATGACTTTTCAGTATTTGAAGCTGTCGATCAGTCATTCTGCTTTCCCTGGTATGTGTAAAGGTGCTGTTATTCTGTCTTCAAGCAAAATAAATAGAGGGGACAAATCAAAGTGTGCTGTATCCGTGATTGTCGGCGGGACCAGGAACAGTCTTAGCAAACTGTTCTGTCCTAAAGACCACGACGCTTGATGAAGCATAAAATTATTAGAAGTCTACTTCTAGCCAGCCTCATCTGCCACATTTCTTGGTATTTAGCTTCAAAGTATAATTAAATATAACCATGAGAATATTGGTAGTGAGTAGCATTATTGGTGTCAACATTAAAGCTTGGATGGTTTCATAAATGCTGTTTTAGAGTACTTTGTGTGTTAAAATCCATTGTGGACTTCTTTTGACCAAAGAAAATACGATGTTAATAATGTCCAAGAAAAGATGATAGCCAGTAAAAGTATGTCAGCCACCTCTGACAGAAAAATAAAATAAGAAATAGCTAGTATGTCCTTACAGTATGAAGTAAGCAAGTTCTTTCCAATAGGGTCAGCAGAATTAGACAGTGCATTCTCCAGAAGATTTGCTTATCTGTTCAAATCTACCAACCCCTGTTTGACCTGCCGGGTTTATACCAGCAGTTGCCGCACTGTTAATACTGAGGAAAACTGGTATCCATCACTGTTTATTAGAATGAAGTTCAAATTTATTACCATGGCACCTCTCCTGATTCCAAAATGCTCACGCGACGATGTGGCACGTTGCTAGGAATCAGGGAAAGATGACAGTTACAGTGGCATTGCATGCCCAGAGCAGGAACTATGAATAGCAGTGAGGGCAGGATAAGATAAGTGGGCTTCAAAAGAGACAATTTCATTAATGTGAGGGGAGTTTGCGGTTAACAAAACATCCCTAAAGTCACAAAAAGCACAGGAGTAAAGGAAATGAAGATGACTGTATGCAATTGCGGTGGAAATGAAAAATAAAATGATCTCAAGGTAGCCACTTCCTAACCACTCCCCAGCAGCTCCTTGTAAAGGGTAAGAAATTCAGCCTGCACCATTTATGAATACGGGGTTGGGCACAGCATAGGAGCCAAGCACATCGTATTTCCATTAATATGAAATACATGAGTGCAGCATTGGTATTAATAATCATCATACATGCCTATGATTTAATATTTTTCAGAAGATTCACTTAGGCTGAAGTTGACTGCTTATACTGTAATCTATCCAGTCACAAAGATCTTGTGTTGATATTGTCTCAGTTTGTGCTATGAATATACATCAAAACTCCCTCACTAAAGATGTTTGTAGGCATGTTGCAATGACAGCAGGAAAAAAATTCTCAAAATGAGTTTTTTCCTCATCTGCAGAAATAAGCATTCAGGGCCATACCAAGGATGAGAGCCACTATGTTCCTTTTTCATCTCATTATTAGAACAACATCACTACATAAACTGTTTTGCAGATTTTCCATGTTGTCTTTGAGGAAACAGAATAAGATATTTCACCTATGGTTTTAGCCAGCCTACCATTTCAAACCATCTGTCCCTGCATAATTGCTTTTAATTTTTTTGTCATTCTCAGAGTACCTGAGACAAACACATTCATGAGTAATGAACATGGCGGTGATACCCTTTACCTCTGTAGGGCAAGTCTTATTAAATCTGTATCAGGCGTAGAAAATGACACGGGTCCAGCTAACATTACCTTTCCATGCTACATTCTAAAGACTCTAAGGAGTCACAAAAGGAAGGAAAGCATTTTCGTTTGTTAACAACATTTTATTTTATTTTATCTTATTTTATTTTTATTGAAATACAGTCAGTTACAATGTGTCAATTTCTGGTATACAGCACAATGTCCCAGTTATGCATATACAAACATATATTCGTTTTTATATTCTTTTTCATTAAAGGCTATTACAAGATACTGAATATAGTTCCCTGTGCCATACAGAAGAAATCTGTTTTCTTAATCTATTTTTATATATGGTGGCCAACATTTCCATCTTAAATGCAATAATAAAAGTAAAAATACTTAACCAATTTTACAACATGCTTCCATCAAATTTTCTGATTTGCTTGTCTTGATAACTTTCCCTCTTTCACCTTCTAACGCAAGATTATTGACAAGGAGACAGGATACACAGAGGACTGGAACTTGTTACTTCCAATCTCTCTAGAATAGATGGAGTTTTCAACCTCTACTTCATGGAGAGGGAGAGGCTGAGTGCATGGAGTTCTGGGTTTGCATCATTTAAAAAGCATTTTTATATGCTTTATATATTCCACTGAAAAATATATAAAGGTGACACCATCATTCTAAGCTGCAATATTGGGTACAATGACTACATTATAACTTACTGATTTTATTAATAATTAAGGACATGTTAATACAAGTGAAATTGAGATATAAGAAAAAGAAATGAATAGTTATTCTGTTTAAATTAGATCAGACTGAAATACCAATATGCTGGAATTTCTCTTGCAGTCCTTATATTTTACCTGGTGTGTCAAAATAAATAATGTCTTTGCCAATAGAAGATATATATTGACCTCATTGCTTGCCTGGCATTTTAGGGAAAAGTTGACACTGATTGCACAATTCAGGAACCTCTTAAAGAAACTGAAAGTAGGAGGAAGAAACTAAAATTTAGTTTTGATTGCTATTCAAATTTAAACGTTTTCCATCAATAGCTAATTTTCTGTGTGTGTGTATGTAGCATCTCTGCCCTATTCTGATATTATATTCTTATTATGGGAAAAGAATTATGTATACATGTAATAAAAATTTGAGATAGGAGGATCCAATAAGATGTTCATTTTACTCTGCAAAATTTCGAAATTGTTAATGACCACTTTCCCTTCAGAGGCTCTTCTGTTATTTCCAGCCTTGGTCCCACCTGTCAGAAACAAGGCTGACTGCTTTGCTTTATATCTCTCTTGACCTCCGGCAGACAGAAGGTCAGACATCTAGGCACCTTGGTCTGGCCACGTAAGCCAAATCCCAGCACTGCGGCCCCTAATGTGCAATGCCAGCAGCATGCAGGCAATTCCCCTTTCCTCTCGGCCACCCCTCCTGTGCAGCGTTGTGTCACCCAGGTGCATATGTTTTCACAGGAGGACAATCAAAGCAGCACCCATTTACCATATGAACATTTCCTGCAATCTAGCCCCTGATGATTGTTTAGCATAAGTGGATCTTGAGTCGGGGATGTGCTTAGCACGCTCTCTTTGCTGACACACGTATAAATTAGTGCTGGAAGTAGGAAAAGGAGGAATGTTGGTGCAGTTTGAGGTTATTGGCTAGCTGACCTAAGAATGCTTGACACCTCTGGTGCCAATGCCCCAACCTCTCCAAGTTCGTTAAGGGAACAGAAACAAATAAGGAATAAGGTGTTGCTTTATGATTATCTGGGTTTTTGCTAATACCTTTCAATCAAAGTTCTGTTAGATATTGGTTGGAGAACACAATTTTTCATTCGTTATCTAATCCATGACCTCAAATCCTGTTCTTGGAAGCTTGCCATTATTTGGCCAAATGGATAGGCAGACATCCAGTGTTGAGCACACTGGGACACACACCAAAGAGAGAGACTGTATGTCACAACACACACAGAGATACATGCTTTTAATGCACAGAGACCACTTGCAGAAGTAAAAAAACAAGTGCCGTAGAATTTGAGCATTTATTTCATGTGTAAACTGATCTAGTTTACTTTGAAGGAACAAGAAGGCGTATGGTTGAAGGAATTTCAACCAGACTTCCTTAGCACGAAGAGTGGAATAAGACCTCGCACTCATTTTCGTCTTCCTCTAACCCGTACAATCGCACAAAGGATTTGAAATCATTTTTATTGTCTGTTTAATTTGTTTGCCTCTAAAAGAGTGTTAATATACTTGAAATTTGAAGTCAGTTAATATGTACACCTAAGGTTTCTGAATGTTTTATTACTTTGCTCTTAAAGATTGTTAAATTTATATACTTCTTCTTGATCATTATAAAGGCTTTACTTGATCATTAGGAGATACAATTCATTTTATATTCTTAATTCACTAACCATCTAGTTTTGTTTTTTTTGTTTGTTTGTTTTTGCAAACTAAATGATCATTGTAATTACTAGTTATATACACGTGACCAGGTTGGGTACTGTGGACTTCAGAAAGTACAGGTCTGAGTAATTGCTGAGTAGCTGCCAGATATGTCGTTTTGGCCCTTTTCTATATCAAATCAAATGCATTTCTCTCTCACTCTGCTCTATTATAATATTTCTTTGCAATTTCTGTCTAATATCTATCATCATTTTTTTTCTATAATTCTAAATTTATATAGCATTTAAATTAGCTTGCTGGTTGATCACTTTTATCTCATCTAGATCAAATACTAGCAATATTCTGATTTATATGAGAAATATCACAAAATAGTTCTTAGAAGATTCAAACACTGTGCTATATGACATGTTTCCATGTTTATTGGCATCTCAGAAATAGTATCTTTATTTTATTAAGACTTTTTTCATTAACAAACTATAAAATATCCCTTTAGTCTTTCCCAATAAATAATTAAATCTTTTATCAAGCTTCCCCTCTCTTCGAACTACATAGATGAAAACATCACTCTATAAATCCCACTTACTGAAGTATAATAATAGTGAAATCAAAGTCACAGAAAACAACACATCTATCCAGTGTCTCTTTAATAACCACTGAATAACAAAACCTACAGGGAAATGTTTTCCCTATTCTTCACAGGATGTACTGAATCAAAGTATTTTCATTAAAACTAATATAAAATGACAGAAAGTAGAGAAAAGGAGAATGCTCCTTGTTTATTTTACTTCTTTTTGCCACATATCATGTATCGATAAAGCAATTTTAAGAGACACATGCATGATACAATACGGTGAAATTGACTTTTCTTTTTCATAACCACATGCGCATTTTTACATCTGCAGCAATATTCTCTTTGAATAGCTACCTGCAGTTAATTTCAGGTTCCCATTGATCTTTGGTGGCCGAGCAAAGTTAAAGTGATGATAAAGCAGACAACCTGAGTTATCAGCATACCAAATAGGATGTGAAAACTTGGCCATGCGTCTCCGATAATGTATAGTGGCAGACACCAAATTTAAAAATACATTGCATGTTTTTCAAGGTGGAATAGATCACAATGTAAAAAAATACTGTTTGCTTTTCTTCTTTTGTGATGTCAAGTCATATAAACATTTACTTAAAATAACTACCATCAAGGAAGCCATGAAAAAGAGCTCAAATCATCTGTCATATTTAAAGGTAGCCAGTAAAAAGTATTTGGATGTATAGAATAAAATTGGCTAAACCTTAAACTTACATATACACTGCTGGAAACATTATTTGAGGCTCACCACACTGAGCAGGGACATAGAGGAAAAATATTCTTACATATAATTCAATGTGAATCCAAGGTAGTAAATTCTACAGAGAATTTCCCAAAGAGATTTAGGAAGGGAAGCAGATGGATCAAACTGGGTCATGTTAGACAGGATAAATATTATGGCTCTTCCTCTGCCAGAGAAAATAGAAAAACCATAGACCTACATTGCTGATGCTTTTCAAAAATTGGCAGCTACTTTTAGGTAGAGAAGACTTGGAAATGTTTCACTTTTTTAGAAAAAGATTTTGAAATGGGTGTTTTGTCAGGAAGTATTTTCTGCGATTATTCTAACTAAATACTACCTAGAATCAGTCTTAGTCCTCAGTCTCATGTCTTTTGTAGGTGTGGACTGGTTTATAGAGCACTTATTGACAAACAGCAAAGTACCAATTTATAACTCTCTATGGCTAAGTGGAAATAAAAATAAGAAAAGCTACTGCACGAGGAAAAGCAATTTTCAAGTAAAAAGACTGTCCAAGTGAAAAGAAGAGCCCCTAACTTGTGGTGAGTCAGCAACATGCTAGACATTAGAGGAGAAAAAGTAATTCAAGCCAAGAATAGTAAGATACTCTTCACCTGTTTCAAAACTAGGAAGTCAGATAAAGAACTTCAGGCTTTCCTTTTTGAAAACTTGAATTGTTTTTCATGACCCTTTTAGAATATGTATTTCATCCTCCTTTGTGGGGTTTTGGCAGCATTGTTTCTTGTCAATATCTTCTCTCTCCTTACGGATTGTCATTCTTCCAAGGATGCACTAGAGCCAGGTCCTGTACCAGTTTTCCAGGCTTGACTGTGCACATCCCTCTTAAATTTGGCACTTAGTGAATATCAAGTCGATAGCTTGAAAGCAACCAAAGTGGAAGTGTTTATACCATGGAAAACTGCAAATCCTTCAAATACACTTTCTCTTCTCCCAAAAGCCAGTTGTTAAAGCTTTGCATTCCACTGCCCTACTGCCATCTAGCAAGACATAATACTTTGTAGAGATTCAATATTTTTTTGAATGGACAAATCAATAAATTATTGTTTGGGACTACATCATCATTTACATATTTTTAGGCTTTTCGTAAGTATCAATACTAATAATATTTTTTAAAAATTGTCTTGACATTAGTGGGTATGTTTTATGGTAGAATTTATAGGTTTGGGGATAGTGATTCAGCCAAGTGACAACCTAATGTGCAAGGTTTTTTTCTTTTTCTCCTTCACTTCTAGGGGCACTGTGAAAAAAATGAAATAAAATAGTGCAACTTAGAGTATTTTCAAAATGTAGAATACTACACAAATATAGAGCGTATAGTAGTGTCATTATAATAGGAAGCTGTCTTAAAATGGAAAGTAGGCAGAAAAGATAAAGGTATGCTCATATATCAGTAAGGATCAGAACTTGAAATATTCATATCCATATTCTAATTGTAGAAGCAGCAATGCACAAAATGTATCTAGTTGATGCAAATGATATTTTTAAAATACTGAAATGAAATCTAAAATGAAAAAATAATTCTGCTAGAAGATCTATTGATATTTCAGTGAACGGAGGATGGATTTCCATGTCAAATGTCATTCAGTTATATAAGTACAAGAACACCGTGCTCTAAAATACTAAAATTTCAAGCATGTTTTGTTACCTTTGCCCCTTTTTGGAACTCAAACTATTCTTTCTTCTACAGACTTCAAGTCATCCTGTCATTTTCAGCATTTTGTTTATCATTTCCTAACTTCTTTACGCTATTGAAGGAAACCAGAATATGTCACCCAAAATATGCCTCTTTGACATAAAATTCATTTTAAGCTGAAAGCAATTAAGAAGCAGCAAACCCAGAAAAAATCTCCCCTTTTCTTCTTAAAGGCAGGATGTAAATTCTCCTTTTACTGGAGACAGACTCTTATTAGCTCAGAGGTGGCACAAGGAGAAATTATAAACAAAATTTCCTCCATCAATTCCCTCCCATGTATTTACCTTTCCAGGGTTTGCCGCTCTTGGAAGCCGAAAACTCCTTCCCTTTGTCTTGTCATTTCTCTGCAAATTTACTGTTCTTTGTTGAAGAGGCCATATGAGTTTTAATTCCAAGCTGTTATTTTGAGTTACCTTTGCTTTAGATTTCGCCCATGTGATGTGCGCTGCAGACGTCATTAACTGATGTTCTCTCATTAATCTGTCTTTTTGTCAGAGTCCTAGTTGAAACCTGACAGGTGGAGGGAAAGCTTCTCTTCCCTACACTAGCACGTTCGTGTTTTTCCATTATGAGGTTGATTGTCAATATAAAGCACTTGCTCCAAAGTCATACTTCTGCCCCCATCATGTCTGAAGATACATTATTTTTCACGTCTTTGTGGCATCCTGGCTCTGAACTGATCCCCTAATCTTCCCCTACCTGGCCCACCCCCGGATGCCTTTGGCCCAGTCACACTAGACCCGTCTGGTACTTCTTAAACAGAACAGTCACATTCATTCCTCAGAGACTTTGAACCCGCTGTTCCCTCTGCAGAGAATGCTATTCCCCACGATGTCTACTTGTCCACCTCCCTTATCTCCTTCAAATCTTGGCTTAAAATATTCTCTTAGGAAGACCTTGTCTGACATCTCTATTTAAAATTGCCAATTGCCGCCTTTCCTTCCCCAGCACTTTCTACCTGGCTTCTCTGTTTTATTTTGCTGGTAGCGAACATTTCCTTCTAATTCATCGCATTTATCTCCTTCTAATTCTAATGTAAAAGAATGCAGGTTACGTATGGGAAAGTATCTATTCACACCTGTGTCCCTAGCATCTAGCATGTGCTTGACTTATGCTAAGCACTGAATAGATATTTCATGAGTGAATGAATGAATGAATGAATGCATAACAACAGGGGTGTAAATTAAAAATACTGGACTTCAAATTAAGCTCTTAATTCTGGTAGTCATACCATCTGATTTCTAATCAAAGTCCCAGCAATACTTGACTTTCGCAAGTGGCTAAGAGCACGTGGGCTTTCAAGAATTCACTTATTCAGAGAAAGCGTTAATTTTCTCTTGATGTTCAAAATGCTGCAGGACTTCCTTAAAGAATTTTATATCTCTTTAGGAGATGAGTTTGTAAAGTCCTTGGAATCCTTTCCCTCTTCTGCTGTCAGAAGCTATTAATAATCAGTGATTAATTCAAAGGGTAGCTCCTTCCTGAAGCACTCCCCAACTGATGTGTGTTTTCTGTCTCTCATATCAATTGGGGATTGCTTCATGCTTATAAAATTACTTTTGAATTATATCTATATTATATTTGACTTACCTTTAGCTATTAGGTTCAGTGTAGAAGGGTGACATAGTCTAGCTTCCTTCTTATAATTATCACCACAAAGAAGCCAACAAATTAAAGCACTTAGCAGGAAGATGATGGATGAAGAAGACAAATATGTCTGACTTAAAGATAACTGATGTCTCTAAGTAGCGAATTCTGTAATTGGAAATAAATCTATTTAGAAATATAATATAGGATGATGTATACCCAAGGGAGTGGGAAAATAAGATCTATTTCTAAACAGAAAATGGCCTGGAATGCCTGTAAAGTTTGACACAGAATGATCAAGGTGGAGAACCATCCTTGTTAAGCAATTAAGTTCTGAGAATGAAGAAGATCAAGAACTATTCTCACACAGCCAGAGAAAGCACGTCAGGCTGATGTCAGACATCAGAGCAGCAGTCAACACCAGAAGACCACGCAGCAATATCCACAACATTTTAAGGATGTGCGTGTGACCAGAGTATTCTATATCCTGACAAATTATTTTTCTCATTTTAAGAAAACTGGGAGGTTTTTTTTTTTCTCAACCAGGAAATGACTATGGGAATATAGTCTCCTTAAATATGCTCTAGAATAAAATGCTTGGATGATTGAATCCACCAAACCCAGACTTTAACCAAAATAAACTACTGAGAATGAGAAATATTTTGGCATATGGACTGATGAGCAATGACACTATTTAAATATATAAAGTAAACTGAATGCTGGAACAAAGTGTAAATACTATAAACTCTGAGAAAATAAAATCATTATAAAACAAAAAACTGAGAGATAAGAGAAAGGAAAGGAGGGAAAAGGGTAAGTAAGCTAATCAATTGATCATTCATAGGAAAAATCAAATCATTCCATAATATCTAAGACTCAGACATGGAGTTAAAAGATAACTTCCAACTCATGATGGTTTTTGTGATATATTTTCCTCAACCATGACATCTCTTTGATGAATTAGAATTATTATATAGTAAAAATATTTTTTCTAAAATAAAATAGCTTTTCAATTTTTGTTAAATTCAAAAAATTATAATAAATAATTCAAAGCATATCACTTATAGTGTCGATCTATGGTTGAGACCGTTTGTTCTGTCTGTAGATGTATTCATCCATCCTGTCACCTTTTTGCAGTTATGTTACACTGTTTATTTCTGGATAGTAGGTTTCTGAGTAATGTGTTGATTTTTTTACTTCTGAACTTTTTGTTTTTCTTTAATTTATTGTGGACATAGGTTAATTTTTAAAATAAAAAGTCGCCACTTAGAAGATTTATATGCACTGGCCTGTGATTTTTGAAATAAAGAAATGTGTCCATGAGGTTAGTTGACTTTCACTTTATACATTTTTAATATTGATGTGAGTTTTTTTTAAAAAAAATCACATTTTCCAGGGTCTATTTCTGAAACTTCCCTTGTAATTAAAAAAGTATTTTTGTTACATTTAAATTAGAATCTGTGGATAATTTCATTGGAGTATGTTGATGAAGTGTCTTAAAATACCATTTTCAAGAAATTAATCTCCTTTGGAAGTTGCAAGTATATTGATTGTCTTAATGTGCTGATGTGCTGATTTTGCAAAAGAATTTCTACATTCTCTGCTTTCATGCAAAAATGAACAAATAATCAAGAGTGTTCAGTAAAGACCACAGTGAAAATTTTCAGATGACTTTATCTCATTTGTGTGTCACTAGTAACACAAAAAAAAAGAAAAAAGAAAAAAGGAAAGAAAAGTGAATGTAACTTTAAGTACATACTTTAATTAAGAGTTTTAAAATATTGTTTATTACATCCAATATACTTAACTGGATAGAGTGTCTAATGAATTATTTTTCTGTTGTGTAGTTTAGTTGTAGAACAACTCAGAATTATATTCCTTTAAAACTACGTATGCTATACCTACGGAAGATTCCTTTCTAAGACTACAGAATGAAAGGGATTGAATGTTTCTCTGTGTGTTAAAAAAAGACTTAGAAGAGTTACCAAAACATTAAGAAAAGAAAATAATTGATTTACTTCACTTAGTATGATAATCTTTAGGTCCATCAATAAATGAAATAAGTCAGACAGGGAAAGACAAATATCCTATGATATCACTTATATGTGGAGTCTAAAACATGATTCAAATGAAGTTATTTACAAAACAGAAACAGACACACAGACCTAGAAAACGAAGTTACAAGTATCAAAGGGGAAAGGGGAGAGAGAATAAATTAAGAGTTTGGAATTAGCAGATACAAATTACCATATACAAAATAGATAAACAACAAAGTCCTACTGTATATCACAGAAAAGTATATTCAATATCTTGTAATAACCTATAATGAAAAAGAATGTGAAAATGAATATATATACGTATCTATAACTGAATCATTATGTTGTACACCAGAAACTAGCACAGCACTGTAAATCAACTATACTTCAAAACATTTTTTCAATTTTAAAAGAAAAAAAGGAAAAAATATTGGAAGACTCATATTAAACAATTTTAAGACATATTAATAGAGCTACACTTTCTTAGTTACACTAAAGCTACACCAATCGACATTGTTGTTTTGGCAAAATAACAGATAAATGGAACAATGGAACAGAATAGAGAGCCCAGAAATAGAATCACATAAATATGGTTAACTGACTTTTGATGCTGATGCAAAGACAGTGAGTAGAGGAAGATTTGTTTTCTTGACAAATGACAAATTTGTTTTCTGTTATATTAATTTATTTATTTTATTGTTTAGATTTCACATACAAGTGATAACATATGATATTAGTGGTTCTCTGTCTGACATATTTCTCTAAGCTTGATACCCTCTAGTTCCATCTATATTGTTGCAAATGGCAGAATTTAATTCTTTTTATGTCTGAGTAATATTCCATTGTATGTATATACCACATCTTCTTTATCCAGTCATCTGCTGATGGATATTTAGGTTGTTACCATATCTTGGCTATTATAAATTATACTGTTGTTGTTAACATTGGGATGTACATATCTTTTCTAATTAGCACTTTCCATTTTCTTTGGATATATTCCCAGGAGTGGAAATTATGGATCATATGGCAGTCCTATTTTTAGTTTTCTGAGAAATCTCCCTACTATTTTCCATAGTGGCTGTGTAATGGAGCAGGACCCTACAGGGACTTCGTGGGACAGACCCTTCCCTGTATCCTCTGCTTTAGCCCTCTCTGAAGCACGTAGGTAAAAGTATCTGGTGAAAATTTCCTGAGCTCTTTTACAGATGCTAAAATCTCCATCAAGTGGAAAAAATTACTGAATGACCATGAGCATGTAGCCCCCAGACCAACTGGAGCCTAAAGATTAATAATGTTAACCCCCGTGACACCACCCTGTTACCTCACCATCCACCAATTAAAGAATTGTGCATGAGTTGATCACCTGCCCTGGGACTCCTTTACCTCACTTTGCCTTTAAAAATGCTTTTCTGAAGCCCACTGGGGAGTTTGGGCTTTTTGAAGCACTAGCTGTCCTGGACTCCTTGTACGGTGCCTTATAATAAATGCTGCACTTTCCTTCACACAACCCTATGTCAGTAGATTGGCTTTACTGTGTACAGGTGAGCAAACCCAAGTTTTGGTTTGTAACAGCTGCACAAATTTCATTCCCACCAAAGGTGTACTAGGGTTCCTTTTTCTCCACGTCTTCACCAACATTTGTTATTTGTAGACTTTCTGATGATAGCCACTCTCACAAGTGTGAGGTGATATCTTACTGTGTTTTGATTTGCATTTTACTGATTATTAGTGATCTTGACTACGTTTTCATGCGCCTGTTGGCCATCTGTATGGATTCTTTGCAAAAATGTCTATTTGGTCTTCTGCCCATTTTAAACTGGGTTTTGGGAGTTTTTTGTTTTGTTTTTTTTTTATTGAGTTATGTGAGCTGTTTATATATTTTGGATATTAACCCCTTATCAATAATATTCTTTGAAAATATTTTTTTCCCATTTGGTAGGTTGTCTTCTTGTTTTGTCAATGATTTTCTTTGCTGTGCAAAAGTTTTTAAGTTTAATTAGGTCCTATTTGTTCATTTTTGCTTTTGTTTCCTTTGCCTTAGGAGACAAATGAAAAGAAATATTGCTGCAATTTATATGAAAGAACATTCTGGCTATGTTTTCTTCTAGGAGTTTTATGGTTTACAGTCTTACATTTAGGTTTTAATCCATTTTGAGTTTATTTTTGTTTATGGTGTGAAAAATGTTTTACTTTAATTATTTTATATGTAGTTGTCCAGTTTTCTCAGCACCACTTATTAAAGAGACTGTCTTTTCTCCATTGTATATTCTTGCCTCCTTTATCATAAATTAATTGACCATAAGTGTGTGGGTTTATTTCTGGGCTCTTTATTCTGTTCTGTTGTCCTGTGTCTGGTTTTTGTGCCAGTACCGTACTGTTTTGATTACTGTAGCTTTATAGTATAGTATGAAGTCAGGGAATGCGATGTCTCCAACTTTGTTCTTTTTTCTCAAGATTGCTTTGGCTATCTGAGATCTTTTGTCCTTGCACATGAATTTTAAGATTATTTATTCTAGTTCTGTGAAAAATGTCATAGATATGTTAATAGGGATGGCATTAAATCTGTAGATTGCTTTGGGCAGTATGAATGTTTCAACAATATTTGTTCTTCCAATCCATGAACATGAAATTCTTTAAATTTACTTATGTTTTCTTCATTACTGTCTTATGGTTTTCACAGTACAGACTTTCACCTTCTTGCTTAGATTTATTTCTATTTTATTCTTTTGATACAATTGTAAATGGGATAGTTTTCTGGCTTTCTCTTTCCGGTAGTTCATTATTAGTGAATAGAATAGCAACAGATTTCTTTATATTAATCTTATAATCTGAGACTTTGCTGAATTCATTTATTAGTTATAATAGTTTTTTGGTGGAGCCTTTAGAGGTTTATGTCATTTGCAAATATTGCCAGTTTTTCTTCTTCCATTCCAATTTGGATGCTTTTATTTCTTTTCCTGTTACGATCACTGTGGCTAGGACTTCCAATACTAAGTTAAACACAAGTGCTGAAAGTGGGAATACTCATCTTGTTCCTGATTCTAGAGGAAAAGCTGTTCATAGTTGAGTATGATAGCTGTGGGTTTTTTTTTTTTAATAAATGGCCTTTATTACATTAATGTTTGTTCCCTCTGTACAAACTTCAAAAAATCTTTTTGTTTTCTATTTTTTAAATTTTTATTGAAGTATAGTTGATTTACAATGTTTCAGATGTATAGCAAAGTGATTCAGTTATATATACATTATAGAAATATATATAGAAATTATATATATAGAAATAATATATAGGTGATAATCTGAAAATTATACATATAGTAAAATATATATAATTTATATAATATATGTATATAATTTTCAGATTCTTTTCTATTATAGGTTATACAAGATATTGTATATAGCTCCCTTGCTACAAGTAGATACTTGTTTATCAATTTTATATATAATAGTATGTATGGGTTAATCCTAAATTCCTAATTTATCCTCCTCCATCTTTCCCCTTTGGAAAAAGTTTATTTTCTTTGTCTGTGAGTCTATACCTCTATACAAACTTTGATGAGAGTGTTTATCTTGAATGGATGTTGAATTTTGTCAGATGCTTTTTCTGCATTGATTGAGATGATCATATCACTTTTATTCTTCCCTTTGTTAATGTGGTGCATCACATTGATTGATTTGTGGGTATTGTACCAACCTTACATACCTGGAATAAATCCCACTTGATCACAGTGTATTATCCTTTTCATATATTGTTGAATTCAGTTTGCTAATATTTGTTGAGGATTTTTACATTCATATTCATCAGAGGTATTGGCCTGTAATTTTTTTTTTAATATCTTTGTCTGGTTTTGGTATCAAGGTAAAGGCCTCATATTATGAATTTGGGAGTGTTTCTATCTCTTCAATTTTTCTGAAATAGTTTGAGAAAAATAGGTATTAGGTCTTCTTTATATGTTTGGTAGAATTCCCCTGTGAAGCTTTTGGTCCTGGACTTTTATTTTCTGGCAGCTTTTAAAATTATAAATTCAATTTTACCACTAGTTATCAATTTGTTTAGATTGTCTATTCCTTCCTGGTTCAGTCTCAGAAGGTTGTATGTTTCTAGAAATGTATCCATTTCTTCTAGGTTTCCCATTTTATTGGCATGTAAATGTTTGTAGTATTCTCTTATGATTTTTGTATTTCTCCGCTGTCAGATGTTATTTCTCCTCTTTCCTTTCTTATTTTGTTTATTTGGGACTCCCTTTTTTTCTTGATGAGCCTGACTAACAGTTTATCAATATTGTCTCTCTTTTGAAAAAACCAGCTCTTGGTTACATTGATTGTTCCTATCGTTTTTTGATTTCTATTTTATTTGTTTCTTCTCTGATATTTATTATTTTCTTCCTTCTTCTGACTGTGGGCATTGTTCTTCTTTCTCTAATTCCTTTAGATGGTAGGTTAGGTTGTTTATATGAGATTCTTCTCATTTTTTGAGATAGGCCTGTAAACTCCCCTCTTAGAACTGCTTTTGCTGCAGCCCTTAAATTTTGGAAAGTTGTATTTTTATTTTCATTTGTCTTGAGGCATTTTCTGATATCCTCTGATTTCTTTTTTTGACCCCTTGGTTTTTTGTAGCAAGTTGTTTGATTTCACATTTTTGTCTTTTTCCCAATTTTCTTTTCATTTTCTATCATTTTTTTTCTCTAGTTTCATATTGTTGTGGTTGGAAAAAAAAGCTTGATGCAATTTATATCCTTTAAAATATGTTAAAGTTTGTTTTGTGGCAGAGTATGTGATCTATCCTGGAAAAATTTTCATGTGCACTTGAAAACAATGTATATTCCTGTTTTTTTTTTTTTTGATGGCATGTCCTGTAGATAAATCCAACTGGTCTAACGTGTCATTTAAGACTATTATTTCCTTGTTGATTTTCTGCCTAGATTATCTGTCCACTGATGTAAGTGGGACATTAGCATCCCATACTGGTGTTGTACTGTTGTCAATTTCTCTCTTTATGTCTGTTAATATTTGCTTTATATATTTAGGTGCTCCTAATATATTAGGTGCATATATATTAATGAGTATTATATCCTCTTTATATATTGATGCTCTTATCATTACATAATGCCCTTCTCTGTCTTTTGTTATAGACTTTGTTTTAAAGTCTGTTATGTCTAATGTGAATATTGCTGCCCATTTTCTTATCATTTCCATTTGCATGAAATATCTTTTTCCATCCTCTCACCTTCAGTCTGTGTGTGTCTTTTGCTCTGAAGTGAGTCTCTTGTGAGCAACATATGGTTGGGTCTTGTTTTTAATCCAGTCAGTCACCCTATGTCTTTTGATTGGAATTTAGTCCATTGACATTTAAGTGGTTATTGTAGATATGTACTTATTGCCATTTTGTCATTTGTTTTCAGGTTGTTTCCATAGTTCTTCCCTGTAATTTCCTCTTCTTTTAGTCTTTTTCCTTGTGGTTTGATTATTTTCTTTAGTAGTATGCTTATGTTCCTTTTTCTCTTGTTTTTCTGTATCTATTGTAGGTTTTCGTTTTGTGATTACCACACAGTTTATATATGTTGGCCTATAACTATATCTACTTGTTCTATACTGGTAGTCATTTAAGTTAAAACACATTCTAACACTTCTGCCTTTTTTGCTCCCCTCCCCCATGTTTTGTGTTTTTGATGTCATAGTTTACATGTGCATGTTTATCTCTTAACTATTTACTGTGGTTATAGTTGATTTTATAGTTTTTGTCTTTTGGTCTTTATACTAGCTTATTTAAATGGTTGGTCGATAGACTTTACCATATTTTTGCCTTTACTAGTGGCATTTTCCCTTACCTGTAGATTCCTGCTTCTTCTTGTACCCTTTTCTTTTCCATGTAGAGAATATCCTTTAACATTTCTTTTAGGGTAGGTTTAGTATTAATTACCTCTTCTAGTTTTTGCTTGTCTGAGGAGTGGGTAGATTCTTATGAATTTAGTTAATGGCCTGCTAGCCTGAGCCAGTGAGGTATTTTGCACCTGCCTTCCATAAAACAGGACATGAGAGCACTTGATGATGTGGATTCTCACTGTTACATGCATGAATAAAATTTATTTGCAAGAGAAAGAATAGACTGGCTTTACCATTTGCCTAATGAATGAAACTTCATAGATGTTGCTAGATATGAATACCTTAAGATAGAGGTTGCCGTGTTTTATCTTACAGTTATGGATTACCTTTGCCTTAAACTATGTCTAGGGAACAAACTGAAATACTTGTTATGTTCATTTTCTATTTTATAGCCTTTAAGATGGAAAATAAGCTGTCTCTGAAGAGGCCCAAGTGGGATGCTTCCAGGCATTCTTGTAACTTGTAACACTGCCTGAAATGATAGTGATATATTCTTTACTTAACTTTACAAGCTTGCAGGTTTTATTATTAGAGAATACAAATAGTTGAATAACACAGACTTTCAGTGGAACGGTGTTGCCCTGGATAATGTGAAAGCAATCATTTTGTAATATGTAATTCATTTCTTTGTAGGACAATCAAAAAAAATTTTTTTTTTTTTTGTCTGGATTGTTGTGAATTTTTACTCCAGCTGGAATCATCATTGTTATGCAGACGGTATGGTCAGTTGCATGTGGAAAAACAACAGACAGCTCGATTAATCTAGTAATTATTTCACATCCAAGATTTCCTAACGGACTTTTGTTTCCATTCTTCTAAAACTTTCTTTGTGTTATCCTGTCTTTTAGGCAGTAAGGGTTATCCCAAGTGTCCTGTGAAGAAAATTAAATAAGGCAAAAATATCTTATCTTGTCATAGGAAATCCATGTAGACTGGCAATTCAGTGGTGTAGTGAAGAGCATCTGAATGAGGCATAAGGTAAACAGGACAGAAAACATCTTTCCTCATTTTGATATGGCTTGACTGCCATTTGACTTGATCTCTTTATCAAATTGAAGTATAGTCAGTTTACAATGTTGTGTCAATTTCTGGTGTACAGGATAAAATTTCAGTCATGCATATACATACAAATAATCATTTTCATATTCTTTGTCATTAGAGGTTACTACAAGATGTTGAATATAGTTCCCTGTGCTATACAGTATAAATTTGTTATTTATATATTTTATATATAGTAGTATCTGAAAATCTTGAATTCCCAATTTATCCTTTCCCACCCTTTCCCCTCCAACCCTGGTAACCATAAATTTGTTTTCTGTGTCTGTGATTCTGTTTCTGTTTTGTAAATAGGTTCATTTGTCTTTTTTTAGATTCCACATATGGTATCTTATGGTATTTTTCTTTTTCCTTTCTGGCTTACTTCACTTAAAATGACAATCTCCAGGTCCATCCATGTTGCTGACTTGATCTTTATACAATTCTCTATTATTCTCTCAGTGCTGACATCTTTTGAGCACCAGTCACTCCTGCATCTAGAATGAAGGCACGTGGCTCAGGTTTTATGTATATACCTAAACTCTCTTGTTTCCATAGGGAAACAACCAGGTGTCTGTGTGACTGTTTCTTAATCTCAGCTTCTCCAAATAATTCACTGAACAAATTTTATTTAGTACAACTGTGTTCCCTCTATTAGTATAGACACTTGGGATAGAATAGTGAACAAAACAAAGAATTCTGTCTCCTGGTCTCTACGCACTGCTGAGAGGCAGTGGATGGTAAGCAGTACCCTAATGATTAGTTAATTATATATGTTAGAGGTTAAAAGTGCTATGAAGAAAATTGGTGGATGAGACAGTTTGCAGGATAACAGTGGTCACAAAGCATGATTTGGACAAAGACTTGAAAGGAGTGAAGGAGTTTGCCAGACAGAGCATGATAAGTACATTACAGGAAAGGAAATGGTCAGTCAGAAGGAGGAAGTGTGCCTGGTGAGGTGCAGGAAGAAGAGGAAGGCTGAAGAAAGTTAAACGAGCAGAAATATAACAGAAGGTGAGGTCAGAGGGCTGTTGTAAGGCCTTCACCTAAAATGAAATAGAGATATTCGCAGGGCTTTGAATGGAGGAGTAATGTGGGTTTACAGTTTTAGAATGATTACTCCAGGTCATGGGCTGAGGACAGACTCTGGGAAGGCAAGGTGGAAGCAGAAAGACCAATTATCCCAGGGCGGAGATGATATCAGGTGGTGAGAAATGGTTGCATCCAGATGCAGTTTGAAGGAAGTGCTCACGGAATTCCTGACAATTTGGATGGGGCTATGATGGAAGTAGAGGAGTCAACGATGACTGCAAGGTGGGCTTGAACAACTGGGAGGATAGAATTGTCCCTATGTGACTTGAGGTTCATCATCTTCTGGATAACCCTGACTCACCTTCGAGATCCTGAACTGCAATTTTCTGTTTTGAACACTTGTTGTAGCTTTTATAATTCTTTCATCTCCCTGGGTCTCTCACGGTTTGAGGTACTTTGTGTCTTGATCTCTTTTTTTCTTCTTTGCACTTAGACTTACTACCACGCCTGTCTTTTCTTCCTTTCCTTTCCTATTGTGTCAACTACTTTAATATCAGCGTGATTAACTCCACAACCATGACCTTCCGCTCAGTCATCTTGAAAATAAAACTGTGAACTGTAGAAGTGGTTCCATAATTCATCCTCAGAATCTTTTCTATGAACTGCTGTGGATTGCCAAATAAAAGGCAAAGCCACGCACACTGGTGGGACCACAAAGTCATAATTTGCTACTTTATTGAGACTATTACCAAATTGGTGTTTCCTACCACTTGAGAAACTCATATTCCCCTCAGCTCATAAATTGTCAATGTGTACCTTTCACCCACTGCATAAAGATGCTAGAGGCCATCAGAAATTAATGATTTCTCCTGCATTCACATGCATGCCTACACAAGCACATCTGCACCCACGAAACCTGTTGTTTCTCCTATTCAAAGCCGATGTCTACACCCGCACTTCAGATCCTCTTTCCTTAGAACTGTGCTCCATTAGTTTTCTACACCTTTTCTTTCTCCTCAGATCTCTCTTTACAGTGACTTTTCATTTCAGTCTATAAAACAGATCCAAGTCTCCCTCTGGGGGAGGGGGGTGCAGGTAACTGTCCCCTCTAGATATTACCCTAGTAGTCAATTTTCCTTAAAAACCAACTTTATTTATAGGACAGTTTATACTTGCTTTCTCTCCTTTCTGACTTTCAAGATCCATCTAATCATTGCAGCTTGAGTTTGGCCGCACCACTTCGCAGAACATGCTTGCTCTCTGTAACCTCCTAAAGTATCATCTCTTTCTAGAATGCTAGAAAATAGCACCAACCCTCTCTTCTTTCTGAGGCCACTGCTTTAAATGGTTTCCTTGGTACCTGCTTATATTATCCATGTCTTTTGTTTTCTATATTTTGATGCTTTGATGTTTGGGCCTTGCTGACCTAGGAGAGACTGTCCCTCCCAGGTTAACCAGTTCCAGAGATGCTTGCCATTCAAATGCAAAACCACCCTTCCAGGGCCCACATCCCCAACCACCACCTCTGTCTCTCACACTCCTGGCCACTATGCATCTGCCCTAATCACCCCAGCACCAGGCAGGAGACAACTGGGGACAGTGCCTGTGCTCCAGAGCTGCTGAAAGCACTCGAACTAGCCAGTCCTAAACCCACTAACCCTGCCTGGCCTGCTCCTTCCTGCTGAAACCACAGGGAAAGTTCTCCCCCACATTTCCCCCTCCCCTTTTGCCTCCTGGTGGACTGCAGTGCTTCCTCCCCGCCCTTCCACCATCGTGTGGCATGCCCCTCCTCTTGGGATCTGTGAGTACAACAAACTCCCTTTCCAGTGGCAGTCTCCTCCTGACCTGTTGGCCTTGTCATACCTGAATAATAACAAAACACTGACATTCTTGGTTCTCCTCCCTCGTGACCACTGTCAACTTTCTTTGAACTCCTCTTCTGCTGTGCCCTTAAAACTCAGCACAAATAATTTATATGTGAGTGATTCCAAAATCCCTATCCGCAGGCTACTCCTGTTTTCATCATTTTGTGGCGGAGGTTGTGTAAAACTCCTAGCCCATGGTGCCTAGGGCAGTGTCGCTGGCTGCCCCCCCCCGCCTGGCGCCCGGTCATCCCGCAGTACATTTCAGCCCCTTGCTCGTAGCTAGCATTCTTTCTCTTCTTAGAAATCCCTGTGTAAATGTTCCAAAAGTTTTAAATTTTCTAAAGCAGAATTTGTTGTTTTTATACTGAAATTTCATGTGCTTCATGGATTTCATGGTAGTCATTAGATAAGTGATCGCTAAATTTTTTAAAAAGTAAAATTTCTCCAAGTTAGTTAAATACATCATTATGCAATAAATCACCCATGTATAAAGCTACTGATCATGATTAATTCTTTCCTCTTCCTTCATGCGACCCATCACATCCCAGTCATTACAGTGTCCTGCTTGGCTCTTTGATAGCTTCCTAACTGGACCCTCCTCCCCACTTCTGCACCCCAACTCTGGTTAAACTCCCCCAAATCTATTCTCTAAACTGCCATGCCAGGTTGGACTTTCTAAAAGTAACTCTGGTTATGGAATCTTCAGTGTTAACACACATTAAAACATTTCTTATTTTCTGGGTACGGTCTGACCTCCTAAGCATGATATGATCTAGCCAGCAATTCTCAAAGTAATCTGAACTACAGAATCACATGCTCAGGGTTTTATTTTACGTAGAAGTCTAAAGGAGAAGAGGGTTGGGAAACCATATTTTAAAAACAATTTTGAAGATAATTCAGATGATCATTCATATTTGAAAATGATAAAAGCCCTACATTCTTATCAGCACATTTTTCTGCATTCGTCACCAGCAGGCTCCAGGTTTTTGAAATACTTGAAGTTCTCTGAGAGGTTCTCATGTCTCCAAAGTCTGTATATAATCTACTCTTTCCCTCTGTTTCTCAGGTGCTCAGAGATATATCATTGTACCTTCCGTAAAAAAAGAAGACTGCTCTTCCACATTACCCTGCATTATTTTCTTTTGTGAATCCAGAGCTCTTTGTAATTAATTCCATTTGAATTTGAAAACCATTAATTAAAAAAAATTGCCTTTTTTTTCATTGTGGTAAAATATACATAAGATAAAGGTTAACATGTTAATTGTTTTTAAGTGTTGTATATATTCACATTGTTGTGCAACCAATCCCCAGAGTTCTTTTAATCTTGCAAAACTGCAACTATGTACCTATCGAATAATAGCTCCCCATTCTCCTCAACTGACCCCCCACCCCAAGCTCCTGGCAACTGTCATGCTACTTTTTAAATCTCTATGAATTTGACGGCTCTAGTTACTCCATATAAGCGAATCATGTAGAATTTGTCCTTTTATGGCTGGCTTATTTCATTTAGAATAATGTCTCCAGCTTCAGCCCTGTTGTAGTCTGTGTCTGAATTCTCTTGCTTTTCAAGGCTGTGTATGTACATACCACATTTTATTTATCCGTTTCAGTTATTGAAGGATACGTACTTCCACTTTTGGCTGTTGTGAATAACGCTGCTATGAACATGAGCGTACGAATACTTGTTCCTGTCACTGACTTGACTTCTTTTGGGTCTATGCCCAGAAGTGGACTTGTTGAATCATGCAGTGATTCTATGTTTAACTTTTTGAGGAATTGTTAACACTGGTTTTGTTAGGTAGTTTAGGCAGAAATGAGCACTGGGCAGGGGGAGAGGTGGGGGGAAGGAACAATCCAGAACACAAAGAACCTGAGCTATCAACCAACCAGAGCGCAGGGAACCTGAGTTGTCAATCAAACAATCAATCAATCAATCAATTAATCAATCACAAAACCAGGATATAAAAACAGGAAAAAGGAGGAAACGGTGCCATTTTTCATCTTTTGGATTGGCCCGCTCCCGATTCTTGGGACGATACTATCTTTCACTTTTTTTTTACTTCGCTAATAAAAATCTTGCTTATATCATGCTTTTTGTCTCTTGTCAAAAATCTTTTTTTCGGATGACTAAGAATGGAGGTAGCTCTTATTTTCCTTTTCCCAGGAACAGTTTCAACAGTGGCTGCAGCATTTTACTTTCCCCCCAGCAATGCACAAGGATTTTGATTTCTCCACATTATTAGGCTATTAGTTAGGATCCTCCTGAGAAACAGAACCCATAGAATGTGTGCACATGTATGTAAATAAATATATGTATGTAGTTGTTGTTGTTCTTTATTTTTCAATTATTTTGAAGAATTGTCTCATGTAATTGTGGAGTTCGGTTAAGTCCCAAATTTGCAAAGTAGGCCAGCAGGCTGCAGGTCCAGGGAAGAGTTGATGCTATCGTTTGAGTCCAAGACAGTCAGCTGGTAGAATTTATTCTTCCTTGAAGAAGGTCAGTCTTTTTTTTAATTAAGGTCTTTGACTGATAAGATGAAGCCCACCCACGTTAGGAAGGGTAATCTGCTTTACTCAACGTCTACTGATTCAAATGTTAATCTCATCTAAAAAATACCTTCCATGAGATATCTCAAATAATGTTTTATTAAATATCTGGGTACCGTGGCCTAGCAAAATTAACCACATAAAATTAACTACCATACTGGTTAGCGTTTGTTATTTTCTGATTGAAGTTTTGTTTGTTTGTTTGTTTTTGTTTCTAATAATAGCCATCCTTAATGTGAAGTTGTACCAGTGGGGTTACACCTCTTACTTTTACTGGAGTTTACACCCAACTGACAAGACTAGACCAAAACTAAGTTTATGACCAGAGCAGAAGATTGCTCTGAAAAAAAGGCTGCAGGAGAGTGTATTGTGGGACTTAGAGTGTCATGAGTGATGTTAATGGTCCTGCTAAAACATACTCTCCTTTCCCAGCTGTTAGATTTAAGGAGTAAATTCTTAGAGGAGAACACTTGATATGGGTGTGGAATGGGGGACCTTTTTTTAATATAATAAAAGATGAGTGAAGCTTTGAGTATTAGAAGAAAAATTAACATTGGAGAGGAGATAAGATCTTAGGATAAAAAGTCAGATTCACACAGACGTGAGCTCACAAAGGGCCCACTTGTGAAAACTTGAACACTTTTTTACTTGTCTCCTTGATTATGGGGAAAATCATATCATTGCATGTCTTCAAGTTTCCCACCTCTTGTGCAGTGATGTATTTTATTTGATCTGTATGTCTTGTATAAAGACAATATGTAATTCAAAGAAGCATTTTGACTGAGTCATCAAAGCAGTTTTAATTCACAAGCAAAACAAAACCTCTAACATAGTTATTTTAAGTTCTGACCTCAAAATCCATCAAAGATATGTAAGCAAATCTCTGAAACTGTGTATCTTTTAATGTTCCACATAATTCTAATATGCTTAACAGAACAAACGTGGTCTATTTTTCTTACAATGAATTAATAATATGAAGATGGCATTGACGTATCACATAGACGACTAATTCCTATTTATTTTTATAGTAATGAGGTAGTTTCTCATCCTCAAATATTGATGCAGGGATACTGAGTATGCAGAAGGTCTCCTTGTCCACTGAACAATTCCATGACTGCATTACATTTGACTTATAAAAAAGAAGTTGTGCACTGATAAGAGTCTATAATCTACTCACTTTCCTATTTCTCTTATATTTCACCTTTAAACTGTATGTATAATATCAGTGTTTCTGAAAAGATAAGACGTAATCTCTGCATTAAAAACAGGCATTGGTGAGGAAATAATCCACCCAAACTGATTTGCTTTAGCATATTTCCTCTGTCTTGAAACCTAATAGGCATCTGTTGTCATTTCTATGAAAATGCTCCTGATTACTAATCAACCATTTTTATTAATAATAACTTAATACCGCTCCTAGTGATTTTACATTTTAATGAAAATGTAAATGCTAGATGTATGAATGTATGTGTCTGCTGCAGATACTAAGCTTGCTTACGTGAACTATTGAACATGGTAAAACTTCAAAGACCATATTATTCCTTCTGATTTTCTTAAGGAAATTAGTACAGTTGATCCTTGAACAACATGGGTTTGAACGGCACAGACCCACTTATACATGGATTTTTTTTTCAATAAATATATCGGAAACATTTCTGGAGATTTGAAAAAAAAATTTGTGAAAAAACCACAAAGCCTAGAAATACTGGGGAAAAAAAGAAAAAAATTAGATACATCATGAATGCATGAGATATATGTATATATACACACATACGTGTATATGTACACACAACATACACAGTATGTATTAATTATGTTATCAGTAAGACTTCTGATCAACAGTATGCTATTAGTAGTTACATTTTGGGGGAATCAAAAGTTATATGCTGATTTTTTACTGTAAAGGGGCCAGCATTCCTAAACCCCCCTCATTGTTCAAGGGTCAGCCATAATCCTTTATGTCTGTTTAACTCTGCATTTTCAGTTCCAAGTGGTTTGTTACATTTGACTGGTGATAGACTTGCACCACAAGTAGGATGAAATGTTTTCTTAGAGGAGGGTCAGAAGTCCTCATCATAAAAGGCTCTGAGCACTTTCTGACAGTCTGAGTTATCTCCACTAACTGAAACACTTGTTTCACTTGGATTCTTCTAGTTTTTACTTCTCTTTGGCCACCCTTCATTCACCACATGGCTCCATCCATCTGCACCATTAATTAGCCATTAAAAGCTATGTTTCTGTGAAACTCGGTTCTAGGCTATCTTCTCCTTAAGCTCTCCTTCTCTATAGGTCATTCTGTTCAAACCAGAGCTTCACTCACTCTCAACATACCAATGATTACCAAATATGTATCTTTTGTCAAAACCTTCTTTTGAACCCAGACATATTAACATTTCGATTTCGATTTCTCAAAAATCCCTTAATCTCAACTTGTCCAAAACTGTCTCTACCTCCTCCTCTTTTACCCTAGACCTGATCATTTTCTAATGATCCACATATCAGAATGGAATCACCAAACTTCTAGCCACACAAGCCATAGACCTTGTTTTTTATTCCCTTCAATCTTACATGGTAACCCAAAGCCAAATCTTTTCTTTATTATTGTCTTACTGTGTCTTGAATTCGAACAGTAGTCTATCATCACATCCCATGTCCAAGTTACTATCTTATGGAATAGCCACCTGATCAGTTTTCCTCTATTCAGTGTGCTCTTTTCTCAGTGTAGTTCTGTATACTATATCCACAGTAATCTTTCCAAAATGAAAATCTTACCATGTCATTCGATGCCCTTCTCCCTAACTACCTCTCCATACTTACCCCATTTAAAACAGTCAGTGATTATCCTGTTGCTTTTCTGTTTATAAACACATTACTTTTTTTAGGTGTGCAGTAAAATTGAGGGGAAGGCACAGAGATTTCCCCATACACTCCCTGTTCCCATATACGAATAGTCCCCCTCATTATCAACATCTCCTACCAGAGTGGTATATTTCTTACAAGTCATGAACCTAAGCTGACACATAATCACTTAAAGTCCATAGTTTATGTGAGGCTTCACTCATGGTGTTGTACAGTCTATGGATTTGAACAGATGTGTGATGGCATGTATCCATCACTGAGCCATCAAACAGAGTCGTTTCACTGCCCTAAAAATCCCACGTGCTCTACCTATTCATCCCCTCTCCCCCACCCCCTGTTAACCACTGGTCTTTTTACTGTCTCAAAAGTTTTACTGTTTTAGAATGTCACAGAATTGAAGTTACACAGTATGCAGCCTTTTCAGGTTGGCTTCTTTCACTTCATAGAAGGACACCTCACTTCAGAAAAAGGAAACAGAAGTCAGTCAGGAAAGAAGTTCAAGAAGTACCATTTTTAAAAGATAGGATTTACAGAGAGACCAATATAATGTGTTACAATCATATATAACAGTTGAACTGGTTACTGCATGTCTGGCTATTCTAGTAAGTGAAAGATGAAATACATAAAACTATGATTCCTAAATTTTACTAATTTATTCAGTAATTTCTATTAGTTCCTCGTGCTAGGCACTGTCCAAGAGCTGAAGTTGCAGCAGTTAAAATTTGATCACGAAAATACCTGGAAACTTGGGGGAAAAAGATATTTCTATGTCTTAAGCCTGAATATTCTGCTACTGGTTGTAAAAAAAGAATTCTGGTTCTCAGGAACAAAAGCTCCTAACATACAGCTTTACTTAGTAAATATGCATACGAAATATATTTCTTAATATATGATTGACAGCCAATTATAAAAATCATTTTCAAACTCTGAGAACAGCTGTTGAGTTTATATTAATAAATATCATAGAAAGTCACAAGACATAAGCTATATTTCTTACCTTTCTTGGGTCTTCATTGCTCATAGCATTAATATTATAAGCTGTCCTTATTCTTCGAAGAATTATCTTTTTCAAGACATTCATCACTACCTCTGCCACGTTACTTATGCATATTTTATTACTTAACAAAAAAGAAATTAAATATCCAAAATGAAATCTGTATCGTTTTAAGAACTTAAATCTTTAAAACGGGGGGATTCGGATCAAGGACTGAGTTTGTAGTCACTGTTTTCTATGCTAGGCGTCGTCCAGAATTTCAGTCATGAAATGCACAATATTCTAGCTAACATGCTTTAGTTTGTTGACACCAAGTTACATACTTAATTATATGTAGAAAGCTTTGGAGATAACCACAAAGGAATATTTTTCTTTTATTAATTTTATTCATATAACATTAAATATAGCAAAATTAAATTCTAAGTGACAAAAATTTCAAATATTGTAAAAAGGATACATCTAGGTGTGAAAATTATTTGAAGGAAGATGCTGACTTTCATTATGAATATTTGAAAAATTATGCTACCTGATTATGTCTTCATAATCTTTACAGGCAAACAATCATGAAAATGCAGAAACTTGCAACAGCAAATGTATGGTCCTAGTAAAGTTGTGATCATGGGATGCAGCATCAAGGAAGTGTTTCCATAAAAAATTAATTCTTTACTTGCATCACTCAACCACCACGACAGGGCAGAGAGCCCATAGTGACTCTAAATGCTGCTCTTCATCACCCATCACTCCCGCACTGCAGCTCTTCCCATGTCCCTTTCCTAGACACCCAGGGCTTTTCATCTTCAGTCCTGTACTGCAAACTCTGGAGGTCCTTCTCCTTCTAGCCTCCTTTTACCGCAATTTTGCATCACAAAACCACAAAGGAATGTGTACAGGCAGAGAAAAATAGGTCAACAACCATGTCAGGGATAGTGATATCGATGATTATTGCCTAACTCTAAACTAGGAATATAGGTGGAGTATATGTTGAATTTCTGAAGGAAATTCTGTAGCCAAAGCATTAACTAAAGCTTGAGATTGAAGAGCAGGGCCAGGCATTCAGAAATGGGGAGAGTTCAAAGATTTCATTCATTCTCCTTACTACATTACATGGGGGTAGGCAGTGGAGGTTGGGGATTGAGGATCCATGCCTACAACTCACAGCATATGGTGGGTAAGGTGGCCATTGCCATTGCACTATTCATGTAACATGTTATTAACGCACATGCTAGAAACATATCTAGTCTACAGCTCCCAACAATGTAGCATATTTGGAGTAGAAATGTTCTAGCTAAAGCACAGTATATCCTATGGCTGGAAGTTGGTAGTGAAAGGGTTTAACAGCAATGGGTATAGGATCAAGAGACTCAAGTTAACGTTGCTGAGTGAGAAGCATTATAAACTGTTTATAATGCGTAGAATTAAATTATCTGCATAGGCAGAGCATCAACTATCAAGAGAAGAGTGTCTGTCCTCAACCCAACAGTGGTGACACTGGCTGAATACAAGATATTAACATCGATCATTAGATTGGGGTCTGCAACGCAACTAGCCCTGCAATTGAAAATACGAGAGGAGGGAAACCTTCTTAGAGTTTATCTCAGCCATCAGCCAGGTAGACAGTAAGACATCACCAAAGAAATGCAACAGTTTTCTTTCTTGGGGTACAGTGTGTATTCTTATTCTTTAAGGGTAAATAAGCTAGGAAAGAAATAAGACTTAGGAAAAGGTGCTTCAACCAAAGCTACAAAAAAAATTCTGCTCCAAATTTATCAGAAAATCCCATATATAAAATACAGGGAAAGACACATTTTAGGAAGTACATTTCATTTTTAGTGAAGTTCAGTAAAATTTGGGCACTGTTCAGTAAATGAATGAGATTATACTATGAAGACTAACATGGGAAGGTACTCAGTAAATGTGGAAAGAGATAAGAATGGAGATGAGTGGTGTAAAAAAAATCAAAACCCCCAAAAATGCAGTTGTACACATAATTTTTATTAGAATTATGTAGTAATATGCAGAAGGGATGCTAAAAGATCTAAATCTCGTTTTCAATTTTAATGTGTGCCTTGAGTCCAGAAACCAGAGCCAAGAAACAGGAACTATTGGAGTGACATCAGCAGCATGGCAGCTTAAGATTTCCCTTACTTTGATCTCCCACCATGTCAACCAGCATTTGGCATTCATCAACAGACAAAAATGCCTTGGAGGGGCTGGGAGGAGTCTCGCCCCACCGTGTATTAAGTAATAGGCAGACAGACTTCAGTCCTGGCCAAGACTAGAAGAACCAGATGTGCTCACTCATAAACTAAAATGATTTTTTGTATATAATTTATAACTTTTTAATTGAATATATACATGTAAATGAGTTATAATTCTGCCCTGGACTTTATTACTAATAGAAATTCTCTATGAACTGATATCTAAAACAATCAGCTTGAACCAACTCTATTATGACCTATATTTACATGCTTTTTTTTTTTAAGTTTAGCTATTTCAGTAGAATATCATATACTGTATTAGGATGCAAGGGTTAATTCCAAAACAATTTGAAATCTTTGCTATATGATGTAAAATTTGATCAATACTTAATCACTAACTCCATGCCACAAATACTGATTGCAATATCTACGAAGTGAAACCTCAAGTCTGAAAAACATACTTAACCATGATTGTCAAAGTACTTTGTTCCCACTTAGTAAATCATGCTTAGCTTGTGTTATTTATTGGAAGAGTTACAGCCGATGAAGAATTCTGGCAGTCTGCTGAGTTTAACAAATGGAAATGATCACACTGATGTTTGCATCAAATCACTGATATTGGATTCCCTTAAAAATCTTATAGATGTGATAATTTGGTTATTCTTCCTTGCTTTTCAAAATCCCCCAAACTATGAGAGAAATGCACTCAATTTAAAATCATTCAGGCTATATTTATACCGTGCTATTGATAATTTCATCAACTTTCTAAAATCAATTACATGCTACTCTGTGTAAGAATAACCTCACATTACCACTAAAGATGCAGAAAATGAAACTTGATTGCTTTTTCAGGTTATCTGTGATGAGTACCTAATGGGAACTTGCCAAGTAAGCTTCCCCACCAGATCTGTACCCCATACCAAATGTACTCACCAGTGCTTTTTGACACTTACTGTTCAGTAATCACAGTTATCATTCCAGGTCCCACAATATGAGTTCGTCCTGTTGAGAAAATGAAGCATTATCAAATATTGAACCTCTCATATTTCTTCCTAATGCTCAGAGGGACTACTCAGTTCTTATCCATCATTTCTGCATCTTAAAATTCTGTACATTTTCTGTAAAGTGATATCTAGGGTTCTGGCAAGCAGAATCTTAATGCTCTAGATATTTAGTGTGAATGTCAAAGTCTGTGATTTCCCCCATAATAAATTTCAGTTGACTGGTGTCACTTACTGGAAAGGTTACATGTGATTGAATTTATGACCATTTGCTGCTGAACTCAGCTTATAAATTGCTAATGATTCTGGCAGATGATTCAGTTTCTTATGCCAGTGAAATATTTGAGGTTAATTAAATAGCCTCCATCGCCTCTTTTTTACCAAAATGTCAATGAACTACTGAGAAGTTAAATAAATGTACTACTTGGTACCCAGTGATGCCAAAAATCACTCTAAGCATGTACTTTACTGAGCCTTTTATAACGATCTTCTAAAATAGAGCATGAGTAGTGGATCCTTAAACATTGCTAAATAGAGAAGTTATTTGAAATATAGTTTTTTCCAACACCATTAGACAGAATTCCATCAGATCAAAGTACGAGTAAAATAAATTTAATAACATAATTAGAAAAAAAGTTTTAAATATACAACAATGAACAAATATAAGATCACAAAGTTATTTGCAGACACAAAATACAATTTTTAGTTCACATACACATAGATGTTTTAAAACAATAAGATTATTGAACAAGTAAATAGTTCAATGTTTAAAATAACTCACACTTGACTTCAAAATGATGCTAAATTACAGTATTTAGGTAATAAAATTTTTAAATAAATCAGTGGATCTCCTTTAAGAAGTGGTATCTCTCAGCTCTTACTATCTGAGAAAGTATTCTTATTTAACCATAGGTTTGGTATACACATATATATATATAATTTTATGTAGAGATATATACACTTCTAAAGTGGCATCATTTAAAATCATAGGACTTCTGTGCACAAGATTATTTTCCTTTTCTATATCTCTATTTATTCTGCCCTTTTTAGTTTTTATTAGAACTCTGGTTTTTTTTTCTTTTAAGTGAAAAAATTCCTAGCAAGAGAATTACATTTTCCAGTATTCCTTATAGTCAGGAATCAACATTGAAATGTAAGAAGTTATTGGGTAGAGTTTCAAGTAAAACTCCGTAAGACTTTATCTGGGAAGTAGGTCTATTTGCTCTCCTTCCTGTTCTTTTCCTTTGAGGAATTCTCAAGTTCTGAAATCCAATTTGGATCACAGGTGACCGTGAAGATAGTGGAACAGAAAATAGAAAGAGGGTTCCTGGTGACCTTGGAGCTGCCCCCAGACTTACCCTGTATAAGAAACAGGAAAGAAAGTGCTAGATTGTTTAGCTCCCTTATTTGGTCACGTAGTAACCGAACTTTATCCTAACTTACGTAGCTAGCAAACAGTTCATTAGTGCATTAGGTGGTATGCTAAAATGTTTTACTAAGAATATTAGCCATTAGTTAATTGAACAATAACCTGAAAGATAAATGATCAACAAATTTTCTGTAAATTTTTGAGCTATTCCAAATACCAGTTCACATATTTACTTATCACGATAAAAATAGAATGAGCTTTTTTTTTAGCAAATATTTATTGATACACGTATAATTTTAACCTTATCAGCTCTTACCTACTCTGATCAAAAAACAGTGCCACAGGGATCCTCCGTTCTCTGCATTCATTGGACATTGCATTATCTCAAACTAGATTGCAATACTTTAGGTATTGCAGATATGAGTCTAAAGGTCTAAAATCATGATTTTTGAGGCTTGAATTTTTCAGAGAGCTCCATGGGGCTGGTGCTGTATGTGAACAAAATAAACTCAATACGTGCATTCGCAAGAGTTGGCAGCCTAGTGTGCATGAGAGGCAAACAAGAAAGTTAGAAATCAGCATATATTTCAATATATGTAAAGCAAAAACAGAATGTACAGGAAAAACAGACAAACCTACCATCAATATGAGAGATGTTTAGCTGTCTCTCTCAGTAGCTAATAGAAAAGAGAAAAGTAAATATATATAAAGTGTCAACTATACGATTATCACACCTGACCAAAGAGACATGCAGAGAGCACCGCGCCCAACAATGACAGAATACACATTGTTTTCAAGTGTCCATGGAACGTTTACTAAAATCGAACATTTGCTGGACCATAAAATGAGGCTCAAGAAATTTCAAATGGTTGAAATCATTCAGTGGATTCTCTGAGTACAGAGGAATTAAATTAGAAGTTGTGTAGGCAAAGAAAACTAGAAAATATAGAGAACCACAACCAGCTGAGGTACTGGCGGATGGCAAAGGGAACCTGGAAAGGGCAGTAGACGAAGGTCGTTGTAAATATCACCTGTGACCGCATGACCAGTTACAGAAACAAGGACTGTAATGGCCAGGAGTACTTCTTTTTTATTTTATTATAAACGTGTGTGTGTCTACACATGTGCATCAAGCAACTATCTTTGTTTTATTTCCACTCTTATCCCCTCGCTATATATCATAAGCTGTACTGACTTTGTGCTGTAATAGTTAAGTCTTGCTAACTTTACATCATAGTGTTTAAGTTACAGAATATCAAGAACAGTGGACATCACCAAGGCCCTTGCCTTCACTTCTGGGGAAAGGGTTAGTATGTTTCGGTTATACACAGGGTAGGTGTATCATGTTAGGCCAAAGTATGACCTTTTATTGTCTTTATATGGAGATTAATTATAGTTTAAGGAGATGTGTAATGGTTAGAACAGACAACACCACCGCTAAGTGATAGTGAACTTGAATCAGAATGCTTTAGGAGCACATGATTGTTAAACACTTGGGTGTTGGTTTGTACACTTCTCTTTATCATGTTAAGAAAAGAGTCTTCTACTCCTAATAGAAGGATTTATCCTGAATGAACGTTGTATTTTAACCATTATCAGATTTTATTGCTTTGGTCTATTAGCATACTAGCAGATTTCCAAATGTTAAGTAACTGCAACATTTCCAGAACAAAACACATATTATCTTGGATTATATTTTTAATGTACTGCTGAAATGTTCTTATTTATATTTCATTTAGGATTTATGCAAAGGTGAGATTGGCTAGGTCATTACAGCCTTTGGCATATTAAAAATATCTGCCTGTCATTTACTTTATACAAAGGAAAGCAAATAGATTGTATAATCCTTTTCTGAATTGCCTGATCTAAATAAATTGGATGGACTGATTCATCATTTTTCCCAGATGAATGCATGACTCTGGCATTGTTAGCAACCTTTGACACTGTTGTATTTTTCTTGACATTTCATTAATGGGATGCAGATTAATGCATGGATAATCACAATGTAAACAGACATATCCAATTTTGAAAACTGGCAATATCTTACAGAGTTGGACCCTTGTGCTCCTTTTGAACCTCCAATTCCTCTCCTAGGTGTACAGCCAATGAAATCCTAACTTATATGCATCAAAATTGATGTACAATAATGTCCATAGCACCACTATTGATGGGACAAAAGATGGAAATATTTACTCCACATGTCCATCAGGAGTAGAATGCATAAATAATTTGTGGTATATTTATACAACATAATATTATGCAGTAATGAAAATTAAGATATTCAACCTACACAAAACATGGATGAGTCTCACAAACATAAGACTAAGAGAAAGTAGCTAGACACAAAAGAGGTCATTCCACATAATTTCATTTATATAAATTTCAAAGTCAGATAAAACTGATTAATGGTGATGTATAAGTAAAGTTAACGTTTATCTTGGCAAGGGGCTGGAAGTTTTGATGATGGTGCTTCCTACCTGCTGATAATGTGCTATTTTTCAAAATTTCTTGCTTTGTAAGTTTTACATTGTCAAATTTCATGATGTCGAACGCCTCAGATTTGGTCACTTTCTTATCTCCTTATGCCGATAACTGAGAACTGTAAGTGGTAAACTTTAAAAACAACACAGTTTGATTGAACTGACAAGAATGACAATCTGAAATCGTATCTCTATCTTTTTAGCTCTGTTTGCTCTTTACCAGGGTTATTTGACTATCAATTTATTTACTCAATCTATAATTTATACCTTTTCCTGCTGTATTGAACGCCTAAAACATTTTTTGTTTGTGTTCTCTTAGACTCTGTGGGACATTGAAAACAATTAAATGACTTAGAAATATTAAACAGAGTATCTGCCACATTGGAGCTTTTATTCTAATGGGAGAAACAGAGTGAACAAATAGAATTCTGTTTGTTTTGTTCGTGTCTGTATGCCCAGAGAAATATTTGGAACATGGAAGTCTTTCAATAAATATTTTAGAGTAGATGAGTGAATGGATGCAAGTTGGGTAGGAAAACAAAATCCATCGTCATATTTACATCTTAGTCAAAACAATGCTGAGTAATGGCCATGAAATATTATGATATTAGGGTGTCAACATCTTAATTGAAATGCATCCGTTAAAACAATAGTAAAAGATTTTAAGGAACTTAGAAGATTGGCTATTATTTAAGCTATTAAGAAGCAGTCAGACTTGTTCTTCCATTAACAAATCAAACGTTTAAAAATGGGGGAAAATAGATGAAAGAAGTAAGAACTTAGGTTAAGGTAGTAAATTAATGCCCAAGGACCTTGTGAATACTGATTTATTTCCTGACATTCTAAGTACCCTATTATTTATTATAGTTCTAAACTAAGATTTACATAGATCTTTCTAAGGATGAATGACTTCAAAATTATGTCCTAGGACTTGTTTCTCTTATTACCTCGCAATTTTCTCCTTCTGGCTCACACTGGAAAAAAGGAAGAAATATATATATTTATATATATATCTTTTTTTTAACATACTCATAGTTACATATCTGTCATTTTAATTAGTTATCAAGCTTTGATCATCTTAAAAGAATATTTTTAAGCTGTAACTCCATAGTTAAACCACAGCTCAGTTTCTTTTCTCAACAAATAAATTGCCCTGGGAAGTTCAAGGAGGGGCAAAAGAACATTTAGCACTTGAAATTATGTTCTCTTTTAAATTAAAGATTTAGAGACACTAGGAGATGGAAAGAACTTCAAAGATCTTTTTTGCCCAATCACTAAAAATAAATTTACTTTATATAAAGTTCCACCTGTTCCAAATTGTCATTCGGATACCACTTGAGTATCTTTGGTGATAAGAGTTCCATGCGGGAAATTTTTTCCTCGGTGCTCTGTCCTCAAAACCTAGAGAAGGGTTTGCACATAGTGAAGATTTAGTAAATGTTTCTTGAATGAATGAATGAAAGAATGAAGAACTAAATATCTTCTGAGGCAAACCCAATTTTTATTCTCTTTTAAAGCTTCCTTAGTGATTTTGGAAAAAGAAGAAAGAAAGGAAAAAAAAGGTACAATGCTTATACCAAAAGAAGACTATGAAGAAGCAAATACTACATGGAACAGTAAGTCATGTTTTTTTTTCTTTGTTGGTAAACATAGATCAATTATATCATGTTTGGTAGGTGCAAGGTATTCGTTGAATCTACATATAATAATTTATCTTACCAATCTCTTTTGATGAATATTTACATTGTTTCACATTTTTGTTATTAATAACACTGTGATAAATATCCTGTCCTTACATTGTTTCTTGTCCGTGTGATTAAAAAAAGGAGTTGATATAAATTGTTAAATTGCCCTCTAAAAAGCTCAGATCAATTTATATTCCTGCTGAAACTGCATTCAAATGCCAACACTGGGCATTATCTGTGTTTTCATCTTTGTGTAGTTGATAAGTGAAAAATGGCATTTCTTTTTTTAAATTAATTATTTGAAGTATAGTTGATTTGCAGTGTTGTGTTAGTTTCTGGCATGCAGCAAAGTGATTCAGTTATATACATTCTTTTTCGTGTTCTCTTCATTATGCTTTATTACAAGATATTGGAATGGCTCCCTGTGCTGTACAGTAGGACCTAGTTGTGTATCTATTGTATATATAGTACTTTGTATCTGCTAATCCCAAACTCCTAATTTATCCCTCCCCAACTTCCCCTTTGATAACCATAAATTTGTTTTCATGTCTGTGACTCTGTTTCTGTTTTGTAACTAAGTTCATTGTATCATATTTTAGATTCCACATATATGCAGTATTATATGGCATTTGTCTTCCTCTGACTCAGTATGATAATCTCTAGGTCTATCCATGTTGCTGCTAATGGCGTTATTTCATCCTTTTTTTATGGCTGGGTAGGACATATATACATCCTGTGGTAGACACGGCATGTCGCCGTTTGTACTTACGCGTGCTGCACAACCATGTGACCAACAACGGGACTTTGGCGTCAGGCTGCCTAGGCTGGAATTCCCACTTCACCACTCAGTAGACATAGGGCCTAGGTTCATTCCTCTGAGTCTCTGCCTTTTTGCCCATAAAAAAAGAATGAAAATAATACCTACTATATAGGGACCTTGTGAGATTCAAGGGCTAAACTCTTGTTTACAGCTTGGAACAGTCCCTGACACACAGTGAAGTGCTTTTTTTCATGTTGTTTGGTTGTGTTTATTTTATTATTACTATCATTAAATGTAGGAATTTTTCTCTTAGGAACAATATCCTTAGCTAATGTTTTCTATTTCTATTTTATATATGTGTGTGTGTGTGTCCTGCCTCTATCTGTCGACTATCTAAGATATTAGGAACATGTGTGCTTTGGACAACATACTGATATTTTTCTCCTTTGGTCATTGAACTAGTTTGCTAGGGCTGCCATAGCAAAATACCACAGACTGGGCGTAAAAGTAGGAATTTACTTTCTCATGGTTCTGGAAGCTGAAAGTCCACGGTGAAGGTGTAAGTGGGTCTGATTTCTCTGGAGCCCGATCCCCTGGGCTCGCACAGCTTCTCACGGTGTCTTTGTATGGCCTTTCCTCTGTGCACACACATCCCTGATATCTCCGCCTCTTTTTTAAGGACACCAGTCAGATTGGATTAGGACCCAGTGCTTCTTTCTCATTTAACCTTAATTAACTTTTTAAAGGCCCTGTCTTCAAAGAGAGTCCCAGGGTTACAGCTTCAACGTATGAATTGAGGTTGGGGCACGATTCAGTGCATAGCAGTAATTTTTATTAACCATCTTATTCTCTGTAATATTTTTGCCTTAAGGGGGTTTCTCTTAAACCTTTTAATGAAAGTTTAACATACATAAACAAAAGTTCACAAATCGTTAAGTGTGCAGGTTAATAAATGATCAGGAACTGAATGCACCTGAGTAGACAATACTCAAGTCAAGGAATAGACTATGACCAGCTCCACGGAGTTCCCCATCCTTCTTGCTCCTCTTCCTAAACACAGTGCCTTCCTTCACCTGCTTTTGAAATTTAAATAAATGAATCATATAATATGCACTTATTTGCGTCTGGTATCTTTTGGTCAATAATCATATTTATGAAATCTGTCCATGCTATTGCACGAAGTTATCTTTCATTCATTTTCACTGCTATGTGCTATTTGCTTGAAAATTATAAAACATTTATACATATTACTTTTAATGAGTTGTTACGTTGTCTCTAGCTTAGAGCTATTAAAAATAATGCTGCTATAATAATTCTTACGCATTTCTTTTGCTACATGCTTGCATCCGTCACTGTTGGGACATACTTCAAATGAAATTGTTGGGTCAGAGGATATGTGTTTGATCAAACATATAGAATCACATTGAAAAGTTTTCCAAAGTAGCTGCACAAATTTACACTCTCACTGACATCACGCCTGAGAGTTCCAATGGGTCTCCATCTATAACAATTATTGTCAGTTTTTTTCACTTGGGCCACTCTGGTGGGAATGCAGTGGTATCTCATTTTGGTTTTAAACTTATTTTTCCCTGATTAATAATGAGTTTGAATAATTGCTTTATACATCTGGCCATTAGAAAAACAACTAAATTTTAAATTTTTATGTAGTTAAATACATTTTTGATGCCTAGTTTTAAAAACATAATAGAAAATTCTCCCAATCTAAAGGCTTTTTACTTTAAATTCATCTATCCTCTAGCATTTTTGTATTTTAATACTTTATATTTAAATATGTGATCTTCTTGGACTTATTTATCTTGTAAGTTTGCAGGTAGGGATCAGATTTTTGGAAGTCTTAAGTACATGTTATTGGTTGGGCTAATCTTGGTTGGGTTAACTTAGTCTTCTGATCTACTAAGATTTTTTGACTTGTCATTCGTACGGATCCTTTTTTCTATGAGTAAATTACGAAGCATTTGCAGAAAGTTGCTAAGATCATGGGATGCATGCAGAGAACTTTTCTTTTTCTCCTGGAAATATTTTCTTGTTAAACTTGGACCATATCTTCCATATTGTAAGGTTTTGAGCCTTTTCAAGCTAATTCAAACTTTCTGTTAAATTTGATCCCTCGCTTTAACATTTCAGAGAGAGTAACAGGATGAGCAGGGTGTTCTGAAAGTGAACAGATCTAATGCCTCCCTGTCATATTTAGACACCCAGCTGTCTCTGTATCTCTTCATAATAGTCGTATTATTTTTTGGTAACACATCTGTATCTTTCTCATTTCTAGTATCTACTTACTATTTTCTGTGTAACCTAAGTCTCTTGTATTAAAAGTAAGAAATCCAGGGCACTAGATTTCAAATGTCCTAGGTGCAACATTCTATAATTAGTTCTATAAGTTTATCTAATATTCTAGCTTCCATAATCTTAATCAGAGAATGAAATATTTATTTAATAGTCTCACTTAGGAAAAATAGGTATCTTTAATTATTTAGTCCCCATAATGTATAATAAAAATCATTACATTCTGAGGTAATGACGGCTGAAACATAGTAGGGCTCAATAAATATTTTGGAATGGATGAATGGAATCAGCTCGTGTTGGGAAATATTTCTGTGATCCTTATCAGGGAAGCCATTGATCTAGGTCATAAATATTCATGTGTTTGGTGTATTGCACGGATTTGGACAGTGAAGATTAAAAAAAAAGAGAAAGAAGGAGGGAACGGTGCCAAAACCACAGAGTGAAAGCCAGAATTGCAGTTAGGTTCTTTGGAATGGAGTCAGCACTTTAAATATAGTCTTAGAATAGAATAGATAGTTAGCAATGTATGGACCAAAAAAAAAGTCAGTGTTATATAAAAATCTTATTTACAGATACTTGCAAGAGAGCCCTTTTGACACTCATTCCTGTGATCTAACTTTTGAAGGACAAAGTATTAGTCTCCGCTCTGACAGGATCTCCTTTAGTGTCTTCTTCCTCGTTCCTTTTCCTGCTCAGGCTGGGGCAGGCGCTCTTGCTCTCCTCCCCAAGACCGTCTTGTGCCTGTCTCTGCAGTTAAAATTACCACAGCATTTTCAAGTATCTGTTTTTGTGTCTGCTCTCCACAGACACCTGTGAGGGCAGGGACTACAGCATTTAACTTTGCATCGTACTCGACACATTGTAAATCCACTATAGGTTATTATTTAACAGAATGGACTTTTGAATTGAATTGACTCCAGTGTAAGTAGACTTAAGGAAAGGACTCTCCCCTTCAGTCGCATGCAGCTCACCTGGTGTCCTGGTGTCCTAAAGGTAACTGACAACAGCTAATACTTATTTATCACTTACTATGTCCAAGCCACACGTGAGACGGTTGGTGGATTCATTTCCCACGGCTTCCATAGCAAATTACCACAGACTCAGTGGCTTAGAACAACGTAAATTCATCCCGTCACATTTCTGGAAGCCAGAAATCCGAAAACAAGGGGCCAGTGGATATTTTGGATACGTCTTATGCCTATGCTGAAGGCTTTGTTGAACAAAATAATTTTTAAGATCCCCAGATGATTCTCAATCACAGAGAGGCTGCACAACTGCTGTACCGCGGAACCCTCCGCCGCTAAAGAAAAAGCGTGGCCCTTGACTTCTAGAGCCCAAATTCTAAGACTTTTAACCTGAGAACTTTCACACACATTACTTAAACCGTATCTCAGTGTCTCCACGTTTAAGGTCAAGACTTTCACCTTATTTAATAGTTTATAGTGTGGAGTCAATATGGAAGCATAATGCATAAATAATGATAATAAGTATCATTTGCTGAATTCTTACCATGTGCTCAGCATTGCATTTGGGTCTTTTCATGAATTATTTGTGTATCTCTCTCCTATGACAGGAGCTTAACAATCAATCCTTCTCTTCCATGCAGCCTGTATTCCAAAATATTGTACGTTATAACTTGAATGAAACAAAACACCTTTCCCCCTTAAGTCTTTATGGAAGCAGGGTCAGTAAATCAGACTGCTTTCTGCAAGGGAGAAATGGGAGCTTAGCATATTAAGAATACATCAAAAAGTAGATACCATAGTTATTCAAAACAGTCGATGCCAGGGGGAGATTGGGAAGGACCAGGCACCTCCCTGCAAAAACCTGGCTTTGCCACTAACGCGTGATGATTTTTTCAAGTCACAATTTTTCTCTGCCATACAGAAGGCATTATTACGTGAGTCATGATGCTTGCTCAACGTTATTTAAAAAGTGTAAAATATATAAGAGCACTTTAAGAAATCAAAAATATTATCAAATACTATTAGGGACAACAACAAAACACCATTCACTGGTTACAAAGAGTGTTAGGCTTGGCAAATAGATATTTCGGCGGGCGCGTGATGTGCAGCAGCAGTGAACAGAGTCAAAGCGGAGCTGTCCTGCCCTGGACGTTTTCATTTCGGTGGTGGTGGTGGTCCTTCATGATGTTGCTGTTTATCTTGTTTCTAAATTCGTCCCATGTCAGTTTCTTAAATTTTCCATATCCAGGGTGGAAGGAAATTTTGGAATTTACTTTAGAATAATTTTTGTGCTTCTGTGTGGGAGTGAGTGAAGAAATTACCCAAAATAACATCTTCTACCAAATACATTCAGTATGGTGTTAACAGTGGTGTTACTTGTCTTATGACATTCTTGCACACAGAGAAACTTAGGGTATCAAAAATAATGATGCTGCACGTAACTTTATATTCAGAGAGGTTTGTCATTTAGAGATGAGAATAAATTAAAACTATCAATGATGTGATTTCAAACCCAAGTGCATCCAATGTCAGCTGTGATATATTCAAAAGATTTGGCATATAAGCTATTTTAAGATTCTGTTATCACACATCAATTCAATTTCATTGAAGCATTGTATTGAAACTATTGATGTTAATTTAAAAATAGGCAACGTTGTGCATTTACTGCTATTTTGTTTGTTTTTGATCGAGTGACCCAATAAGATAGATGTAGACATGGTAAAGTCAGTTTCAAATTTTTCTTCAGATTTTGTCTTGAGTCAAAACCTTTTAAAACTTCAAAAAAGTTAAAGCAAAATTCCACTTTCACTCCTTTTTTTTTTTTTCACTGTCAGTCTCTCAGTGCTTTCAGATAATAAGTGAAACAGGAGCTAGAAATGTTGCAATATTGTCCACCAGGTCTTCTCATTGAATTTCCAATCTAAACAAAAATCCCATAAGGAAACTACTTTCACAGTATCCCAAAAAAGTGTTGGGGAGTTTAAATAGAATTCCCAAGTTTGGATTATTATTTAAAAGAATCCCCAAGTCACCTGAGGTTATCTATATTGTCATTTCATTCTTCTTTTATAGAGCAAAAGGGACTGCATATAAAACATTTCCATTACTGTATGTAGTTAGAAAAATACTAATTTTGAAAATCATAATACAGTAGAACTAGTAAAGGTATTAATAAAACTTAATTGAACTGGAATTTAGTTAAAAATGTCATAATTTCCAAAGTCCTTTATTGTTTACTAACACTATTTGGTTCTATATTCCTTAAGTTTGAGATTTCTTGTTCTTTAGGAATTCATCCTGCATTTTAGTTTCTTAATCTCCTATCTTCATTTCTTACACAGAGCATATTTTTTGTCCTTCCTATAAACATTGCATATAAGAAAAAGAAGTTTTGAATTACCCTAGCATATCTTGTTCTTGGAAACTGACTTTGAAAGTGGCTTATTGAAGACTGAACAGTCCTGTAGTAATGCAGCCTCCTAAATTTATTCAGCAAAAAAAATCTCACAATTTTGTTAGCATAAAACTTTTTTCTTATAAAAGAGTTTTTCTCCCCAAATAGTAATACCATTCTTCATTACAAAGGAACAGTTCCACATGGAACGTTCCTTTTTCTCTCTTCTAAAACCCTGCTGAAATGTCATTGAAAAGTGCAAAAGGGTTTAGAGGCACAATCGTGAAGAGGAGGGAGTGCAGTGTCGTCAGTTTGCCGAAGCTGTAACTGGATTTGTGGCAAATGGAAAGTGGACGGAAGGTGTTGACATGTAATTAGAACTGAGGAGGAAATGGCCCAGAAGAAGCCCCTAAGAGAGACACAATGGACGTGGCTTTGTTTTCTTTTCAGAGCCCTGGAGAGTAACACAGGCAGAAGCCTTGAATGGGGGGTGGCAGAAGTACAGGGCTACCCAGAAAAGGGCTGATGGATCAAAGGATCCACAAAAAGCCTGGCTGGCTCACAGCGCTTCCTGCCTCCGTGTGCTGAGTCGCTCCCGGCCAGCCATTTCCCCGGGCAGAAGCCAGAAGCCCTCATACACTGCTGCTCTCGGGGGAGAACCGAGCTTCTGGTGCTGTCAGTGTTCCTCAGCTAACCCTGCACATTGTAGCATCTGAGATGGCTGCGTTGGCCAGTCCGGCCACGCACTGCCGAGCCAAGGTCCTCAGCTGAAATGCTTGTCTTTGGAAGCAGGGCTCCTGGTCCACTTGCTCATTGGTGAGGAGTGAGGGGCTCCAGGAGAAGAAAGCCTTGTATGTGGCAACAGGAAAACACCAAGCCAACTGCTAGCGGGAGGCAGTTTAATCTTCATTTTCAAAGAAGAATGGGCATCCAGAGTTACAGTAGATACTTGAGAGACTGGAAAAAAATGGAGGGATCCAAACGAATAAAGATCATGACTCAGCTAGGAGGAAACAGTGATTCAGTGGAAGAATTTCAGAAAAAGTGAATTTTACTGTTCTAGTCCTCTTTCACATTTTTTTCGACTTAATGTCTTTATGCTGAATGTCTTGGAAAATATCTTGATTAAATGTTCATGTATTACAACTGAAAAACCTAAAGTTCCTGTGTCTGGAAGCGGGGCCTTGCCTCTGTGGTCTTCATTCTCACTTTGCCACATTAGCATCCTCTTCACACCACACACTTGACTCTGACTGTAGTGATTTGTGTTCTTGTTTCCCATATACAGTCAGTGATTTCTAAACTCATTCAACTGTTCATTTTATTTAAATAACAGTCCTTTGCCTCTTCCAGCCAAGATCTATGATTAATAACCAAATCCTCTTTCTTTCTTTAAAGCCTGGTCCAAATTCACTTTATGTATGAAGCATTTCTGTACAATGAACTCTGAATTCTTTTAACTCCCAACACATTTTGTCTGACCCTACCTAATGGCGTCCATCAATACACAATATTTATTTATTTCACCATTTTGTCTCCTCCAAACTGTCAGAGTTGGTGGTAAACTCTGTTAGAAAGAGACTTAGGTTACTGTCTTATTCACCTTTCCATTTTCTTAATTTCTAGCATGCTTGTTCCATAAATAACACAAATGATTTCTTATTCAAAACTATCCCACAGAAAATGCAATTAGCATGACAGGTGTATTGTTGACTACAATAACTTGGCTGATGCTGCTTCATGAATTTTAAACAACTAACGTAATTTCCTCTGACATTTTTCATTTTGAACCTAAATGGAGACAATTGACATGACTGATTTGTGGCATACGGCACGCCCATCTGCAGTGGACACTGCTGCCCGGATCCTCCTTCAAGAACAAAGGGCGTGTTCTTCAGTTTCTGGGAGACCTGATGGCCGGCGCCCCTCAGCTGTCCACCCCCTTCAGGGACGGCTTCACCCGCAGAGATGCTCTGTGCTCAAGACCACACTCTTGGGCAGTCCTTTCCCATCACAGCTGATCAGCAGGTGCTCAACTCCCTCTCCCCAGCACCAGACAGAACTGCATGCAGTATTAACAGGGGCTTTATGGACATTGTATGACAGCTTGACTTCTCCCTGTGATTCCTGCAGCCTCCCTCCCTGGTACACCCGCTTCCCTCTAATCTTGATTTCAGAGACGATTTCCTGGGGACCCCATGCTGCTGTGTGAGATTATGATCCAAAGCAAAGACAAAGTATTAAGCGGTCTTTCTCTTGCTAGACAATATCCTTTACAGTTCTTTCCGCCCTCCCTACACCCATGATCAATTAGCACGCACAGTAAAGGGGCAATCAAAACACTCTGTGAGTCCAATAGTAACCAGAAAAATTCATTTATCCTAAAAGTTACAATAAATTCTAAAGTCATATCTGCCTCCCATTATCTCTACCCCACTTCTTCTCGTTGGCTCATACAGTCCAGGGCAAAGTAAAGAGACAAAAGGTGTAACTCAGTTTCTTTTGCAGACATCATGGTCATCAACCCCCACGCTCAGCTGCTGTGGTGCACATGCGTAGTTCTGGAAACTGTCCTCCGCCGGCATTTGCCAGGCAGTCTGACGTTAACACAGTTTCAAGGAAGATAAAATGCAGGTATTTTTAGAACTGGTCATAAAGCCACTTTGTAAAAACTGCTCCCTTTTTCACCTGCTGACTGAGGCAATATTTGATTATTGTGGTACAGAGGCGAGATCGATCATACCTTTTTACTAGAATAAAAATAAAAACAAATTCACGAGAGATGGGGAGAAGCTTTTTTGTTTCCTTTAATACTTATTCAAACTGCTTAGGTCTTGGGTTTTAAATTGAACGTGAGGCTTTTCAGGACATGCCTCGTTCCTTTCATGGGCGAGGAAAACCCATTCACAGGTTCAATAAAGAAAAAAAAGTAGGCACAGCAGCTTAGTGTACACTAGCTTTCTAGTATGTTGAAAAAAATAGGTTTCTCATGAGACTTATATAAATTTTTTTTTCTGCTGTACAAGACTCAGTTTTACTATAAATGAGAACTATAAAAAAGAAAAAGTGTATAGCAAAACTCAGAGACTAGAGACACGATGGGAGCATACACAAACCCTAAGGAGTCAAACTATAGTTAAACCCGGGGTGGATTAATCAGGACGAAAATCAGTGTTTCATTATGCAACTCCTTCCTAAGATATGGAAATAGAGAAAGGACCAGAATGAGTCACACTGAAAGCATTCCCCAGAATGTGAATGAATTTTGATTCCAAAGAGTGTGGAGGTGGGTGGTCCTAGGCACCAGGAAGCAGAAGGGAAAACGAAGATACAACATTGGCAGTTGGGAAGAAGCAGCCGCCCCCCCACTGGATTCTCATAATGCTTCAGAGCCTCCGTATCGTTTTTTGTGGAGCCCTTGTGGGGAGCGTATGTCACGTCTTGAATTTGTGTACGCACATGTAAAGTGCGTTCAGATATGAGTAAGTACTACACACGTAAACATTTCATTTCAGTTTTCAACTTTCTTTCTTCAAACCTTGATCTGTTCCTCTATGTTAAAGAAAATATTTCTTGGATCATTAAATTTTGCTAAAGACCAATCAGGGAAACATGACAAAAATATCTTCTCAAAAACTCAACTTGCAGGATGAAACTAAAGTAGTTTTGGTCATATTAACGAGCACTTAGATAAAGGCAAAGTTTTGGTAGAAAATTTCATTCTGGAAAACTCAGCCATGGGCAACACCTTCCTTTGGGAGATTTAAGTGGAATTTTAAAAAAAGGTGGGGGGAGAGGCCAGAAATGAAAAATACTTCTTCCTCTCAGAAACATGTGCCTTTTGGGGAGGACGCAAATGTTTAGTCTCCATCAGGGCTCAACGATTTCTCAGTCGGGAAACAGCCACAGGAACAAACTGTTACGATGATTTGGGTACAGTTCAGAATAAGTTTACAACAACAGCCTGGATCTGAAATTGCACACAAGTCTGCCCAGAGCATCGAGGAAAGCTTCAAACAGAAGGGGAGTTGGAATTCGGAGTTTGCCGGGGAAGGGTCTAGCTGAGGCGGTATCAAGACCGTTTGGCCTGTGCCTCCGATTTAAGGCAGACCCTAGATGTGAACTTTGTCCTTATCTTCATATAAGGCAAATATATTAGAATCCTGGGTGTATGATTGCCAAGTGTGTAATTTTGTTAAATGTAAGCATTTTAAATATACCGCGTTTTAAACCCTGTTGGTATTTTTTTGATCTTTTCAGTAATAGTAATATAGTCATTACAAAATGGAGGCGATCCAGACTTTCACGGCTCCCTCAAGGCCCAGACTAGGATTTACCCATCTTACAGAAATAGGGCTGAGCGGAATGCCAGCAACATTTCCCCGTCTCGCAGTCTGGAGTTCACTCTAGAGCAGCCGCCATTCCCAAGTGTATTCCCTTGTCACGAAAGTGCTGACACCACTACCCACACTCCTGGACCTCAACCCGCATGACCTCCTTCTTCTTCAAAAGTATATTCCATAAGAAATTGTTTAGCCTAAGAAAGAGTGTATGTACCCACATCTACTCATGAGTTGAATGTTACATTAAAAATCTCTGATATTCATTCATTAATATTTAAATGATTACTATGGGCCAGGCGATATACTAGGACCTGTGATAAATAGTGAACGGGAAAGAAAGAAAAAAAAAAAACCCAAAAAATCTCTATCCTCATGAAGCTTATAATAATTTAAAGTATAATTTTTACCTGTTATTTATATAATTTTATATTCATGCAGAACTGGGTCATTAGATGGTTCTCTGGTAATATATTTCATAAAGAAAGAAAAAAGAATAAGAAGCAATGATCTTCTCACCAGTCTTCAAACAGGCAAAGTTTAGAATAAGCGTACGGAGATGGCTTGTGTGACAAGGTTGTTAAGAACCTTAGAAGCAGAAAAAGGGTTAGCAGAGATTTGTTTTCTCAAGTCAACAATCAAATTGCTTGGCAAAATTATTCCCTCCAGGAGAGAGTTCTTTGTCAGTAACAGTGAAAAATGACATAGATTCTAATGCGGTATTTCCATAGTTTTCTTTTTCTTTCTTTCTTTTTTTGTTTTTGGAAATTCACTTGCAAAATATGTAACTTTTCTCCCAAGGTGGAGTTCTGCTTTCCCAAAGAGGTACTTAGACAGACTGTTGGCTTGGGTACGGGAACACTAAATAGTCAAGCTGGCTCTGAGTTCTCACGTTGCCCACCAACACATTTGTTTTCTCAGAGTCTGTTTAGCCCAGCAGGAGATGTTACGATACCACTGAGAGCCAAGCTGCGCCCCACCGAAGCAGGATGTTTGCCACTACTTCCTTAATTACTTCAGTTGTGCATATGGCTGAGCATTTACTGTGTGCAAAGAACCTATGATGTATGAATCCATTTTATGGCTGAACCTACATTTCAATCCTTTTGTTATGAGCAAAGGAACTAGGTGAAGATATGGTAGATGAGGAAAAAAAAAAAAGACAAGTAGATTCACTTTAAAGAAAAAAAATCTTCACTCATTAAGAGGTAAAATGGGTGTGTCCATCTCCATATAAAGGCATACAGACATTATCTAATTATGTAGCCATGCTTCTTCGTATAAGCATAGCAAAGTACTGCCTCCCAGTAGAACTCTACTGTCATCCCCCATTCTCACTCCCCCTGCTAATTTTAGAAGGGCACAGGAAACCTGGCTAGAGAGTGTATTTCTCAACCTTCCTTGTATCTAAAACTGGCTACCAAGTTCTGGCCATGGGATGCAAATGGAATTGATGTGTGCAACTTTCAGGTTTCGTCCTTGTAATGGAAGTGGCCTGTCCTCATTTCTCTTTCCCATGCCCACGATCTGGAGCATGGTGGGAGCAGGGATAAGACAGATATTTCCATTTGGAATAATGAAGGACAATAATACCACAAATGATAGAGCAAAAAGAGAGATTTGTGTCTTGTTACATCTCATATATCTGTGTCTATGTCTGTAACAGGATATCAATAGTTCTGTTGTTTGAAAAGTCATTTCATTAATCATGTCCTCCACAAAATCAAAACATGGGTTTTTTTTTTGGTTAAAAAACTGAATTATCCTGTGACCACATAACAGAGGTTTATCTTTATAAATACTCTATTAACTTCTTGATTTTGTAAGACAACAAAAAGTTCCTATTAATCACTGTTTCTTGATGCAGTATGTTTTCAAAATATTCTCTATAACAATTTATTAGTGTCTTATGTTTCCATCTTATCTCCTTTGGCAATTTCTGAACTGACCTTTTCCTAAAACTGTTAAGGTCTCTTTATTATGCCTAACCTATCTTTTGGCTTTCTAGAATGGCTATCAATAGAACAAAGATTTGATTCTTCAGCTTATCTTTTGTTTTTTTTTTACAGAGGGTAAGTGGGTGCAAGGGGAGAGAAAGCAAAAATAATCAGGTGTTTTGGGTATTTTGTAAATTTTAATGATTTAGAAACTATTGAGAGAATTCTTTTTCAACAGTATTTTCAGGTAAATATATATGCTTTTCAAGTTAAAAGAAACTTTCTTATATTTAAGAATAACTCTTGGTACAATAATTGTCTACAGAGTGTTTGTTTCCAGGTACCCAGGTTTAAACACTGTTGACAACCAGATACTATCATAACATACTTTGCAGGATAATGTCTCTGAGGTATGTTAATATCCTCGAGATTCCTTTCCCTTTCACAGATCACTGTCTAGCGCTATAATCGTCTGATACCAGCAATCTCCTTCCCTTGCCTGTGGAATGAAAATTCCTCTATTTTTTAACCTCTTAAAAATTCATGTACACCTTATACAGAGCTTTGAGAAACTCCATGAGATAATCCTGATTTAATTCTGTTAGTTAATAAGTCCTGTTTAAGACCCCAAACTGGGCATTGTCCAGCAAGCAGTATTATCACTGATTCAAATTCATTTTTGGGTTATTAGCTCCCAGGAGCTAAATCCATTCAGATGGCTGAGTTAATTGACTTTGACTTGGCCTGCCAGGTAGCAAAACATTAAGAGCAATTATTTATATAAATGTTATATATGCTCTAGAATGCCTTGGTCTTTTTTTTTTTTTTTTTTGCTTATTTTCAATTTGGATACTGGATTTTCTTTGCTGGTAAACTACATTTTACTGGGACATTTAGTTAAACATTTTATAAGCCCTTTTCCTGAAAAAAAAAAATTATTACCCTCAGTCTTCAGGAAAATGTAGAGGTGCACACAGGATTCTAAAACCCAAACTGGCAAAGCTCTAAGACCTCTAGAACTGCATTCTCCAGCATGATTGCCACTAACCACATATAGATATGCAAATGTGAATTTGAATTAATTAGACTTAAGTAAAATAAAAAGCCAGTGCTTCGGTTGCACTAGCCACATTTCAAGTGCTCGGTAGCTATGGGCAGCTAATAGCTACATATTACTTAGCACAGCTCTTACTCACCTTTATAAAAAGATCCCTTTACCCCAGCTGTTAAAACCTTTCCAGGTCTTTGTCTTCACGAAGTAGAGTATCCAGACTTGGCCTGTGCTCTTTCCTATCACTGGAAATATATCAGAATGAAATCCATGTCTCTTTGCTTGTCTTGTCTGGTGCAGATTTGCTTTAGTAGATAGTTTACTCCAAGACTCTTGGTTTCTGTGACAAAACACAGTACACATATATCTCCATAAAAAACAAGCCAGCAACAACCAAAAGACCCAAAGTGTATAATGCAACCAAGAAGCTGAAATAATACTACTTTTCCAATACTCCTGCACTTTTTTGTCTTTCCTGTAGTACTAATCTTATCTGTTATACTTTCTTGCTCTCTGTGGTCAGTTAGGGTACCCACTATGCTCCCCTCTAACTTTATCTTTCCCCCTCCACAGCGTATCTTTTTAACTGTCACTGAAGGGAAGAGGAAACTCTCTTGTGAGATTCTTTTTGGACCTTAGCTGCTAATCTGTCCGTAGCCACTGCTGGGTGTGTCAGTCTTCACTGCCTGAGCCTGCTGATAAAAATTCAACCACTCTTCTTTGCATTCTTCAGAAGGTTAATTTCCTTCTTCACATTTTCTACTTATGCAAGTACTTACCTTTTTATTTCATTATGAAGTCCAACTTCTAGTCTCATTAAAAGTAGATTTTGACCGCACATCAACAAGATGCTTCTAATGAAATCAGGGTAGTCCTCTCTCAAAATGTAACTTGATAAGAGTGAAACAAGTAGTGCGATGATCCTTTTGTGTTGTGCTCTGTGGCTTTGCAGGTTCTATTTAACTTCACTCCGAAAATCTGTTCTCCTGAAGGTATCAAAGACTGTCTCACTCCTCTTGCCATACATGGTTCTTACGTTCCTGATACGTTTTTGTGGTCCCTTCTATGGACATCAGTTTTTCTCCGGAGAGCCAACAAAGAAGTTTACAGTTATTACCCGGCACTGTTGTAAACAATCACATTAGCCCTTGATTTCCTTTTGGCTACCTGGGAAAGAACGCATGCTATAGCAAACGCTTCTTGGTGTTTCCATACAAAACAGTCCATGGTCAAGCCAATTAGAAAAAAAAAATGAAGACACTTAGCTCTCTTAAGAAAGCAAAAATCCATCTGTGCTGTGGGCTATGTATTTTACAGTTAGAGTTTGGTCATCTAGGCTCCTAGCTTCTGTCTGTTATAAGAACTGATAGTCGTTTTTTTCTCTCCTGATAAATGGCTGTATTGAAATTGGCCGATGAATCCTTTCTGAAGTCCTAAAAGTGATTGTGTAGCCGTTATCAAAGTAGATTGTAACTTATGCTATAACAGACAAGACTAACTTTAGTTCAATTAGAGAAAACGTTGCCTGCACAGCTTGCTGATCAGTAAACTCTCAACAATGTCCTGCAGCCTCCCTGTAATCAGCCCTTGGCCAGAGGAAGTATTGAGAAAGAAAGAGCAAAGAAACCCGAAAAACAGAAGCAGCCCTAAGAGCTGTTGGCTATTGGCTGACCCAGATGCATCCTCTGATGAACATGATCTATTTCCTACACTATCAGCATCCAACCGGGAAGCTCCATGACCATTCCGTTCTCATGCTTGGAAAAAGATAGACACTATGTAACCCCAAGATATTACCAAATTTCTCCTGTTTCCAGCTTATACAGGTGACTGTTGCTCTCTGATGACACTCTTGTCTCTCCTTGCCCTTCCTGACTCTTAGAGAAAAGATCTCCAAACACCAAATTGCACCCATTTTTTTTGACAGCAGGAGAGACCCCTGCTTCCTTCAACCTCCTACTAAATTAAATCCTGTAATAATAAGCCTCTTCTAAGGCAGAGGCAAACACAGGATTCAAAACAGGGAGTTTGGCTCAAGAGTCCATGCTAGCAAATTTATGCTATGCTCAAAGGATGTGGTGTGAGCAGAGGCTATGCCAGCATGACTCTATTCAAGCCGCCACTCCTGAAAACATGAAGCAGAATAATTTGACACATTCAACTCAAAAAACTCTGCAAAACAGATAATCCTGTTGCTCCTATGTACTGTCATTCAAAAGAGTACAGCAATTTCTTTAAACATTTATTATTACATATCTTATTCATGAAATTGAAACTCATTCTGTTGCCTGGGGTCAAAATAAAAATTGTAAATGTAAAGGAAATCAGTTGTACAAAAATATAATATGTGGTATCTTTCTAATCCTTTCCTTGTTTATCTTCATAGGAATATGTTACTGTTGGAAGAATTTAAATTCGAACTTAGTAATAGGAGAGCAGAAAAGGTGGAAAAGGAAATAAGAGATGGGTAAAAATGAATTTGAGTGGTGTCAAGTCAGTTTTTTGGGGGGGGGGGGTCCACAGAATTATGTTGAGCTCAGGAGAAATCTTCAAAACAATTGACAAGAAATATTTAATCTTCATTTTATTATGAATTTCTTATTCTGTTTCATTGCCTTATATCTTATGAATTTTATTTCCTGTAGCTTCTTGTGATATATAAGAGTGGTTATATCCTAGAACAAATACCTTTCATCCATAGAAAACACAAAATGTAGTGCAGTCTTAAGGGTCAAGCAATTGATTAAAATGAAAGGTAATTATAGATATGCCATGAAATGCATATTTGCTTTTAAGCATTTTTTCTTTGAGCAAATTATAGCACTTTTGCTATATTTTCTGGGCCCACTGACAGGGCAATTAGTAATCTGAACTATCAAATCCGTTTGGAGATAATGGAGCTTATCAGTTCTTGTGTTATAATTGCTTTTCTGAGGCCCCTCCCCTTCCCCCCATCACTTCCCCAATATACTTAATCCTGTTTAAATAGCAACATGTCAAACACGTCTGCTAATCAACTGGCTGGCGTCCCCATGGAGATTTCTGCAGTTTTAAGCACTGCATTTCACTGCGTAAGGATTTTTCCCAAATATTGACTTTTGGTTTTCAAGGTTACTGACGTTGCGCTCTGGCACATTAATCATTCTAACCACCTTAACAATGAAGCTCATTAAAAAGACAAATACATTTATCAAGCAAATCATCAAGCAGATTATATACTTTCTACCCATAATAGATTATAGCTAAATAAATGACTTGGGTATTTTATAATTAAATATGCACAACACTTAATATTTTAATACTCAGATCCTTCATTGAGGAATGGGGATGGACTGGGTTTCATAGAGTGTAATTCATAGAGCACAATTTAGTTGCAATGATGTGAGTTAAAAATAGAAATTGTACTTTGAATATACAAATGAAATAATATTTTGATGTTATGATAAAGCATCAAATACAAAGACATTTGAGGTTCAAATGATTGGAAGTTTAACTCTATAGAACAACATTTTAGTATCTATTTCTAGTATCTAACAAATAAATACGTCATTTCTACCTTAGAAATAAGGCTCTGGGTTGGAGAGACACAGGTATCTAGTCCTTTGCCCTCAGGCTGCACTGCAACTGGAGTGTTTATTTCTCTTGTCAGTCAAAACATGCTTTAAAAGCTTGGAAAAGACCTAAAGGGTCAGTTTTCTCCTAGGTTGCAATCTGATCTCCTGCTAAATCTCCCACCACCCCACCTCACACAAATCTAAGTTTTGTTTGGAGAATTTGCTTTTCTATCTCTGGGTCTCCAAATTAATGGACCATAGATAACCTTGAAATGCAGCTCTCAAGCAGAAAGGCTTAATCTTAGCAATTCTGTATTTCCTTACTTCTCTATTTTTAGTTTTCAAAGTAAGTATATTGCTTTCCCATAGAACTTTACTAAAATGTGTGCAAAGTAGCTAACACAGTCAATAATCCTAAAAACGTTGCTATCAAATCCCTTAGTGCTTCTCACTGAATCCCAAAGAATAATAGGCCACAGTTTCATTAAAATTTCTGTGACCATTGAGCAAAAGCCTTTACTGACTTCAGCGACTGGCGTCAAAGCCAAAATTGCACCAGACAAAGTGAAACAGATAAGAAAGGGGAGAGAACAGAAGTCAATGTGAGCTCAGTCTGGCCTGAACGCGGTGGGAGAGCAGCGTGGGCTATTCTGTGTTTGCCAACTGGCTTTACCCAAAGGAAAAGTAAACTTTTGTATCTTCACGACAAGAGGTAGTGTTACAACCTGGAGTGAGGGGCCCAATGAAATTAGGCTTCAACCTTAACACAGAGATGGAGGGAGGGGCTCTCTCTCCTTCAATGATTATATTTGAAAGGGATGGCTCCCGGGTCCTTGAGGAAGACATTCCTGGACTGTAAAACTGGAAAGAGGCTTTCAAGGAGGTTTACCTCTCAAAGGGGCAGAGAAAGAATTTATAAATACAAGTTTTCTAAGGAAAATGTTCTCAGGGACCTAGAGTCAGGAAGAAGTCTGTCTAAACCTGAGTGAATATTAGGGCCCTCTTGGTCACTGGGTAAGTTGGTATTTATTGCCTCTACCCTATGGCCCAACCTAGCTCACGTTTTATGGTTTGTTTCCTGTAAGAATACATTCATTGTATCAAGTTCTGTTTCAAAATTCTTTATTACAATTAAAAAAAGGAAAACCTCAACCTAAACTGGTTTAACCAGTGAATTAGTAGAGGAATTTGAAGGCTCAAGCAACTAAAACTTCCAAAGATAGGATGTTTCAGCCTTCTTTAGGTTAGCTGCATGCTCTGGCTGACTTCCTCCAGAATAGAAAGAGTGTTTTAAGGGCAACAGTGCTATATGTTCACATTCAAGGAGAGAAACAGAGTTTCTTCAGAAGTATCAAATAAATCCTGAGCTTTACACAGACTGGGCCACCCTTGAATCAAAGCTTGTTGCCAGGGTACCCTATGCACTAGAATTTCCCTGTGTTGGTCACTGTGGTAATGAAGATGGGATTTCTATGACAAAGTAGGGGACACTCTGGAGCAAAGGGTTAGTAGGGTTATCCCTCCAAATGTCTTTTGTTTTTTTGCTACACAATGGAGAAAAGAAGCGAATTCTTGAGGAGCAGGATTGGGGGAGACTTATCAGGTCTACTATACTGTCATTCCCAATATCCTTCTTAAACTTTGAACTACGCTGCAGTCCTACAGTCTACCAACAAATAAGATTTTTCCACACGATAACATGCTGCTACCCTATATATGACTTACCCAAACTGAACTCATCCCCTCTCCTCATTCTTCTTCCTAAGTGCCCTGCTTTGCGTTAGGGTCCCTCTGGGGTACATTTTAGATCTAGGATCTATCAGTTACTACTTGTGTGATTGATAGGAATTTACTAAACTCTCTCCATTGTTCTACCTATAAAATGGAAATTAAACTTTCTCCCTGATGGGATGTCACAGGACTTAAAAGAAACACCATTTGTAATGTGTCTTCTTCCCTGCCTGGCTCAAGGAAGAAATTCATTTAAAGTCAATTTTCGTCCCTCCCTTCCTGTCCATCAAACAGGTTAAGTCTTTCTTCTGGATTTTCAGGTACCTCATCATCTCGGTTAACCTATTCACTTATCACTTTCATTAGTGGAATCAAAATATTTCTTTCCTGTCCTCAGTGAATGTCATGTTCTTTTTTAAGCCTTTGCTCACTCTTCCTTTACCACCTGGGAAGCCCTCTTTCTGCCTCCATCCCACTTGTATCCCCCTAAGACGCCTGATCACAGATGACAGCTAAAGCTCCTCTTTCTCTGCACCACGTGTTCTGCGAAGACCACGCTGCTGTCTTCCATTCACACTCAGCTCCAGTGAGGAAGAAAACACAACAATCAGTGGTTGGCTTAGAGTCAGACTGGCCTGAGTTGGGCTTGAACTGGTTCTTCGTTTATAATTTGCATGATTAATGCAACTCCATGTTTCTAAGCTTTGGTTTAATTTGCTGAGAAGGCAGGAATGAGGACCTATCTCATGGGTTGTCAAAATTAAAGATATACTCTAGGGCTTAGACCACTAGTAATACCTGGAAAGCACTGTAATTATCATGTCTGCTGCAGACACTGTATACCAGGCACCTGGGAGCAAGCCCTCTAACTGCATTTTTATGCACAATCAACTGAAATTGTATTAAACGCCCTTACTTTTTGAATCACTTCATCATTGACTTATCTGAAAATTCCCTGAGAATATTTTAACATTATAAAGAAGCATTGTAAAACTTGGATGAATTCCTCTTAACGTATTTTCCTAAATTAGATAGAAGTAGATAAGAAATCTCTCTTCCATCAACGTTCAGATATGCCCAAGTAAATTAACACATTCAGAAGAACAAATTCAAGAAATCACTTCAGCTGCCTTCTCAACATAAAGTAATTCCACACAATCACATCATTCTGGTTAGGAATTAATTCTTGCTGTCCAAAATGCTGAGAGTCACAGAGGGCCGCCTCTCAAAAGAATGACCCTCTTCCTTGTCCTGTTTCTGAATAATTTGAGAAATAAAAGAGCAACAGATGGGAACTCAATACATTATTTTTATGATTCCAAATTGGAGGACATAATTTAAGACGATTTTAGCTAAATGATCAAACTTATATTGAGCCTTCAGTGTAGGTAGACTTAACCTGCTCCCTACTGAGAGTAAATCCAGGCAACACTGAAGGAGAGCAGGCTTCTCTGTGAGGGTGAAAACCAGCCCCCAGAGAAGCAGACCTGCATCCTTGTTCCTCTGATGCTATTGCCCCTCTGAAGAAGAGGAGCTACCACAGAAGAGCAGGCATCTCTCCCAGTAGGAAAAGCCTGCTCATATGAAGAACGAGGGAGTAGCAGGGCTTCACATGCCCGGTACCTTCTGATGAGCCCCCAGCGAGGCAGGTTTCTTCACCTTCCTTACGGTGGAGTAAGTGATAAGGTAGAGAGAAGCTGGAGCGTGTTTATGGAAAACCTCCCTCCATGGAGACCAGAGGAGCAGGGCAATGGTGTATCCACAACTGTATCCAAGGAGATCGTCAAATATGTTACCCTTTCCAATGGACACACAAGTGAGATCCATTTCTCAAATCTGGTTACCACACATACAAATAGCTTTATTGTTGATAAAGTTCTTCTTACTGGCCTTAAATGAAGGGGCATCGAGACAGACTATCTCAATTTTTATGTTTTATTTTCAGTGTTATGATTCATGCTTACCATTTCATTGAACACTTTTGTTTGCATTGTATTTGTTTTTAGTTTGTATTTATGAGAATCTTACTGGTTTCCCCTGTGTTTTAGTATTACAAAAAATGTCCTTTTAGTTAAAAAAAAAAGTAGGAGTTAATTTACTGACTTTATCAAATGAATTATGGTACAGGCTGTATACACACACAGTAACAATTGTGAAGTCAGGAACTAGAGAACTGAAATTTCAGAAATATTGATCTAAAGGACAACAGTGATCTATGTTCAATGTGGTGACTGTCATAACAGTCCCCCATAGACTTGAACTAGGAGAGTCAAAACCAGGTCCATGAGAGCTGAAGCCGTGATTGCTGACGTTCTTCTTTGTAAGCACTTTCTACTAACGGGTGCGCCAGTGACAAACCAGGAACCGAATTCGAAGTTCTTGCATAAATGGCCACGGCTGCCTCTGTTCCCAGGTTCTGCATTTTGTCCCGCATTTTGCTGTGAACGTGCTTTGAAATTGACGAGCATGCTTGGGAAAGATCCACTGTCAGGTTGTGGCAGATGTTACAGCAGCTGCTCTCGTGTTGCAAAGTGCCTTCTACGGGATACAGCCTAGCACGTGGGAAGCAGCATTCAAACGGGAAAGAGCGGCAGCTGTGGCTTCAGCAGACCTTCCAGCGATGGGGCCCACGGAGGAGTCGAAATGGTTCCAAAAGGCCACGAAGCTGGGCTGAAGTCAGTCCAGTCCCCATCCTCTTTCTACTGTCATGCCAGCTGCGACCAAGGCGGAGAAGGAGACGGGCCAGCTGCTACCCGTGGGCTTAGATGCATTTCTTTCTGCAGTGAATATTCTTGGTGTTTTCCTTCTCCAAAATCTCAGCAGCCCGTTGTCCCTGCTCCTCCATCGATGACATTCTAAGAGCAGTATTTATTCATTGAACTGACGCGTATTGAGCTTCTGATGTGGCAGGCACTGTGAGACCCTGGGAATTCAACAAGAAGTAGGAGAACGTTTTCCCTCTCAAGGAGCCTAAGACCAACGGGAAAAAGAACAGGTAAGTTCAAGCCTGCATGTGACAGCTGAGGTCTGTGGTCTTGGTAGACGATGGAAGTTCAGAAGAGAGCTTCTGAACCAAGCTATCAGGTAGGAGGAATGGGAAAGAGCTGGGTAAAGCTAGCTGAGAAATGCAAGTGGACTTTATTCTAAGGACAATGGGAAAGAGCTAACGTTTGAAACAGGAGGGGAAGGTTATCTCTGTCTTACAAACAAAAAGTCATTGGAAGGAGGCATCTCTACCAGCCTATTCCTGAGAGACCCTTCCCAATATGTCTAGCGTTAACATGCACTTTATTTAAAACATACAAGGGACCCAAACTCGGGCCCGTGGGGACTTAGGCCGCCCTGGGACCAGGAGTAGGTCCCCTGAACAAGATAATGGTGAGGCAATGATAACTGCCGGTTCCAGCTGGCCGCCTGCAGCACTGCAGTTCCCAGGGGCTCCTGGTGGCCACGCCAAACCAGATGGCCTCCCTGGGCCCAGCTGCCCATTCAGGCAGCCCTGTGATCCCATCCCTTAATTTCCAGTCTGTCTGTGGCTGAGAAGATCAGGGCTTATCGCTATGTTTAGGAGATAAGATACGATGGTGACATCATTCTAGTCTCAAGACCCAGCTCACATCTAGGAAAAACTAAATCTCAGGGGTAGCCTTCTCCCATCCTTTCTCCTCCTCTCCCTCCTCCCAGCAGTGCGTCTCAGCTCCTCCCACAATGATCACCAAGAGCCAAGGCCTGAGCTCAGGAATGTGTGCTTGGGTTTGAAGCTGCTTTGAAATTCTTACTAACTTGATCTCCGAATTTGTGTTTTTCAAGTAAAGTCAGAAAGTTAGATAGGACACCTGAGCATGCAACCATGACCTTGGAGTCTCACCTTAAGTGCCATCTCCCCTCCCACGGCACCCTTGCCTCTTCCAGACGGGCTCTCAGCTGCCCACCTTCCCGGCCTTGCCCACCAGCCGTTCCCTTCAGAAATCAGGGCGCCGGGCCCGGAGGGGGTCAAGGTTCCGGCACACGCTAAACAGCAGGTTCAGGGCCCCGGGGAACTGAGGTTCCGCTCAAAAGGTGTAAATACTTCTTTGCCTCAAGGAATGCAGCGCTGAATACCAGCACCGGTCAGGAGACAAACTGCAGAAAAAAAGGAAAATGCTTCTCTGCTGTTGGATAGGCAACTGCAGTTCCATTATGCTCTGGCACCCACAACTAGCGTAGATGTAGCTGGTCCTATTTAGGCCTGAGTAGCAGGGGTCCTCCTGGGATGGGCCAGGAGGCCTCAGGTTTAATAGCATCCTCACTCGCTCCATCGTCTCCTAAACCCTGAGATGCGTATTGGCAGGATTCTTTTATTCCTTTTGGCCCACCTAACTTTTTGATTGCTTATTGTTTGGTTTTAGGAAATTTAGTGTCCAGTATGGCGCCTGCCAGGTTTACTTTCTAGAAGAGCTATAGTTTGAGGGAAGGCAGGCCTTGGTGGGGAAATCCAGCAGAGAGAAAGCATGAGGTAAGGCTCTGAGTCTTGACTGAGAAATCAGCACAGTAGCAAACCACTCCTCTGAAGTGAACCTTCGGAATGAAGGTGCACGTCTTGACGGAGATCTTTCTTTACCCACCTCACTGTTCTCTGATTTATAGCAGCTGTGCTGTTTTGCCCTGGACGGCCAGATAATTCTGTGTTTTTACGTTGCAATTAACAAGCCAGAATTCAAAGAAACTATTTTTGAAATACAATTTGCACATTCTAATTAATTTTTAAAGAACTGTTAGTGTTTCAAGTCACCGTTCGTGTTTGTACTGTGTTTGTGGAAACATTTTAGGGAGGAAATGAAAGGGATGTCTCACAAAGAGGGAGACCCAATTGGGAACAAAGCTATAAATACAGATTAACTGCAATTTTTCACAAGTGGGCCAGTTGCCAGAAGTAACAAAGAATTCTTTAAAGTGTTTTATCAGTTGGTTGATTTTGTGTGAAGGAAATCACTGCTGAGGAAGTGTAAGGAAGTGTCTTCAGATGTGAAACTCAGAAACGGGGGAGGGTTCCTTGCTGCACACTGAATCAAATTTGAGTCATTAAAGAGATTGCAGTGATGCCGTCTAGACACATTGATAAGAGAAAAATGTGAGCTCAGTTTGAAAGCAGTGCCTTACGTAAATGAAGCCCCTCAGCTCCTAGCAGGATGACTGAAACTATTTCAATCTTTCATGAGAGAAAAAAAATAGACCTTATGTTTCAAACAAGTAAATTAAAACACTTGATATTGAATCGAAAGCCAGTGAGTTTCTTTTGACTTGTAAAAAATTACATTTTAAGGTTAATCTGCTTGGAATAGGTATAGATGATTGTTTCTGACCTTTTGCACAAAAATGTCGTATTTACATTTTGTAAATAAATAATGAACGTAGGCGAGTTCACTCTGTGGCCATAAAAATCAGAAACTCAGAGTTTTTTCATTTTATTGTCAGTCCCTTCAGAAAAGAGTGTGTGGTATGCAGCTCTTTCTGGATCCCAGAAGGGTTCAGGGATGTCCTGAGCACTGGGAAAGGATTTAATAAAGTCACAAAATGGTATGTTGTCCCCAGTGCAGGTGTGCTCTGCTCCTGGGAGCAGCACAGATGGAAAACACCAGAATAAGCACTGTATACGCTTCCAGACTTAAATCCCTAGTGAGCACATTACTGGGTGAGTTTGGTGTTCAATTCTGTGGCCCATCTCAGAAGGAGATACTTTTCTCCCTTCTGCTCAATATTACTGTCTCCTTGAGCTTGTAGTTCAGTGTCTTGTAATTCAGTGATAAATATTCCCTAAACTGTTACATGAATAGGGTAATTTTTTAACTTATAATTATTTTAACCATTATTAAGTGCCTACCAGATGCCAGGGACTGCAAGGTACTGAGGCTAAAAGGTAGACACGGTCATTGTCCTCTGGACAGGAACATGGGGGTGGCACACATTCAATAAGAAACTCCAAGCATGTAGTCAAAAAGCAAGGAAACTTGGGTGATACTGAGAAACCAGCAAACAGTGGGAAAGGATCATGCTACATAGTAAAGCAAAGGTTTCGATAGAAAACTATTTTAAAAGAAAATAAAGCCAGTATGAATAATAATACAAAAGTCCAGATTTGCCAAAAGATACTTTACCAAAGCAACTAGCCCTTGCCTTGTAAAAGAAACAAGTATTAGGTTGTAATAAAGCTATAGAAATATACAAGCCAACTATATATACAAGATATATACAAATATGTAAGCTAGGTAAAATTTCAAATTATGTTTTAGTAAATGTAATGCTAACTTAAAATCTTATTCGTTCACTATCCAGTTAAAGTTAGCCCCACACATACAAACACATGCTTGTTGAGTGCCTACCGTGTGGCATGCTCTGTGGTTGGCATTGAAGAGAAGAATAAAAGAAACACACAGGGTTATACTGTGATGATAAGATGCACTGAAACGTTGGGTGTTGAGACAAAGGACAGATTAGTTTGATCTCTGAATGCTTGGAGATTTTCTTCCTAATCCTGGTTATTTAAATTGAAATAATTTATTAAAAAAAAGGTTTATTGATTTTAAAAAGATTGAATATTTACAAATATCCTTTCCTTCATTAACAATTTGTAGACTTTGCCAAGTAACTCTGTCTTGTGAATGAAGTGATTAATTTTGTAGGGTTGAACATATCCTTACTTTAAACGATATCTCAAACTGAGACACATCATTGTCTTCTGTCCCCAGCATTAATCAACTGCCCAAAATGACCTTAACTGGGTTAGTTTAACAATTGATCTGATTATAAACAAAAGTTAATTCTGATTTTCATTTTGTTTTATAGCTGAATCTTATGTTATTAAAATTTCCTTTAGGCTTTTCCTACTTGTGAAAAGTAAACTACAAATCATATTTTCCATTTGGAATAGTTCTTATCCCCTAGGAAAGAATCAATACATCAAAATTAAATTTCAAAACTGCATTAACAACATCTTTGAGGTCAGGTATTCCAATAGTCTCTGAGTAGAAACCAAATTACAGAGTTATTATATGTGGACAATATAATTATTTTTACCACCTTTTACTTTATAGGATGTAACAAAAAAGGGAATTAAATCTAGTGTAAAGTTTCAGTTAGCAAATGGAATTGTGTTTATCTGTGTCATCTTAATACCACTGAATTGAATGATTTCACATGAGCGTTAGTTTCAATTTACAAAATTTGAATTAAAGTGTGGATATTTAAAAACTTTAGCAAAGATAGCAAAATTAAAGAAAACATAAATTATTGGATTTAAGCAATTGACCTCTATAACAGTACACTAACTCCTTAAAGACGTCAAAGTATTATTTAATAGGACAGGAGGGCTGGAAGGAACTTTGGAAATCGATGAATTCAATCACATTCATTTTGAAGAAGATGAGAACCGTAATAGTGAAGTGATAGATATGATCCTCAATTTCATCTCATAAGAGCTATTCTTATATAACCTCCTTTTTTCCATCCACTTTCCCTCATGTGTCACTCTCAGTATTTGGGGCCTAACTTCTTGGGAAATGTTGATAACTGTGATGCTTAGTTATGCAGGAATTTGTGTCTGTTTTGCTCTGATGTCACTCTTGCCACACCCTTCTTTGTGTAGCGTAGGGAGTCTCAAAGCAGGTAGATGGATTTGGAGAGTTGGGAACATATAGTGGACTCACTGTCAGGACCCAAAAAACTGGTATCATAATATAAAATAAGCCGTCATGATTTTGACCAGGTAATTCCTGGAAGATTATACTCTCTTTAATCCTTTGAAGCCTATGTAATTTTTCCTTAGTATAATTTGGCAGATTCTGCTCATTGAATCCCTAATGTCCATTTTCCCTTCTTAATCCAACCATAGCATCCCCTACATTTACCAGGACACCTGATTGTTTAGAGACTGCATTTGCCCATCTACCTGCGGCTGGTTATGCTCATGTAAAGAAGCCAGTAGGATGTGCTTGTGGAGGAGGTCATGCAGTCTGTCCCCAGAGCTTAAAAGGAAGCAAACTGTGAGTCACTTCCTCTTCCGCCCTTCTCATTGGCTGAAATATGGACACAGTGGAAGTGAAGGGGTCCTATTTTAGTGTATGTGCCGCCAGAGCAAGCACGAAAGTGAAGCGGTCCTAATTGTGAAGAGAATGACCATATTCAGTGATGGGGGAGTAAAAAAATAGATGGAATCAGGGTTCCCAGATAGCTTCATAGAGTATTTTCCCAATCTCCTGCTAGTTTCAAGTGAAAAATAAACTTTCAGTCTAGTGTAAGCCACTGTTTATTGTTTTCAGATGAAGACCGCCCAAACTTGAGAGCCTATCACTTACAAAATAGAGAAGAATAAATTCTCTGTATGTTTCCTTGGGAAAGAGAAGTTGCATGTGAGTGTGCATGTTTTCAAAAGATTAACTACAAAATAGAAAATGGAATTCAGTATGAGTCTTTGCCTAGGAAAACCTGCAGAACCACAAAGGGAACATTTTACTCACACCTGTCCGGACTTTGAAGAATGTCTTCACAAAGTAGGTTTCAAGATTGCCTTTGCTTGCCTGTCAGTTGCTTTCAGTTTTTCTAGATTCTTCAAAGTGTGCCCTCTTTCACACTAGATATTGAGTTCTAGCACCTAAAACATTTACACATTATTAAAGACCTTAGTCTGATGTATCATGGAAATGACCTCAGTTCGTTTATGCTGTGCATCTTGGAGGAATTTAGCTCTGGGTATCTGAAGTTCGCTATTCATCTTCTCTAGGTAACCCTCTCCTGGGATTCCATGCCTGGCACTCTTGTAATCACTCAGTAACATTTTTTATTACAGAAGTATTTGCATTCAGAATGCACATACGTGTGTGTGTGTGTAATTTATATATTTACTTATAGTTAAATAGTGGAGTTAGACTAGTGGAGTTAGAATAGTTTTTTGTTAGAGGGAAAACAGATGCCTTTAGGTTGGCTTGCTCTCTTGAATACGCAGGAGAAAACAAACTTAGTTTACTTAAGAGAGAATTTTCATTTAAGAAATTTGTCGGTTGAATTGGGACTTTCAGTGCCATTTATGATATAATTTTTTATAATTGCATCAGAAGGTAGTCACAGGCCACAGGCTATCTATGATCTCTTCTTTGTGAATCACTCCCTTCCTTTCAACTACAATGATACTGACCGTGAGAGGGAACCTGATATGTGAGCTTGAAGAGGTCATGGCTACCTCACAGGGTTAGTGGGACAATCCAATTAGCTAGTACAGGGAAACGTGTTATTTAGACGACATTTGTTACACCAAACACACCTTAGTTTTCTCTCCTTCTTTACTTTCAATTTTCATCACTAAATCATAAAGGTAAAACTTTAAAAGCTTCCTCTGAAACTTACTGTGAGCCGATGAATTGAGTCTATGTGGAAAATAGCTACTATTATTCGCATTAGTAAAATTACTGCCTGTTTTGCTGATGTGAATAGTAATAGCTAACACTGAATGGGAACTTTTCATGAGCCAGCCATGGCCTAGGCATCGTCGCAGAATAACACTATTGCAGAGCTCCTGTTAGGATCTGATTTTACAATGACGAAGTGAGAGATTACAGACGCTCAGGCATGCGCCCAAGATCACACCGCTGATAAAGTTTTCTATCGGTATGAATCTAGAGCCCATATCATTAGCCACTATGATATATTGTTTTCTGTAGTTCTTATCCACTTGGTCATTTCGAAAGTCTGAATTTTCCTGAAATGTTTGAATTGAAGATGGGGAACATCTCAAGTTACAGGACGGCGGCCGAGTTTTCACTTTATTTGGCTAGGAGGCAACAGCAAACATCTATTGCTCTTTTTTTCCACCTCTGAACACAAGCAAGTTAGATTGTTAGAAAAGACTGTGACAAACAACTGAATGTGGGCTGGATCAATAAAGCAGCTGCTGGAAAACAGCCCTGGGGCCCCAGAATTTCTGCTAAACTATCAGCATCTAATGTCAGAGTGTTCTTTGAAGGATGAAAGTCGGACTGATATCTTGAAAGTAATTTTCTCTTTGTATGCCAGTGATTGAATTTGGGTCAGTTTTCCAAACTGTTTAATAAGACGACACAAAATGTGATTACTCATATCTCATGCAAACAAAGCCGTGATGGTTCATGGAATTCTGAAAATGTCTTAAGGGGGAAAACCATCTTGGTCAAATAATAATTACATATTTACATACTATGTAAATTGCATATGAAACAAAGTGGGATAAGACGATGTTTTTAGGATTGGTCATTTCTTATCATTTAATAATTTTTTACTACATGTACGTAGGTGGGTTTGTGTATATATATACACATACATACACATGTATATTTATATTTATGCACATTTATATATATGATATATATATATATAACCTTCTGGAAAATTACATGAAAATATTATGATTGTTAAAAATACCTGAAAAAGATATTAAGGCCAATTCTCTTACGGTGCTATTATGGGAGATATAAAGAATTGAAAGACTGTGGTGCATATTTCTTCACTAGGGAGCAACATATAGTAATGGAAAACCATGAGCTGAATTCTCCGCATTACTAGATCTCTGCCCTTTGTGATTATGACATGTCATTTAACCACCAGATTCCTCTTACACAAAAAAGTTTCCCTAGATATTTCTTAAGATCTTCTCAGTTCTGAACTCTTTGGGTCTTCCTTTGGTAATGTTTTTATTTTGGTCCACCTGGGATAGCAAACAGAGTGCTTTATCAGTTGTTCTTTGTGTAATTAATTACAGAAATGATTTGTTTCTCTTTGTAAAGAAAACAGATTCCGAACCAGAATTTCATGTGTTACTCCCACCATAACTTCCACTGCGCAGGGAAACTGTAGGAACGGGGGCTTGGAAGGTCACCCCTACCATGTTCCACACCTACTATGTTTAAACGTACCCTTCACATTTAAAATTTGCTTTTACAACCTCTCCTGCATGACTTTTCTTATGTACGACCCTATTGTGAATCTGCAAGCTTCCATTAATGGGCATCTTGGCTGAGTTCTTACTCTTCGGTCATGTATCCTGAATAACGCGCTTCTAAGTTATACACTGGTCTTAAACGGTGCGCTTCTGCTGTTGAGGTCTAAAGTGAGGATAGTGAAAAACACTCAGAAAAATGAAACTAGATGATAAAAAGTTCTGGATGAAGAACAATAAAATGAAAGACACAAGTGGTTCTTGCTTCTGCTGCAATTGTAACGAGTGCTTTGGAGCAGTGCGGAGACTGTCAGCGTGCCTCTGGGCAAACGGGCAAGTTCACAGTTCCTTCCTGACTTTTGTGTTTACATCACTTCTAAGTACCACCCCCGACACCCCCACCCATTAAAAGGAACATTGTCTCCTTTGACATGGCTGAGTTCAGATCTGAGGTAAGAAATTTGAAGGCGAGCTTAGGAGAACTTTTGCCTAAAAGCAAAAAATGATAGCTTTTGTTAAAGGGACAGTGGGGGCTAGCACTTGCCAACGATGTGCTCCCTTGAACATAAAAAGAATAATAAATACAAATAACTAAATGATACTGAATATATAAACCTCCATAAGTTCATGATGATTATGAACTAAATGAGAGGAAACTGGATGGCACACAAGCTAATGAGTTATTGAAACTCTTGGAGGTAACTCAAGGCACCGGCAACTCATTCTGCCCCTTTCGTTCCAACTGTAGTTCAGCACACCCGAATAGTCTCAGCTGAGAAGTTATTGTCTTTCCAGATGAACTTAGCCCAAATTGTTCAAGGAATGATAAAATTAGAAAATAGTCATTTTGCCTCACCTAATTAAATAATTGAGTTAAGCAATAATCATCAATCAGTGAGACCCTCTGGTGAAAAGCTGATGGAAAACTTCCAATGGAAGGATCAGGTGTCAGCACCTCAAACCACAAGTCAACAACTAAAGGGGGGGGCCACAGACATTACCTGCTTCCTGAGGTGACACAGCGCACGGCCCACAGTACTGCTCATGAAATAAGTCTTCCCCAAAAGGTGGAATCTGCATCTCGAACTAATCTGGAGTTAAAGGAAATGTGGATAAGGGCGTTAGAGATCGAGTTAACGGGCACCACAAGAAAAGAAGTGGAAAAATTAGAACATGAAGCTTTCTACAGGACAACAGACTCCGTTTTTACAACAAAGGGGAAAAAATAAGTAAGGGTAAGTTGAGGGCTGGAATGATCTGTTCTAGATCAAAGGACATAAGGGACGTAACCATCAAATACAATGTGCAGGCCTTCTTCCAGAGTCTTACTTGAACATACAACAAACTATAAAAAGACCCTTTGAAACAGCTGATGGATTGTGCACGGATCTAAGATGATATCAGCATTCTTTTTACTTTTGTGAGATACAACGCATTATAGGTATAGTTTAAAACTCCGTATTTTTAGAGAGAATGTGAACTCTGTAAAGATGAAGTGACATGACACTTGGGATTTGCTTTAATAAATTTCATTTAATATAGATGGATAGATAGGTTGTTATAAATAAAGGAAAACATGGCAAATTTGGAAAATTGGAGGAGCTAGGTGATGTCTTTACTGGGGTTTATTTAACTAGTTCACAATTTAACTGTTCCCCCTACTTTGGTGGTATCTAAGTTTGTTTATAATAAAATTAATCAGTAGGATGTTGCATTGAGTTAGGAATCACATGAAAGTAAAAAGTAAAAGAGTAAAAAGTTTAATTACTTTCTAATAATCACTTCTCAGCTCAGACCTGCACACCTTTAATCTTATATTTCTTTTAAAAAAATAGAATTGAGTTCAAAATGTAGCATTCTGTGTCAAAAGTAGTTGATACATGAACCATATACAACCAGAGGGCTAAAGATATTGAATATCACTGAATTTCATGCCTGTCTTAGACTATTAAAGCATAAAACTCCAAACTTAGAAAAATCTGTCTGCAGCACATCATTTCCCCTATAGTACGGTATTTTTCCAAGCACCAATAACTCTTGGATTATGAGTTCTTTCTACTATAACTTCTTTCAGAATTTCCCACCATCCCTTATGTATTAGTTTTCTGGTTTTAGTTTTTGCCGTAACTAAATAGTGTAGATTGGGTGGTTTGAACAACAGGCATTTATTTCGTCACAGTTTTGGAGTCTAAAAGTCCGAGATCAAACGTGTTGACTCTTCTGAGGACCTCTCTCCTTGGCTTCCTTCTGTGTCTTCACATGTCTTTCCTCTGTGTCTGTGTCCATCGTTGGGTTAGGGCCCACCCTGATGACATCTCTACCTGAATCACCTCTTTAAAGCCCCTATCTCCACAGATAGTCACATTCTGAGATACTGGAGGTTAGGAATTCAACGTATGAATTTTCGAGGGAATATTCAGTCCGTAACACCTGATTATGGCCATCAATGAAAATTAAACAAGACTTCGGAGAACTAAGATTTCCAGAATGATAGTCGAAGTTGGCAGAAGCAAAAATGAGATTAAGAAAGCAAAGAAAATTATTATCTAAGAATGGAGATGGCCCTTGAATCCAGCCTTGGATCTGAGTGTTCTGAATCTTTGCAAATGAAAACCAGCCGACTGGATAGGTAGCATCTATTTCATATGAGAACGACCCCTTAAGGCTTGGAAGACAATTATTGTTTTACACTTAACTGCCAAGTGATCAGCTCATGATACAAGTTTAACTGTGCCTCTTTTTATAATTCATCCATATCCTACTGCACCCTATCAGTACTTGCTCATAGTGTTGTAGACTTTTAAATTCTCTTGTGCTTTCACTGAATAATTCGTTTTGTCGCCTCTCAGGATGGGGGACTATTATCCGTCTAGCAGGCCACTGCTAGCTACCCCTCACTGCCCTGAGATGCTTTCTTCAGCCGTAGTTTTACTGGGAGATTAAAGGGACTGTTCCAGGAGTGGGTATGTTTATGTACTGTGAACAAATCAAATTATTTCTTAGAAGTGGGTGAAGTATAAATGATAAGTCTATCAATCAACTCTAGAGCTTGCTGGATTAAACTGAATTGACATGAACAATGATTCTGATTCAGGAATGAATCTGGTTGAGCATCACCTCCTTCTGCAATTGCCGGTGCCTGAATTTGATGAGATAAATGTTTGATGGGCCTGCTAATTTGACTCTGAAGATTAATCGGGTACTTTGTGAAAGACTAATAAATATGTAAAAAGAGAATAAGAAGTTAACTCTGAAAGCAAGGACTGCACCATTTTAGCAGGAATAAATCTGTCTTCATCAGTAGCAATCACTGAGATTAATATTAATTATAATCAGTATACAAAAGACAGATGACTTCTGTCCATTTCTTTAGCTCTTTCTTTTCTTCAGATAGTATCATGGGTCTGCAAAAAGGAAACTACTCGTTGTGAGGGAACTGCTCACCCACATTAGGTAAAGTCACTCTTCCAAGGCACTAAGGTACAATTTAGTCAACGGTGTCTTTTTGTGCGTGAGATGTTACCCCCATGTCCTTGCTCACTCATCTCCATACTATTAAGCATGTGCAGTTAGGTCTCTCTTCACTTTTTTCCCTTAAGTGAATATCAGTTTTTAAAAATCGCCCTGAAATAATTGTGTTTATTTTACTTAATCATTAAAAATAAGGTGCCCTAAAATATCCATATTATATTTTTGAACATTCAAAAATTAACAGGTAGATATTTGTAAATGCCTAACTGAAAATAAAAAGCGGAGGTTGTATTTTTTTTAAATAGAAGTAGTAAAACCAATTCTCTGAATTACAGATAAATACTGTGAGTCTGATACTGAGAATGATTTTACTAAGAAGCCTGTGATAAGGTGTGATGGCTATAAAAGGATTTCGTGAAAGTCTGGATTGATGTATTATGATTGATAATATAATGTAAGCTTTCTCCCTGTGCCATATATAGAGCTATGGGTCCTTTATAAAAGCCATAGCTTTTGACTCGTTATATGATTAAAACCATTCCCTGGATCCCTAATTTCTCTTAGGATCAATCACAAATTTTAACATGTCTTAACGAGGCCTGGTGTCATCCGCCCTGCTTAACTTTGTGAGAGTTTAACGTCTACTCGCACCAACTCCTGGCTCAAACCACATAACGAATCATTTTTATACAGGAACTATTTTACTTCACAGCTCATGTGATAGACACTGTGATTCCGTTGTCAAAAAAGGAATTTGTTCATGCTAGAGAGCTTAGCGCTTAGCAAGTGCTTAGCAATATAGTTCCTGACTTTCATTTAGTTTATCCAACACCTGGAATGTTCTTGTCTTCTCTCACACTCTTTTCATTTTGGGGGCTTCACAAATGCTGTTCCCTCTGCCTGAAATACTTTTGCTCGGTCCCTTCCCCCAACCCCTCAATCTTTTTCATTAGATAAGTGCTATTTAGACTGCATCTCTCAGTATGAATTTTGTATCTTCAGAAAAAAAGACTTCATCCTACCCACTCCCCCACCTCTGCAAACACAAACGCTCTGCATTAGTGCATTTATCTTGTACTTCAGTCACAAGATACTCCACTGGAGATTCCTGCTGGCAGAAGAGAATCTCCATAAGGCCAGGTACATTGTTGATCTTGTTTTTTATTTTATCCCTACCGCCTAGCAAAACTACCTGGAACATCATGGCTGTTGGATAAATATTTGTTGAATTAAATATTTAATATGTATTTGGTGTCCTCTGTGACAAACAAGTGAGGAATGTATTATAATTAGACACCTTTTTATAGGATAAAACTACACGACAATTTCTTCTTTTGATAAGTCAGCAGCATCTGTGCTGTCATTACTGGGATCATTTCACTCCCCTAGAACATCTAGCTTCTTAAAGGTTTCCAGTGATGGAGAGATCATTATTTTTTTTTTCCAAACCACTCCTATTGCATAACATCCTTCCTTGATTGTCATACAGTTCTTCTCGGTTATGAGCAACCATCTAATATCCCATAACTTCCACCTCTTTGTCCTGGCTCTGCTCTCAGAAGCTAACCAGAATCCTAATCCTTTTTCTGAATGGAATTTGGTCATGTGTCTAAAGCCACTGATCATTCCCCTCCCTCCCCTCTTCCTCCCAAATCCATTCTTCTTAAGGTAAGGCACTTTTGGGTTTCTAAAGGAATCCTTCTACAACGTGGCTCCCAACTTTTCATCATTTTAGTTCTCCTCCTTTGAAGGTACTCTGATTTTTCATTGTCCTGTTCCTATTGAAAAAAAAAATTACTTCTCATCTGGACAATAGTTTCTATTGACTGTCTTTCTATTGACTGTCTTATTTCAGTATCTTTCAGCAGTTGCTTTATGTTGCTGGTTTATCCTGAGCTTAAGGGAAACCAAAAGCTCTAGGTTATATCTTCATTCAATTACAATCTTGACAAGCTTCTTAGATTTCTCCCTATTTCCTTAAGGTCTTCACTGAAATCACTACGACAGTTATCAAGACCATATTCTGGCATGCAGAAAAGATTTCCTAAAGGAAACTACATCTTGTGGTGTCCAAGGCATTGGCGAACCGCTGCGGAGGCCTGGAGAGTTATCATTCTGACCACAGGGTCTAAAGAAGGACCACAAAATGGGGTGATGTTGCACGTCGACTGAAAAATAAGTCTTCCTAAGAAAAACGAGGTTCCTGGCCTCTCAGGCTAGCAGCGTGTTCCAAATAGACCAGGAGGCCTTTCTTTAGAACAGCGTGTCTTCTGTTTAAGTGAACGGCCCTCTGATCCCACTTTCAGATCCTGGAAATTCACATAATTTCTTACAGAAAGCGTATGGAAAACACAGTGTTCTGACACCATTTACAGCTCTTCTCGTACTTTTTAATTTTTGTTGAGTGCACTTTAAAATTAAAAGGAGATCTTCAGGACTCCAACTGAGTGTTCACAATGAACCTGCAGTCCATTGTATCTCGGGCCCTCAGACTTTCTTCTTTTAACATTGAGAATACGGGATACAATAAATTATAGGCATTAGATTTCTGGCAAAATGCAGTTTAGGACACTGCACGTCTTAGCACAAAGTGCACAAAAAAATCAATCTTTTCTGCTGTCATAAAGCGTATTGAAAACTGCTACTGTGCCATTAAAATTAATGTGATCACTTTTCTCTTTCCCTCTAAGTCACACTGCCCTTTAGCCCAACCCCTGCAGGTCATCTCCCCTAGAAGACAATGAGCCCTCTCTGGTTATTCCACTTGAATTAAATGCTGAAACTAATGCTGTGGGATGTTTCTTTTCTAATTCATATTTTACACCAAAAGATTTAATTTTCACGTAACATTGCTGAATTTCCATTTGGATATTTCCCATACTCTGCATCATTTAAAACCCACCACCATAGAAATGTAGAGGGAAATAGGCTCTGTCTTTGAAATATGCTTGAAAAGGGCATCAAACCTGAAATAATTTACTGCAACTTTTTGATTTAAGACAAAACTTTTGAGGTTTTATTAGGATTTAGCATAAAGCTTGGGAGTTATCTACAGTATATGAATATTTAAATGTGAAGAAGTATATATCCTATGCAATACAGAGCTTAACTCAAAATACAGCTACAATGCCTTTGGTATTAAGCATTGGCTTAAGAAAATGTAGCTTCTGTTACAATGTTCTAAAATTAAATTTATAGCAAATGCTCCTTTATTGATATCTAACCAGTTTGTGGGTTAACCTCACTGACCTTTTTAACACAGAGAAGAAACTTGGGGGCCGCTCACCTCACCAGGGAGGTTTGGGTATGGGGTAGCTACTGCATACAGGCCCTTTGAACAGTGGACCCAAGTTCCAGGTCCTTGAACTGGTTTCAGAAGGGGCACATGGGTTCTTCTTTATATCTCTTTCCTCCAACCCCGACTCTGGTAAAATATTCACTAGCTACTATTAAATTGCTAAGCAAAGTGATTGTCCTTGACCCTTAAGTAGTCAAGATTTCGGGCAAATTGTTTTTATGGATATGCATGCTAGGATTCAAATGAAGTTACTCTAGTATGAAACTCAATAACTTACAAAATTCACCAATTCTTTTATATTAAATTTTCTTACACCCCCCCCCCCCCTTAGACATACTTTTACGTCCTATTTGGCAGAGAAAACCCACATTATATTTTACCGCTTGATTGTGTGGAATGCCTCCCTTTCTTGCTATTCTCAAACAGAAACTGCGTTCACTCTCAACTAAAGAGAGTATTCTCGGTAATTGCCAAAGGGGAACGAGTGGGAAGATAAAGGAACAGTTTGCTGCACGCCGTGGACTCAGGCAGGAGAGAGTAATAGTCTGAAATCCCTTTTCTAATTCGGTGCCGTGGCCTTGCATACCTGTTTCTGTCCCCTGTCAAATGACAAAACTAAAGCAGCTCAGTGAGGAGTCTGATGCCCTTTGTTCAAGGGAAATCAGTCCAAGGACTGGGGAGGCACAGCCGCTCACAAGCAGCGCAGCTCTCCTCCCCGCGGGATTCTGGGCAGGAGCGAGTGTTACCGAGAAAGTCAGACGGCACAACGCGGAAACAGGCCGGGACTGGCTGGGCGGCCAGGGAGCTGCAGATGCGGCTAGCAGGTTCTATTTTGCGGGGTAAGAGAAGCTAGCTAAAGCTCACTGGAGGATTGCAGCTGGTGTATGTTGTGTTCTGGACGGCGGGGAGTATCCCATACGGGCAGGCTGACTTACGTACACTCAGGTTTGTGACATAAGCCCAGCCACTGGGGCAGCCTCTGTTTTGCGGGTTCCAGGCTACGAATTACCGTAATTACCGCTTAGCGCTAAGTTTGCACTTGCCCCATCAGATGCTTAGAAGAGAGCTGCAGGCTGCTGAGTAGAAAGCAGCTGGGGCCGAGGGTCTGGTCTCCACCCATGTCCCCGCCTCCAAGACTCTGAGCCTTCTTGCAGGGAATTGGAGTGCTCGGCAACACAAAATACAAACGCACCTTTCAGACGTCCTATATCATCCCTCTTGCCTTTTCTGATGCATAAAAATGTACACATGACCTAAATAAATGACTACCTTCCTTAAGGCCTCGTTTTGATATGAGTGGTATTTTAAAATAATAGCATAAATGGCTGAAGGAAGAAAGAACTATTAAGAGATTTGAATTCCAATTAACTGTCAGTGATTGCTTTGTGGCTCTGGGTCAATTGAACTGAGAATTCCAGAGATCGGTGTTTTCTGAGGTTGCAAAGGACAGGGTCCTGGAGGCTTGCAAAGCTCCTCAGTAGCCTTTGAGACCATCAGTTAAGCTTCAGTTATCTCAGAAATTTACTTAAGGAGCACACCTCATTTCCTAATGTCAGAAAAGTTAGGAAGATTTTCAGTTCCTTGATGTGTTCATACTGAACTATTTTCTTCACTTTTCTCAGCTTCTTTTGCCCTTCTCTTCTGTCTTCCTAATCATTTGATTCATAGCAACCCTCAAAACAAGACAGCTGAGACTGTTTAATAAAAAATTTCGAATGGATCAAAGGAGTGTGGGGAAAGGAAAATTTTATGTGTCAGTCATGGAAAACCATTAACATGTATTACAGTAACTGAGTCTTAATAACGTGTCATTCAATGACGGCATTTTTTATATAAATTTAAACTATTAAATTCTTGTATATTATTCTCATATTGCACATGAAGGAACTGTCCGTTTAGCTCCAAATCTTGTAATATTAGCCAACATACTATATAAGTAGTTGGTATAGAAATTACAAAGATGCATGAATATGGCTTAGAAATGGTGCTAGGAAAAAGAAAATGCGGGCAGTGGTTTCCTTCTGCTTTGTGTTTCAGTGTCGTAATACTCTGGCATACCTTCTGCCTCCTCATTTACTTCTCCCATTCTTAGCTGAGGAAGTTTTGAGACGGAGGCTGCCTGGCCCAGCCACTCCTCATCCTCTGAGACCGGCCACCTAAATGCGATCACGTGCTCCGGTCTGCTCCCTGCCCAGGCACTGTGGTCAAAGCTGGGCTTTTCCAGTGCTGTCGCTGGATGGGTAAATCTGCGTAGCTCTGAAGTACAAAACCAGGAAAACACTTTCTCCAGCAGCTCTGTCAGTCACAAAGCTGACATTCTGATTTCCATATGGCCGTTTCTTCTGTCTTCTCTCAGTAGATGTCAGACTTTGAAAGTATGGGCGGAGGAGAACAAGGTTTATTAGTCTTGTCAAACACCAGCCTAGCACCAAAGAATAAATGCTGTTTCGGAGGTATTAAACAAAATGTCAAAATGTTGGAGGACTCACGAAAGGGAATCGCCAATTCTGCCGTGAGATCGGGAGTGGGTTTTGTAGAGTAGGTAGGTTTAACTCAGTCTAGATGTAAGAGTAGTGATTTTCCAGAAGAGCTGGGGGATGGAGATTTAGGCAGCTAAAACACGCAGTACAGGCATAGCTCATTTTATTGCCCCTGGCTTTATTTTGCCTCACAGACATTGTGGATTTTACAAATTGAAGGTTTGTGCCAACCCTGCATCCAGCAAGTCTGTCGGTGCTATATTTTTCAATAACATTTGCTTAATTCGTGTCTGTGTCACATTTGGTAATTCTCACAATATTTCAGACTTTTTCATTATATTATATTTGTTATGATGATCTGTGATCAGTGGTCTTGGATGTTACTATTGTAATTGTTTTGAGGCTCCATGAACCACATCCATAGTATATGGTTAACTTAATAAGTGTGTGTTCTCACCACTCCACTGACCGGCCATTCCCCTATCCCTCTTCTTCTCCTCGGGCCTCCCTATTCCCTGAGACACAACAATTTTGAATTTAGGCCAGTTGATAACCCTACAATTGCCTCAAGTGAAAAGTGTCACATAACTCTCATTTTTAATCGAAATCCAGAAATGGTTAGGCATAGTGAGGAGGGCATGTTGAGAACTGAGACAGGCTGAAAGCTAGGTCTTGTGAATGCAAAGGAGAGGTTCTTGGAGGAAATTAAAAGTGCTGCTCTGGCGGACACACAGATGACAGGAAAGTGAAACAGACTTATTGCTGAGGTGCAGAAAGTCTTAGTGGTCTGGGTCGAAGGTCATACCAGCCGGTGTAGGTGAAAAAGGCTTATATTGGAAGAAGATGCCATCTAGGACTTTCATAGTGAGAGAGAAGATGCCAATGCCTGGCTTCAGAGGACACACTGACTCTTTTTAGGGGCTGATGCAGCTGGTGACTTTAAGTTGAAACCATTCAGAAAATCCTGACGCTCTTTAGACTTACGCTACATCTATCCTGCCTGTGGTCTGTCAGTGGAAGGACAAAGCCTGGGTGACAGCACATCTGTTTACAACATGGTTTACTGAATATTTTAAGCCCACCATTGAGACCTACTGCTCAGAAAAAAAAGATTCCTTTCAAAATATTTCTGCTCAAGCTCATGGATCAAGGAGTAATTTTGACTTTCAAGTCATTATTTAAAAAATACATTTTGTTTTGTAAGGCTGTAGCTGCCATAGATAGTGATTATTATTTACAAAAATAATTTATGTTTATTATAAAAATTTTGAAAATGCAGGAAAGTACAGAGGGGCATAGAAATCACCAATAATCTCATGTCAAGAATCTTAACCACTGCTAATATTTGGCATATTTCCTTTTGGTCATTTTCTCTGTGATTATTTGCATACAAGAATTTTCAGCCTACAAAATCATTTTTCACAAAATGGAGCACAGAGGCCAATAATAATGTCTGAGTGAGTGGGTTCACCTCAGCACTCCAAGAAGCACATACCTCTCTCTCTGAACTCCATCACGGCAGCGTGAAGGCGGAGACCATCTTGTCTGGATGAATACATCGTTTAATTCTTTGAAATACGTACTACATAACACAGTTTTAAGGCACTGTATATTCAGTATAGAAACAATTTCCCCATCACCCTCTGACTCCCCCCCCAACTATATTCTCTTCTGTACAATGAAACCAAAGTTTTCTCAGAAATCTTGAGAATCATGCTAACTAGTACCGCTTAGATTTTATCCTTCATGATATTCTGTAAATCTTCAAAAAAAAAAAAAAATACAAGGCTCAATTCCTTCCAGGGAAACCCATTAGCAATACACGGCTGGGTGCACAGAACTTTTTCTTGCCATTTTAGTTCCCTGGTAGCAAATGTGAATGGTGAACCAGGGTCCCCAGAGATTTGAGGAAAGCCTGAAATATGAAAAATAAGAAAGCAAAATAAGCAAACAGCAAAACTGGAAACCAGAAGTCTCTATGCTACGAGGAAAGAAGAAGCTGTCAAATACACCTTAACATCTTAAAGATAAAAGATTTAACTGCCACAAAAAATAATGTAACGCTTGTACGCTAAAAAGTGAATTTTCTCCAGCTCCTCACCCTTGGCTCTCAGAATGACGGCAGGCAGGCTTGTAGACTCTTGGAAGGCACCTGGAAAAATCCCTCTGCAGAGGAACTGAGTAGTTCTACAAATATAGTGGATGAAATTAGTATATTATAAATAGCAGTAGAAAGTTGAAGATTAATGAAGAGAATAAATCTAGGCTTCACGGTCATTCAAAAGTTTTATTGATGAGAGGATACAGAAGAAAGTCCTTCAGGATACATGGCAGAGACCTGCAGTCATCTTCCAAATTTTTCAGAGAATCGAATCATTATTACATGATTTATAGAGTTTTACATCACATTTTAAGGTTGAAATTCTTTCATAAATCTTTTGCTGTGTCTGTATATATGGAGAAATTTTGCTCAACAATGAAGCGCCCAATATTCTGTGGCATCACTGTGCCAGTTTTATTTACCCTCCTCCCAGAGGAAGAAATCACTACTTGTGGATGTTAGTAGTTTCTGTGTCTGTGCCCCTAAATGGAGTACTTGACAGAAACAAAGGAGAAATGAATGTGTACTAAATCTGGTCTTCTCAATAAGAATGACCACAAAAATGACCATAATGTAAAGGGTAATAAATACACTGTTCAGGACTACCAATAAACTAAGATTGTACCAAAGAAAAGTGAAATCATATTGACAAGACATTTATGCTTATATCAAAACTCATGTTTTTTGGATTCAGTAATTCAGTGAAAGAGCTCTATGAAATCACGTGGATTTAATGTGTAAGCACCATTAATGGGTATTAAATGAGATGAAAATAAATGTAAGACTGTTCATCTCTTCTTGAATCTCAAAATCTAGTTGGGGCAGTGAGGCATTAACCCTTAAAATTTTTAAAGTAAATCGCAGTTTAATGGTAACTTATCTTTCTGTGTTCTATAAATTCAAGATCACCAAAAAATCAAGAAATACGGAGTTTTTGTTTCAAAGGAGTTTTTAAGAACAAGAAATCATTTTCCTGAATTAAAAGTAAAATAGTAGAATTTTAATGAAAAAGGATATGAAAACGAATATATGTATTTATATACATGACTAGGACATTATGCTGTATGCCAGAAACTGACACATAGTAACTGACTACACTTCAATTTAAAAAAAAAAAGTAAAATAGTAGAATTTTTAAAATTCAATAGGAGATTTGGAAGTTGGCATTAAGAAGCTCTAAAACAGAAAACAAAACACAATAAAATGAAACAGAAATGAAAGAAAAAATATATGAGCACCCATCTCTCACCAAATGTCTGCAGGTGGGGCTGGGGCACTAGCAGCAGGGAGGCCAAGGAAGAAAGGGCTGGAGAACCCATCGCCACGCCCCAGCCAGCTCTTACAGGGGCCCGCCTCGCTTCCAGGGGCGGCCCGGGTGCAGACTCCGTGGGGCGCTCCATTCGCTGCCCCCAACTCTGCGTTCAGGCAGGCTGCGCCCCTCAGCGCTCCTCCGGGAGGCCCAGGTAAGCACACCCCTCCTCTGGAGGGGAGGCCGCTGGAAGTGTGTAGCTGGCGGTCAGGCCTCGGGACCCCCTGCTCTGCGATCCCAGGGACTCACACACTCCACCTGGCTGCACTGGGCGCTTCGGGGAAGGACCTTCCCCCACATGGGGACACCAAAGGTGTCCCTCTGTTTGGGGTTTTGGGAGGAGGCAAACAAGTGCTCACCACTCTGTGGGACTGGCACTTCCACCCAGTCACACCAGGCCCCAGGCCCCGGGCCCCAGGGAAGTGCACGCCACCCACCAGTGACAGCTGAAATCCAGCTGGGAGTCTAGCCGGGACCAGACAGATAAAGCAGACCAGAATAGCACGGAAAGGGCTCTGAAAAGGAAATCGTCGTCGGAGGCAGAGCCCGCACAAATCGGGGAGGACTGTTCTCTGCTGGCCAGCGCAAAAGGAATTAAACAACGCGCTCCTACTAAACAGTCAGCGAGCCAAAAAGAGTCTAAAAGGTCACTTAAAAAATATCCAATGGAATGCAGACGAATCCAGATTATAATGAACGGCGTGCGTGGCAGCCTAGCGCAATTAAAAAGGCCCCCATCAAAGCAAAGTTGTGCTATTTCAGCCACCGTGGACGAAGATAACGATCTTAAAGTGTTCCACAGATAAAAAACAGGTCTGCGGGGAAGAAACAATGTAAATTGCATTTGATTTCTCAACAGCAAAAATGGAAGCCAGAAATTAATAAAAGAAATGAATGAAGCCTTTAATAATAGGATGGGAAAAGATTCTTTTTCTTTCTTTCTTTCTTTCTTTCTGGAATTCTATATCCAGAAAAACTGTCTAGTAATTGTGCTCTTAAAATGATATTTTAATCATGTGAGTTCTCAGATACTGCCTTTTTCGAACAATGATCATCCATGGCTACTAAAACATTATATAATGTATGTTATTGTGATACTGTTTAAAAAGTCATCTTTTAGAGACATGTAGTTAAGTATTAAAGATAGCATAGCATAAAGGTGCCTAATATTTGCTTTATATCCAGTGGTGTTTTTTTGGCCATGTGTTGAGAATTGTCAAATTTGGGTGATAGATATATGGGTTTTCATTATTTAATATTCTTTCCTTTTGTATGTGTTTAAAATTTTTGTAATAAAAAGTTTTTAAAAATTCCGAGTTTGTAACACCCTTTTTTCAGAAGAATGTGCTTCACCAAAACAAAGGTGTAAGACAGGAAGAGAGGAGAATTGGACACGGAGAGAAGGCCAGTCAACACAGCAGAGGAGCAAAAGGACTTCCCCAGTTGATCATACAAGGAACTTTCAACATCCTGATAGTGGACACACATACAGGGTAACAGTTGAGCCTCTTGATAATATAACAGATGGAAGGACATAGTGACCTGGACTCTCCAGGCGGACAGCTTAGAGCCAAATGCTGGCTCTAATTTAGTTTAAAAGTGTCTACAGGCAGCTCTGTCACTTCTCTGAGTGTCAGTTTCCTGTATGTGAAGTGAGAATAATTAATATGATCTAATTCACATGATTGTTGTGAAAATAAAGAAGATATTTAATTAAGATAAAATAATTGTAATAAATAATGGCACGGCTATAGTATTGTTGCATAGTAGCATACACATTTATTAATGGTCTGTTGTGTACCTGGCACTCTTACACTTTTATATTATATTTTTCATTCCTCTAATCACCGTGAAATATAGGTAGACTTATCCCTTGTTTAGAAATGAGGGAATTAAAATCAGGGAGGCTTAGGGATTTCCCTGGGACAGCCATGAAATATCATTTCCAGGTTTCAGTCCACTTTTGGCTGCCTCTGATAACTTTCCTTTCTATTAAAACTTAGTATTTTTTAATAAAAAAATGAGACATTCAGTGAAGCTTCTGATAAATAGGCAAGAAACTATTGTTAGAGAACAAATCAATTGTCTACAATGATTTTCAATTATTTAAGAGAGGGCAAAATAGATAGAGAAAAGAATCTGTTTAGAAGTTCTGCAAAAAATTTAAGGGGCAAATAATACATACAGATAAATGGAGTTGCCATGAGGAGACAGATGCAACCAGCATGTTTACAGCATTACTGAATCTACTAAAATATGAAGCAGCATGGCTTACATAACTTCTACTTTTGTCACACTTAAAGACTGCACTGAAAATCGTAAATGACTACCTTTCCACTCACTAGTGAATACAGTAATCAGAAATTAAAATTTATTCATAGGGTATTTATACCTTAATAATTAGAAAAATACACAATGTTTTCTTAAATATGGATTAAAACTTTTCTTTCACCATATCTATTTCTGTAAGCTTTAAGACCCATCCAAGCCAATCTTACTAATGTTATGCTTAATGCTGATAAAGTTTCTGTTCAGGCATTAATAGTCAAAGGCATTCTATTTATAAGAAATATCTCCCTTCTTTAATTACATAAAATTTCTAGCATACTTTACGGCATTCATTCTTTAACTGATTAAACCCTTTGGTCCTATGTAAGTGCAAATGTAACATTTCCTTTTGGAGGGATCTATGCAATTCTAATGCCTTTGTCTTCTCCCCTGGAAAAGAAATTTGCAAAAATGCACGTGCATAAATCAGACAAATGAAGGTATGTCAAACAATTCTCAGAAGTAATTAACATGAAGGGTAGCTATTGCTGGGTAATCTGCACATTTTCCCATAAAATATTTACAGTTGTTCATATGTTAGCGCAAGCTCGTCTTGAATGAATTTTCTAGATTGTTTGCCATCTATAAATTAAGACATTGTTTTGTTGCTGCTCCCTCTTGCAGTAAACTCTCAGTCTTATATTTTTATAATAGCATTAGAAACATTTCCCATTACCTGTAATATTTCTTAAAGATGATTAATGTCACAAATTCTAATAGTCCATTTTCAAAAGTTGTACATTTTTAGAAATACGTTAATAACAATGTTAGCTCTAATAACTAAATTTCAAATATCAACCCTCTGTATTTCTAACTCAAAAACATCCAAATTAGAGTCATCTACAGAGAGTTTACATCCTGATATCCAGGTCATACCCTAGGCAAAATAAATGGGAATTTCTAGTGATAAAACCAAGATATTAGTGTTTTTAAAGTCTCAGGGATTTAAAATGTGCATATACTTCAAAAAAAAAATTTGAAATGTGCAGCCAATTCTGAGAACCAGCAAGGCACATGTAAGTGAGCAGATTCAGTAAATAACAACGTACCTGAATTCTTCTCAAGCTCCAGTCACCACAGTTCTTCTGTGATATAGCAGCGAGGCATTAGTACCTAACAGTGCATGATTAAAAGCACAACCAAACCAAACCATAAAAACAAAAACAACACTGCTGGTGGGAATGTAGTTTGGTACAGCCATTATTGAAAACAGTATGGAGATTCCTCAAAAAACTAAAAATAGAAGTACCATATGATCCAGCAATCCCACTTCTGGGTATACATCCAGAGGGAACTCTGATTCAGAAAGATACATACACTCTAGTGTTCATAGCAGCACAATATACAATAGCCAAGACATGGAAGCAACCTAAATGTCCATCAACAGATGACTGGATAAAGAAGTTGTGGTATATCTATACAATGGAATACTGTTCAGTCATAAAAAAGAATAAAATAATGCCATTTGCAGCAATGTGGATGGATCTAGAGATTGTCATTATAAATGAAGTAAGCCAGAAAGAGAAAGAAAAATACCATATGATGTCACTCATATGGGGAATCTAAAAAAATGAGGGGGGAAAAAGGACACTATGAACTCATCTACAAAACAGAAACAGACTCTCAGAGATAGCAAACAATCTTATGGTTACTGGGGAAAGGGGGTGGGAAAGGATAAATCTGAGAGTTTGAGGTTTACAAATGTTAGCTGCTGTATATAAAAACAGATTTTAAAAAGTTTCTTCTGTATAGCACAGGGAACGATGTTCAATATTATCTTATAATAACCTTTAATGAAAAGGAATGTGAAAATGAATATATGTATTTATATGCGTGACTGGGACATTGTGCTGTACACCAGGAATTGACACATTGTGACTGACGGTACTTTAATAAAAAACAAACAAACAAACAAAAAATATTAGCACCAAACTTGTACTTAGGATGAAAAGGAAATAAAAAGCTAGCACACTGAGAAAAAAAAAAGGAAGATGTCAAGGTTGTGCACAAATATCACGTTAACATGAAGGTGGAGGTGCGAAAACTTTCTGTGATATAGAGGAAGCCTATATCACTTTGAACAGAATGAGATCTATTATGAATTTGCTTGCCAGACAGCAAATTCTGATTTAATGGGAGCCAATTGATGAAGCAGGCTTACCTGTAGGAAGATACAAGTGTTGTGTTCCAGCAATAGGCGGATGGGTGGTATCTGCTACAAGGTGCTGGCTGCTTCTGTACAGCATGGGTTCCCACTGATTTCCAAAATTCTCCATTGGAAAATCCCAATTTGGTGTCTCCACATTCTGACTGTTACAGTATGATTTTCCTTTTTTTTTTTTTATCTTCACTCTCCAAAATTCTTTATTGTACATAAAGTAACCAGTGAATATCCATGAGTTATCAGCCAATGCAGTTTGTAATTGACAGCAAATGGAAAACAGTAGGGAAAAAGAATGCATAGAAATGTTTCTCCAATTAAGGGTGCTCCTATGTCCTTTATTTTTCATTTTCAAGTAAGTTATTTTACCCATACTGCCAAATAAAAACCTCATATCATTCGACACACTCTTAGCCACAATCAGAACATCATCCCAAACTTGTAACATAGTGACTTTGAAAATGATTGCTCCCATAGCTTTTTCAAATCTATAATTTTACTACCTATTGGTTATGAACTTTTAGTGAAAAAAATGAATCTTTACATCCTGTTGATATTTATGATTCCTTTTAAAGTTAGCTTTTTCTCCACAGTCTATTGAGTGTGTTTTTTCCTTCTACTCATTATTTTTCTTTAGATTGTTTGATTATATGTATGAGACAATAAAAATAGAAAAGTAAAAGGCAGGAGCCAGGCAAAATTATGAGAGTAAGTCTAATAAGAAGATGTTTACTTAGCACCAAAACTACTTAATTAACCCAGTAATGAGAAGGATCTACTTACAACTTAATGCTGCATCATTTTATAAATGAGTTAAAACAAAGATTTAAGTTGGGTGCTTAAAAAGAATGTTACCTTTTGTTCTCATCATACCTTTATTACACATGATTTTTCTCAGTAGAATTGTTGCTATCTCTAAGAAACACTAGGGTATTTGAATGGATTGTACAATGCTGTGATTTATTTATTTACCACCTCAACAATTGTTTCATGAGCGTTTAGTATGTGCCAAACATTGCGTGTTCCCTGGGGACGTCAACGGCAAAACAAGACAAAAAATAACAACCAAAGCGTGTTGATGACCTCAAGGAGTCTGCAATCAAGTGAGAGAGAGAGAGACATGGAGAGAGAGCAGAATCAATTAAATTAACATAAAATAATAATATATAAAAATAAATGACATAAAATTGTGTTAGGTGAGAAGTAGCATGCCATGGGGTACATAACTTGCAGGGATTGAAGAGCTGCCTCTTAGGAAAGTGAAAATGAGGGAAGGTCTGAAGGTTGAATCATCTTGGGGAGAGGAAGTGGAAGAGCTAGAAATGTGACAATTAGAGGAACTTGGGAACCATTCTAGTGAGAAAATACGTAGAACTTTGGCTAGCGTGAGAGAGCAGGAAAACTAAAACGAGGAAACATGCAGACTGAGGCTGTGGAAAGAGAGCCTGAAGCGTCCCGAAAACAGTTAAGAAGCCAGTGACAAGGGACTGACATGATCACACCAGCGTTTTGAAAAGTTCACTTTGCTCATATTCACAGTCATGTATTACAGACATTTAATATTGTGACAAACTAGGTGTAGTGGAGCAAGACTGAAAATTCTGAGACAAGAGATCCATGTACTAGTGCAAGTGACATAAGTTAGTAGTAGTTTCATGTTAATATTTCATTAACTAATTTGCATAACGTGGAGCCTCACAGTTTGGAAGTATGGACTTTTAAACTATGGAATGATGCTATCTTACTGGCCATTAAACAAAATGGATTTCTTGTTAAACTTGTATTAAAAGGAAAATTTTATGCCAGCATTCATTAAAATAGCAAAAGAAAAAAAAACAATTTGCAAGATTACAGGGATAAAAATAGAAATAGAGGCTGTGAGCACAGAAGTTGATTGACTCCAATGTTACTCAGTGTGACATGAATTTTTACTTAAATTATTCATTTCAGTTTCTAACTAAGCCTTGACTTCTACAGGAGGCTATTTAATCATCATTTTAATAAGTCCCTAATCAATTTTAAATTTCTCTTGAATAATACATTTTTAACCTGAGAATGGGAAATCCTGGAGGTACTCTAATATACATTACATGAAAATATAGGACCTGAAGTCCTTAAGGAAAATCTAAGAGAATGTGTGGGATGATGTGTTTGGCAGGTTCTCCAGAGAAACAGAACCAATAGGATTGACTGACTGATGGATGGATCTGTTGTAAGAACTTACCTCACACAATTATGGAGGCTGGCAAGTTCAAAATCTGCAGAGCCAACGTCTCACTTTTAATCCAAAGGCCGAAAGCTATTGTAGAACCAGGAAGAGCCTACATCTCAGTTCAGAGGCCACCAGGCAGGAGAAATTTCTGTTAGGTAATGAAGGGTCAACCCAACTGATTGGATGAGACCCAGTAACATCATACAGAACCATCTGCTTTATAGTTTATCTCATCTGAAAACGTCCTCATGGAACATCCAGAAGAAAGTATGACCAAACATCCAGGCACCCAATGGACCAATCAACTTGACACATAAAATTAACCATCATAGATGAGCTTATGAAGGATTTAACAGAAAGAAAGACAACTATGAATAAATTTAAAAGAAACTGAAATCTACTGTCTCATTTTTAGTTGTTGGCTAGTTGTCAGTTTCTTTTTTTCCTCACAAAATGACAGTCATTTGTGTAGGAGAGAAAGATTGAAGTCAACCTTAAATTTATTTATATTGTATGAAATGCCATATCTATTTACATTTTAAAAAAACTTAGCTACAAGAAGATTTTTGTTTGTTTTGTGCTTACTAATTATAAAGCCTCTAACTTTGTTTTTATTTATTTATTTTTAATTGAAGTGTAGTTGATTTACAATATGTTAGTTTCTGGTATACAGCAAAGTGATTCAGTTATATGAATATATATTCGTTTTCATATTCTCTTCCATTATGGTTTATGATAGGATATTGAATATAGTTCCCTCTGCTAATATAGTAGGTCTTTGTTGTTTATTTATTTTATATTTAATTGTTTCTGCTAATTCCGAACTCCTGCTTTATCCCTCCCCCATCCCCTTTCCCCTTGGTAACCATGACTTTGTTTTCTTTATCTGTGAGTCTGTTTCTGTTTTGTAAAGAAGTTTATTTGCATCATGTTTTAGATTCCACATATAAATAATAAGTAACATCATATGATATTTGTTTTTCTCTTTCTGACTTACTTCACTTAGTATGACAATCTCTAGGCCTATCCATGTTTAGTATTACTCTTAGTATTTAGTATTTATTTATATTTGGAATTATTTTTACTCATTTTAGCATTACTTTGATGGTTGTTCTAAGGTTTTAAATATAAGTTTTTTATTAATCATAGTCTATCTTCAGATAATATATGACTTTATGTATAGTGTAAAATCTTTACAATACACTTCTTTTCTTTTTTTTAAATACACTTTTAAATCTTCCTTGTGATCTTTTTCTGCTGTAACTGTCATGTTTTCTTTTTCTTATGCTATAAATCTGGAACATACTGCTTCTATATTTTCTTTAGTCAATTGTCTTTTAAAACTACTAAAGTAAGCAGGAATGTCTTTTATATTTCCCTTTATTTCTACCATTTCTAGAGTTTTTAATTTCCTTATATATGTACAATGATTTATCCTGGCATATTCCTTCTCCCTCAAGAATTTCTTTTGATAGACAGTGACAGGTAGCAAGTTGTGCTTGCTGCTTCTTTAATATCTTGCTCTAATGTAGTCAAGTCCTGTTCAATTTCATGCCAAAGGCATCCCTCAATCAAAGAAAGAGATGGCTAACTTACACTTTAATGAAAGAATCACTGCACCCTGATCTGAATCTCTCCTCCTGGATGTGAAACAGATGGAAATTCTTCAGTCCAATCTCCTGAAGATTGGAGAGTCTGCTATTTGTTGTTTTTAATGACAAAAAAAAAAAAATCAGGAAGGAAAAGGAGAAGAAAAATTATGTGTGGAATGTTTTTTCTTGAAATTTATTTTGAAACAGTAGTGGTAAGATTGGTTATTATAATATGGTCATGAAATAAAGGATTCTATTCACAACTGCAAAACTACTGAAAGAAGGACCTAGTTAAAATATTTCACTAGTTATATATTGTTTCTAAATGACAATTATTTTCCAGGTTCTCTTTAAATAAAAAATTACCAAAAATACTGCATTTTCTCCATCAAGATGACTGATTAAATATGGCTTTGCATTTTTGCAAGCTCAGCCGGTGAGCCGGAGTGAGTAGTGACAATGTCCTCAATCCCATTTTCTTGCTTTACAACAATTTGAAGTGACCCAGATTCCTCGTTAAGTCAAGTGCCTGAGTTTTGCCTCTAATTTTTTCTACCCACACTGTTAATTGAAGTGAAGGAAAGGAAACTCATGAGGTAGAGAGTGGGCAAAGCTTATAAAACAAATATATAGTCATAGATTTAATTTAACAAAAGCTTCTTTGACAGTTTTAAAAAAGAATTTGTTTTAATATACCATCTATTTTGTCTGTATGTACGTATTCTTATTTAGACAATTTTTGGGAAGTATATTTTCATTGAACATAGAGTTATGAGTTGACCTTATTTTCTTTCAATACTTTAAAGATGACCTGAATGTCATCGGGCTTGTACAGATTCAGATAAAGAGTTTGCTGTCATTTTTACCTTTGCCGCTTCCTATGTAATATGTCTTTATTTTCTTGCTGCCTTCAAGCTTTTCTTGTTTATCTTTTTTTTTTTTTTGGCAATTTGACTATGATGTGTTAGGAAAATTATTTGGCATTATCTCTTTGAATGTTTCCTCTGCCCAATTTTTTCCTCTTATCCCTCATGCTAGATAATTTATTTCCCACATTCTCCATTCTGTTCCCTTCCCACACTTTTCTTTCTTCAAAAAAAAATTTTAGTAATTTATACTACTGCATTTGGACTGATTATTTGCTCAGCTATGATAATTCTACTTATGAGCCTGTAAAGAAATGATTCAATGCTTGTTCACCTGGGGAAAGATCATTCTATATAGTGGTGGGAGCAACTGTAGATTACTTTTGGTGGGAACATGCCTAAAGTTTTCCCAAAATAATGGGAAGCCAGTGTGGCCCCAGCAAAGTAAATGGCATGGGTGGGAATGGGTAGTTAGAGCTAAGGGCTGTGGTCAGAGAGGTCAGAGAGGAAATCAAAACAATGAGGACATTGTATGTAACAATGGAGACTTTTATCTTCACTCTGAGCAAGATGGTAAGCTGTTGGAGAATTTTGCACAGAGGAGTGTCATAATCTGTCTTGATAGTAGCAGGATTACTACGGCTACTGTGTTAAGAACCGACTAAACAAGGCTAAAGGCAGGAACAAGTGGCCTAGTTAGGAGGTTACTATAGTGACCCAAACAAGAGATGATAGTTGCTTGGGGTTGTGATGGGCTTTCTGAGTTATCAGTTAGGCTCAGTTTCAGTCCTTAGTTATCTAATTGATCATTAGTCTAGGTACTTCTGTGAAGGGATTTAGCAGAAGCAGTTAAAGTCCCTAATCAGCTGACTTTAAGTAAGGGAGGTTATCCTGGATAATCTGGTTGAGCCTGACTTAATCAGCATTACATGTAAGGTTGAATTTTCCTTGTAGATGTAGAAACAAATTCTACTCCTGAACAACAATTTTGGCCATACACATGAATTCCAGCCTGCTTGTCATCTTCCTTCCCAGATAGCTTGCACTACAAATTTCAGATTTGCTTAGACAATATGCCATCATGGAAGCCACTTCCTTGAAATCTCTCTCTATATACACGTGTGCATACACATACACACACACATATATAAATATTCATTCTACTGGTTTTGCTTCTCTGGTTGAACCCTGACTTTACAGGAGGTAAACAGTGATAAGACTGTGGATATAAGTCTTTAACTGGAGATCTGTATCTATGCTATCTATCTATATATTCACATACCAAATAAATGCATAAATTTGATCTGAATATTCTGTGATATGCCATAAAAATTAACTGTTCAATAAATACAGATCTATATATCATTTTGATGACTATTTCCTTTTACTATATGGAAACCATTATTATTTAATTGATTTGGTTTATTTCCTGTTTTAAAATTGTAAATAAGTTTGATTTGAACTCTTGTATATATGGATATGTGGGTGTTTGTCACATTTAAACATAATTTTTTAACTAATAACACTGATAGCTTATCACATGGCACATAGTAAAGTATTTCAGAGATAAAAGAAAGTTTCATAGCTAAATGTAATATATAGAGATTATCTTCTGATACCTAATACATTTGTTTGGTAAAACTTTGTCTTTAAAAGTCCGTTGTTCTTAAAGTATATGTTGCTGATTATGTTAAATTTATTTAATTACATTTTAAGTGTGAATGCAAACTTAGATACAGGTAGGTTATAAAATTGCACTATCTGTGGTTTATAAAATCATAAACAGAAAGACTCTGAACATTAGGCGGCAAAATCATGAATTTTACTCCTCAAAGAACTTTCTAAGATTAATCCGGAGTCCATTCCTTTTTAAAGAAAATTAAATGACCCCATTTTCCTCTGTTCATTCATTATTTATGCAGTAATCCCCCGTCTGATTTAATGGCTCATTTCAAAGTGGACCGTGCAGTCTTCTGCAAATGAAAATAGTACAAGCCGAAAATCAGCTAGCTGGTGGGTTTTCGAATATAAAAACAGACTTGTTCCAGCGCCGTGAACGCCTCATCTCATTCCTAACTTACTGCTATTTCAGTGGGAGGGCCATTTTATGAATTCAAGGATGTTTATGGTTGGATAGAGTCATCCTCTACATGTTAAAGATTTCTGCAAGTTGACATTTCCAAAAAGGACAGATAACAGAAGAGGATGAGTTTGGAGGCAGGGGGTGTTCCTTGTTCTCACAGCTGTGAGGACTGTTATTAGTGAAAGACACTCTCAGAATGTATTTCGTTTTTGACAAGCAATCTCTGTCAAATGATGGCATGTCAGCATTTGGTGATATTTTGAAAAGAATGTCAGGTGCAGCAGAGGAAGGAATCATTAGTTTAGTGGTTGGTTAAAATGCGTCACATTTGACTTCTGAATACATTTGATTTCATCAAAACTAAAAAGCTTCATTTCTACTCATTCTTGAACACGGTTTTCTCTATTTTGGGGGTGGGGAGAAGGAAAAATGGTTTTGTGTGGGTCCATGCTTATTTCTTCCTCACATCTATTTGCAATTACAGGAACAACAGAAATATTTTAAACTCCCAGTTGCTATTACTGATCTAAAACCTGCATTTAGGACTCCCTTCTGCCTGACATATGTAGGATGGTAGCCTTTTAGCTGTATAATGTGTATAATATCCTGTATTTTAAGAACTCTCCTAATATGAATGCTATGGTCTTTCCTGCTGAGGAAAGCAGCTGTACTTTTTTCCTGATCCAGAACAAACCGCTGCACGTACAATGAGAAGAGGAATTCTCCCCTTGCCGCTTACTAGCTACACGGTCGTCCCCTCTTTATCTGTGGTTTTGCTTTCCAAGGTTTCAGTTGCCTGTGGTCAACTGTCGTTCAAAAATATTAAATGGAAAGTTTTCTAGAAATAAACAATTCATAAGTTTTAAGTTTTGCTGCATACTGAGTGGGGTGATGAAATCTCATACCCTCCCGCCGTCTCCTGGCTGAGATCCCCCGTCACGGACACCCAGCCTGACACATGGTCATGGCTCAGTGACCTGGGATCACCTGAAGCAGATGATCCTTCTGACGTCTCATCAGAAGGTCAGGAGTAGCCTAACTCCGTGTCACAATATGTAGTCACTCACCTCATTCCATCTCATCGCACAGGCACTTTCTCACCTCACATCATCACAAGAAGAAGGGTGAGAACAATACAGGAAGATACTTTGAGAGAAAGAGGGAGAGACCACATTCACATAACTTTTACTACAGTATATTGTTACAATTGTTCTATTTTATTAGTTATTGTTGTTAGCATCTCATTTATAAATTAAATTCTACCATAGGTGTGCATGTATAGGAAAAAACAGAGTATATATAGGGTTTGGTACCATCCATGGATTCAGGCATCCGTGGATGTGTCCCCACGGATAAGGGAGGACAACTACTAAGTAATTTAGATAAGTTAGGACCAGTTGCTTTGTGTGTGTGTGTGGGTAGGTGGGTGTGGGTGTGTGTGCATGTTTGCACATACCCAAGGCTTGATTTCTCACTTTTTAATGGAGGTACTAATAGGAACTACCTCACAGGGTATTATGTGGATTCAGTGAGTTAAAGTGAAGCACTCCCAATCTCGCCCGGCACAAAGTCAGAGCAGAGGAAATGCTGGCTTCTAGTATGCCTTATGTGCCAGTGGGAGTACTGTAGGCAGCACCTGATCTAAAGATAGCTCTGCGGGCTCTCCCTATTGACACTGATTTGATACATTAATAGCAGCCGATACTGCAACATGGATTCTTTAAGCACAGTGTCTACAATCCAGACGTGCATTGCAGTTGGTCTAAAAGGTAACCGTTTTATAAGAAAACTCATTTCCTTAGAAGATTCCAGTACCAGCTCTATCTCCAGATGGACACGTGACCTCGGGCAAGTCGCTGAGATTTATAACATCATAGGCATTTGAAATCAGTATTTGAAGCTCGTAAATCTGAACTAATTATGATTAAAGAAATTGAAGTCAGAAATCACATAGCTAATTGGTGGCAAAATTTGAACTCTCTGTGCAGTGTTATTTAATTTTACTGCATTAATACAGTCAACAAGTACTTATCAGCAACTATACTAAGCCAGTCAATCAATGTCAACATCTATAAAATGAGACTGGGTAGACATATTACGTGATGGACTTCCGAACTCTGAAATCCTCTTCCTCTGTGAAACAAAATTAAGAATCATTCTAACCACTTAATTGATTCATTAAGTGTTTCAGAAGTGTGAATTAAACTTTGAGACAATTTACTTACAGCATGGAGAATTCAGAAGCCCTGGCGTCTCCCTGGCTTGGGGAAATAACACCATTTCTCTGAGCGTCAGTGTTTTCATCTGAAGGGTTGGCATAATACAGAGCAGGGCTGTGGTACAAACAAGGGCCAGTGTGACCTGGCTCTATGAACACCAGCTTCTCCCCGTTCCTACACTTGAAGCTTGTGGGTGTATAGAAATATTAACACCCAGTTTTAATCACCTCTCCTCCGAGCTCCCCAGTTTGTGAGAGGTAGAGCGTGTGAGATGGTCGCTCTTTAAACATCAAAAGTTTCTATAAACTGCATGTAACATTGTCATTACTTTTGCTTCTTTATAATCACAGAATGTGAGAGCTGTATGAGGTCCAATCACTCCATTTTTGGTGGAGGACCCTGAGACAGAAGCCTTAGCAGCCAGCTGGTTGCAGCCTCAGACATATATCTTAGATCTTCTGAACGCTGTTTTCTGATCTGGAGTGAGAGACCCTGAGCACCTACTTTCTCATACATTGGTAGGTGCTTTAACACAGAGCATCTTGAAACAAGGATCACTCTACTGTTTTATATGTTTGAGGGTACGTGATATCTTCAGATTTGATATTGTTCTGTCTTTCTTGAAAATTGATACCTTTATCACTATGAAGTGTCCCCATTAATCTCTAGTAACGACTCTTGACTTAAAATCAGCCTTGTTTGACATTAGTATGAATACAGAAGCTTTTGTTGGTTGGGATTTGCATGGTATAACTTCGCTCTCACTTTTAATCTTTCCATTTCCTAATGTTTTAGGGGAATCTTCTAAGAAACGTATGGTAGGTAAGGTGGTGAAAAAAAATCTATTGTTACAATTGTAGATTTTTAATTTTAGAAATTAGTGTAATTATATCTAATGTGATTACTGATAAATTGTATTCATATAACTACCACCATGCTATTTGCTTTCTGTTAGAACCTCATGTTTTAAGTTCCTTTGTCCTGTCTTTCTTACGTTCTTTTGGAATATTTAACGTTATTAACGTTCCATTTTTCTCTACAATTACTATTGTGCACTATTTGGTACATTAGTGTCCCCTAAAGATCACTGCATGCATACTAGGCTCTTGTGGTCTAATATAAATCATGATGTGCACAAATTTCCTGACAGCGTTAGGACCTGGCAGCACTTTAATTCTGTTCAACTGTTCCTGCCCTTTGTGTCCTTGTTGTTACGGATTTTCGTTCTTATTTTGTCTGACATGCCACAAGACACTTTTATTACTGTTTTGAACAGACAGTGCTCTGTCTGAGGTAGGGATTAAAGCTGACTTTTTTCTCCCCCCATAAAAAAATGTCCTATTGTTCTGGCTGTACCCATTTGATTTGTTCTTCTTTTTCTAACTTCTTAATCTAAAAACAGCTTAGACCATTGATCGTATACAGCTCTTCCTTTCTAATCTTTAAACTTTAGCTGCAACTCCCGAATGCTTTTATTTTGTATTTTAATTATCATTCTTTTAAAATGTATATTTTTCCTTTTGACTTTTCCTTGACTAATGGGTTCTTTTGAGGTGTTTATACTTTTATTTTCTGCTACATGTCCTAATGTCAATACTTCTGCTGCCATTTTGTCAGTGAGCATCTTCAATGTGATTTCAATCATCTGAAATATATTGAGACATGTGTTAGAGCCTGGCACATAATCGATCTTTGTGGACATCTTTGTGCAGTGGGGAAAAAGTGTATTTTTTGATTGTTGGAAGTAGTTTTCTATAAATGTCAATTGGGTCAAGTTAGTTGACTGGCTTTCAAACGTGCTGTGTTTTTGTTGTTTTTCCCTTGATTTGTTCTGTCAGTCGCTGAGAGGAGTCGCAAAGTCTTCTTCAGCCTCATTTATTGATTTGTCTATTCTTGAATTCTGCCAAATTTTACTTAAAGCATTTGAAGTTCTGTTTCGGGTATACTTAAGCAGTTTGAAGTGTATCTTTTTGACGCATTGATGCTTTTGCTATTGTAACATTTCCTCTTGCTTTCTTTACTGTGAATCTACCTTAATATAGCCACATCAGTTTCTTGTTCTTGGTCTTTGAATTCTTTATTTTTTGATGCCCTTTTATTTTCAGCTCGATACTGTCTTTGAAGTGTGTGTAATAAACGATACATAGTTGAATTTCCTTTCTTAAAATGTCCACTTGGATAGTCTCTCTTTTCATTGTAGTGTTTAGTTCAGTTGCGGAAAACTTTGATGCCTCTAAATAAATTTACTGTCCTTATTTCAAAATCCAAATATCTGAGGTAGACTGAAAGACATGTATTTACTTAGCAGAAAATAACTTCTCCTAACGATAGGCTAGCACCTATGGTGGCACCAACAGAAAGGCAACTAGACCAGTTTCCCTTTTGCAGGGAGAGGGAGGAGGAACAGCCTTCTCTGAAGATGTCCACATGTTGACAAATAGTGTCTACCCCTGCACAAACGCACACCGGCTGTTGTTGGGGAAGGCTAGTCATCTAAATGACTCAGATATAAAGGCTGAGAAGGGTTCTTAAAGCTCCTGTCACAAAGCTTGAGCAGGGCCTAGTGATAAAGAGGTATACGATTGTCACCCAAGAAGCTGGTTAGATCTGTTACAAGTTAAAACCGAGTAAGCAGAATGTGGCTACACAATGGGGCTCTCAGTTTCTGTCTTCCCAACAGCTAGTGTGAAGGTCCACGCAGAACACAATCACTGTTATACTTTTTGAAATTCTTTGTAAACTCTAACATTCTGTCAAGTTAATGGCACTTGAAGTGCCCTGTCAAAACAATTGTAGCCATGTTATGTGTAAAACCTATTAAATAAGCTGTGCAAACTTGTATTTTTCATTAAGTTTATCTTCTTTTTTTCTTTTTTTTTTTCCTGTGGATGAACTTGAAAATAATTTTTTTCTTAATTAAGATGCTATGCATGAAGCTCCTGCATAATTTAAGACAATTGTTCTTTTAAATGGTTGTTAATTACACCCTCCTGGCACGGTTATTGTATTATTACTACACTTAGGAAAAATATGCCGTGCTATTTGGACTTGAAAATATTTCTGACATTTTAATGAACACGCCACTTAGTTATATTTTACAGAGTTTTTCAGTGAACCACAAAGGATTAAAAAATGTCATTCAAGGGTTGTAGATAATTAAACTGACTGAATATACGATACTTCATATGGAAATGAAAATTATGTATGAATTTTGTTGGGCTGGAAATGTGTTTTACTAAATGACTTTAGATTTGTTCATTTTAAGTACAAGGCAAAGGGAATCAAGGGGATACCTTGTTCTCACCTTAATTTGTTCCATTTGCATAAGCCATTTTATCTTTCAATACCTGTTTTGATTTTTTCATTTTGGTCCTTGAATAAATTAAGGGTTATTTTAAATAAATAAGTGCCGAATTTGAGATGCTGTTAAATATACTCAGAATAATACACCTGATGGGAAACTGGTGCGAATCAGTCTCAAAAGAACTGATAGAGCAGGATTCCAGGCAGATTTTAATGGAAATAAATTTTTGATAGATGTGGTTTTCAGATAAGAAAATGTAAGATTTCTTATCATTTCCAAAATAATGATATTACTTCCTTATCTACACAGATGACCTTTTCCCACATTGCCATGGTCTTCTAAGTACCTCTGCTCTAATTATATCTTCCTGTGTCTACAAATTTGATTATTATTCTATTTCCATGGATCATTAAATTTTTGTATTCCATCAGAGAGCCCTGTGGTCAAGTCCCTGAAGGATCTCTGCTTGCTATTTTCTGTTGCCATCATGTGCATTTTATATTTACTATTAAAAGATTTGAATAATGACACATTCTCCAAGTGGCTGTAGGTTCAATTGTGATAAAACTCTCTGGAGAATTCTGTGAGCTTTCACATCTGGTGGAAAACTCCAATGAGAACATCTCTAATGAGGAATTCCTGGCACAAGAAATTACAGATTATCTATTTTCAGAAGAAATGACAAGCTGGTGAATGCTTTTTTTTTTAACATAAAAAATCAATTTCCTTATTCAATAAGTGAAGATTTCCTAACCAGTTTATTGTTTTATCTAAGGTAATTGATCAATATATTAGCTTTTTTTGTCTCTAAAAAATCTTGACATAAAAATTGTTTCAAAATGTGTATTACCAACATTCATCATTCATGCATTTATTTAAAGCATGCCGTTTATTTCTTAATCTCATAATTCAAATATTTTAACTCACTTCATCAAACTTATAATGCTTTCTCTATTTGAAGAAAATAAAATTCTTAAAATTCATAAATTTTTTTTCAAAGTGGTTGCTTAAAGGGAAAAACTTTTATAATACAGTTTCATAAAAACAACATTTTCTAGCTATTGCTTTTGGTAAGAGATTAACCGTCTAAATTTGTGGAAAGAGAAAAAAAGATAATGATAAGCATGTGTTTTGCAATCGAAGCTAAAATTTATTTATGAAGAATTATACACTATTGCACATAAATTATGTACTTCCATTTTTAAAAAGTGATGATTTCTCATCTCAGACTGCCCTAAATTTCAAGTTGGACCAATAAAATGTTCTCTTCTGCATCTGAATTTTTTCCCAGGGGAAGTTTCTAAGAAATTATAATTAAGTTCAAATTCTTTACCAGTTCTTGATTTGAACACTGTTATTCTTAGAAAGTTAGGAACAAAAAGAAACACCTTGCATTGGTCATAAATAGACTAAGAAATGCTTCAATAAACACCAGAAAATGTCAGTTATTTGATACCACACAAATTTATTCTCTCTCACAGTACAGGCCCCAACTGGGTGAGCAGGACCCACACTCAGGCTGATCCAGACTCCAAGTAGCAACTACACCGTATGCTCCAGGTGGTCTCCTTTGTCACTGCTGCAGAAAAGGAGAGCCCCTGGGGAGCAAACCTGGGAAATTGTACCTCCTTGGGCAAGTACTGGCACGTGTCACTTCTGCTCAAAGTTCATTGGCAAGAACTAGTGACACGGGACTGCTTAACTGAAAGGATGCCAGGAAATGTGTGGGTGGGTGAAGGAGGGGATAAAATATTCGGCCAACATCACTGACCCTGCCATCACTGACACCCTGGCTGTCATAATTATAAACACAAATCCAAGTCCTTCTGGGGAAAGTGGTACATTACAAAATAATTGAAAACTAGAGAACAAATTGTTTTCCTCTTAAAATTCCTTTCCTCTTTCCCCTTTCCACCAAACTATTGTTTCATATAAATGGCCTGGAAAGTTAAGAAAATAGAAAAAAAGTTATTTCTAGAAATGACATATCAATTTGCTGTTTTAGTTTCTGATGTGGGTGGTAACTGCTTGATTAAATATGCTCTTCATTTTTCATGCTTTCTTTCCTTTTTTTTTTTTTTCTTTTTCTCCATGATGTGGATTTAACAGAGTACAGAGCTGGGTTTGAAATAGGGACTGCTTGAAGTTATGATAAAATTTACATAAATATGTGTGGAAGGTTGAAGAGCCAATTAAATACAAAGGACAGGCAAAGAGGAAAGAGAAGTACAAGAAAGGCAGATTCTGTCTCGTGTATTAGTTTGATGTCACTGCTGTAACAAAATAGCACAGAAAAAAACAGATACTTACTCTCTCACAGTTCTGGGGACTAGATGTCCAAAGTCAGTATTATTGGGTCAAAAATCAAGATGTTGGCAGGGCTGTGCTTCCTCTGGAGGTGCTGGGAGTGGCGGGCAGAACACTGCCCTGTCTGTTCCAGCGTCTGGTAGCTGCCAACGTTCCTTGACTGATGAATGTATCACTCAGTCTTCAAGTCCAGCACCTTCAAATCATTGTCAGCTCCATCTTTACATCACCTTCTCATCTGTATACATACCAAATCTCCCTCTGCCTTGCTCTTGTAAGGACACTGGTGATGGCATTTAAACTCCACCCAGATCATCCAAGATCATCTCCCCATTTAAAGATTTATAATTTAATCACATCTGAAGCGATACTTTTTAAAGTAAGGAAACATTCACAAGTTCCAGGCATTAGGACCTGATAGCTTTGGGAGCCATTGTTCAGCCTACTACGTCGTGGGAAAGCTTTCTTTTATTCATGCCCTAAACCTAAAGAAATCTGGATAAACAGAGGGAGATCCAAAGAGAGAATGTCTTTAAATTAAATGATCTAGGAATAATGCTGGCAGAGCTGGCTTTATGCCTGGGGACTCTGCGATTTTCTTTGCAGTATCATCAGTTCAGGGGCAGTGAGAACTCTATCTAACCAAAGATATTAACTTCTTCCTACGCTTGTGGCTTTCCTCAGAGTCAGTCTAGGTGGAAAGGAAGCAAAATGAGAGTACCAGTGTATGGAACGTGAGTACTGAAAGTAACTGATGGAGAAGGTGAAATCTATTTATTACTGGATTCATTATTTTCTCCGTGATGAGTGGTTTGAGTTCATTGGGTTTCCAGACAAAAAGGAAAGAGAGAGGTATGGAAGTCAGGGCAGAGCTTAAACACCATTTTTTTTTCAGTAAAAACCTTTAAAAAGGACACACTTATTATTAATGTACTGAACCTACAAAGGGATGTTTTGTTTATATTCATGTTTAGATAAGGAACCAGCAAGACCTGGCCTTGTAACCCTCTACCTTTACGCGCTATGTCCTCTCCCAAGCAATCTCTTGAGGTCCTGTCGTTTCAGTGACCATCTGTGTGCTGCTGGATGTTGATTCTGTACCTCCAGCTTTATCACCTGTGAAGATTTAGATGCCATCTCTCTACCTAATTGTCCACTAGTCACAGCAAGTAGCATGTGTTCCACAGGTGCCTCGAACATCAGGGCTCTTCTTCCCATTCATTCCAGCCTGAGTCTCACCACTTTAACATCAGTGCTGCTTCTTTTACCTCTAAGTTCAAGCTTCACTGGGCAACCAGTTTTCTTTCCCATCACTCACCACTTTCTTTACTGGGCAAATAAATTTTGTTATTTGGATAAAAGAATCTGTTATCATGTGCAACTGGACTCTAGAAAAGCCACATCCTGCTGTGACTCTATCATTCCTAATTCCTTAGTAGCACCTACATCCTTCTCGAACCACTCCCCGAACTCTGGACACAGCCTTTGAACTCCAGCGAATAGAATGAAATCTCTACCTAAGAAATTAACTCAAATTATGATTCAGATTAAAAAAAAAAAAACAGGGATAGGGAGAGTGTCTGAAGAGTAAAAAAAAAAAAAAAAGATGTGGTGATTGATGGAGTAGGTGTTATACATGTAATAGGCTGGGCTGCTCTCTGACCCCAGATGCAGAGGACAAGAGTGTGCCTGGTCTGTAGAGGGTGGTCCTCCACACATTGTGAGATGGTTTTGCCACCAAAGAATTTCTGAGAATTAACAACAAACTCTGCAACTCCTACAAGTCAAGATTTCATAATATCTCTTCCCTGATGTCAGGATGCTCTGCTCTAAATCTTAATATTTCTTCTCCATCATCATTGTACCTTTTGGCCAAGTAGAAGACATACTTCCGTACTATCTCCACTCCTTACCAGCTCGGGATCTTGGGGCTGCCCAGTCTAATACACTTACAGAATGCATTACACCAATTCAATGAATTATTTTATTTTTTGACTTTTTTATTTCAAATGGTAGGAACCCCACTCTAAATACTTAGGTAAATTGGAAACTTGGAAAGCTAAAACTGGAGTTTCAGAAATACCCACTGTTACTCTTGGGCATTTGCTTCTGGGGAGAGAGATTTCCAGGGCTCACTTTACTTCTCATGTCTGTGTCTCTCTTACTCTGGACTATCTTCTTTTTTATGAGAAGGAACAAAGAACTGTTATGTCTCTTGAACTTAGAAGTTCAGACCACCAGGAAGGAAATGCTTTGCACTCATTTGCTTAGGAAATCCGAGGAAAGACTTCAGTTTGGGTCAAGTGCCACCTTTGGATCCGCCAACACTGGCTTCAGGGCAGAGTCATCACACAGGGAAGCACCTCACTTCTGGCTCACCCTTTGTAGGGGGTCATTCCCAGAGGACGGGGGGATCTTCCTAGAAAGGTAATCCTCCATTTTATATCTACCTCCATTTTTATTACCAAACACTACAAAAATGCCTCTAAAATAGCTGGTCACCTCAAACACATCCCTGCTGCTCCCGCTTTGCATAATATCAACCTTCCTAGTTTCCAGTTTCCCCCATCAGGCCTTACTCTGCATTTGAATTTGTGTTCTCTCTGCCTGGAATGAGCTCTCTCCTCCAAGCCCCCTTAACATGAAAAAGTTTGACTTAAGCCTCAGGTGTTGGCTTAACTGTCCTGCTCTTGCAGAAGTCCTCTGGGCATCCATCCCCAGACCATGCACTGTGTTTCCTAAATTGTCCTATGGCACCTCTACTGCCCCCATCACATTATATTTAACAGTCTCCCCACCACGAGTGCATGTAGGTTCAGGGCAGCAAGCATGTTTTGTTGCTGGCTAATACAATGCCAGCATCAGTCAGATGTGTAACAAAATACTAACCTGTCTTCTAAATAATGCTTTCTTGTTATGTAACCTTGCTGTACCCTATGCTTCACGTTTCCTAAACAGAGATATTAATAGAACCTACTAACAGGGTCACTGTGAGCAAAACAAGAAGATACATGCAGAAGCATTTGAGCAGTACCTGACCCAATCACAGTGGGTAACAGGATAGTCTCTGGTCACACTTTGAGAATATTTTATGACCTGTATCAATATGAAAGGGGCAGGGAATTCCAGGAATTGGGCCCCGCCCACTGTTTGACCTTTTATGGTCAGCCTAGGAATTGTCATGGCACCCGAGAGTGCATCACAAGGCTCTAGGTCTACTGGAAGTCGAATATTACACCATCTTGGTTCTAACCAGTTGGTCCTTTCCTCAGTTACTGTGTTGTTCCTTCAATGGTTGTGCCCTGCCCGCTTCCCTCCTATCTCAGGATGACTGGAAGTATGATAATGCCACCAACGTTAGGAAAAGAAAACAGAAGAAAGAAATTTCACTCCTTTGTGGAAAAAGCTGGCTGCATATCCTGAGCAAAGACTTTTATTCCTGTATGATTTATTGTTTGACCCTTTCTTTTTCTTCTGCCTCTCATTTGCATACTTTCAGAGAACACTTGATTCTTCTAAAAATCCTCCCTGCAAGACACTGTCAAACAGCCTTTTTATGATAGTCTATAAGTGCACTCAGCTCAGGAAAATCCGCTACTTTAATTGAATAAGTAAAATTCCATCATTAGTGACTGTATCCCAAGTAAAGAAATCAAGCTCAAAACACACTAAATGTACCAGTAGAAAAGATGGTAAATCATTAAAGAATTTTTATTCAGATTATTTTCCAGAAATATTTCCAATACAAAAAAAGTCATTATATTAATTTCTTTTCTACTTCTCTCAATACTGTCCTCATTCACACACTCCTTTATTCATGGAGGAAAAAATGTATTGAATGCATCTTATGTGCAGGGCACCGGCCAAGGCACTAGTCTCATTTATATCGAGTTCTGGATCCCAAGTCGGGTTATAATTTTGTTGCCCACAGATCATTTCCGTAACCTAGAAGATTGTAGGAAGGTGAATTTGCCCTTCAACAAACCTGCAGCTAAATTCTCCTATTTGCTCTATTGTTGAAATGGCCCCATCATTCAGTGCAGACTGCATTGCAAGATTATGAATCTGATAGCACAATAGAATACATTTAACAACAAGCTTAAATAATACTGCAGAAGGAGAAAAAATGAGGTTGGTAAAAGAATATTGTCTATCTGATACTCAGACTTTTCACATAGCTTGATTCTGATATTTCTGGTGCAACAAGACGAAAGATTGGTACAGTTTTCCTGTGTAAAATGACAGCCCCCAAGAAATAAATTTTCATGGATCATATTCATATTTGAACAAAATTTTTCTCATTCCCTGCAATTGTTATTCTCTGTACTACAGGCTATAAAGGGATTTTCATCTGCTTTATCTTCTTGGCTTTTCCTGCTGTTTTTTAATTAACATTTAAAGAATTAAATGAACCGGGGATGCTGGGGTTACACCAGAATGAGAAAAGATCAGGCCACCGAGTCCACTGAGGTGTAATGGGTCACAGGCTGATTTTGGAATTATCATTCACAATGATTTTTTTTTTTTCCGGTCTGAAGACTAAACATTAATGCATTTAAAACTAGGCAGATTACAGAGATCAGAGTTCCCGGTCAGCTTCACAGAGTAACACTCTCTGGGAAAAGACATGCTTTTAAAAGTATTTTGAGGCTATTTTATGCGTCATCCCTGTCAGTTTTGGCTGTTTATGAATAATAAAAGTTTCGGTTTCTCACTTAGTTTAAGAATATATGATTCTACTTAAAATGGCTGTTTTGGGAATTTAAACAGATGCATTCATATTTATAAAACTAAAATCTATGAAGAACATGATGTAGCACTGAATATGCTTTCGCTATTTAGAACATTTAGTTCAGTAAAAATACAACATAAAGAGCTGGTGGACAGTGTTTACCTGGAATGAGAGCAATCAGGTGGGGGCACACGTAGGGCCGCCCGCGACGGAGACAACTTTGGCCAGCAGGGGGCGCCGTGGGGGCCCTGACCGCCCAGACCTCCACCCGTAGGATTTGCCATTGTTTCTGCTTTGTGCTCCTTTTTTTTTTTTCTAAAATTGAACTATGATTGCTGTACAATATCATATAAATTATAGGTATACAATATAGTGATTCACAATTTTTAAAGGTTATACTCCATTTATAGTTACTATAAAATATTGGCTATAGTCCCTGTGTTGTAAATATGTCCTTGTAGCTTATTTTATACCTAATAGATGTCCCTCTGAACCCCTGACCCCTCCATTGCCCCTTCCCCTTTCCTCTCCCCGCTGGTAACCACTGGTTTATTCTCTGTATCTGTGAATCTGCTGCTTTTTTGTTATAGCCACTAGTTTGTTGTGTTTTTTAGATTACACATTAATGATATCATACAGTATTTGGCTTTCTCCGTCTGACTTATGTCACTAAGCGTAATGCCCTCCAAGTCCATCCATGTTGCTTCAAATGGTGCTTTGTCCCCTTTTGGACCTGTGTCCACAGGCTGCCTCTGCCTGTGGCCTGGAAGAGATGGGGTGGTGGGGAGATACTGGTGGAGACGGACTCTGGGCTGCAGCAGAAACACACGTCCAAGGTCAGAAATCTGCCCTTGCCAGCCACAGGCTGTGCGTGGTCCCCGCCGTCCTTCCTGTGCCCTGACACCCTCGTGCAAGCCTGGGGCAGGTGCTGGGAAATGAAAAACTCAACCAGAGAAAATTCTTCATAAAATTAAAAAATGATCAGAACACTCCCTTTCTTCCAAAGATTATGTTTTGAAGTCAAATTAATTCATATATGTAACAAGAGATGAATTTAATCTTACAGTTACTTATTCCTGCAGTGAAGAACCATATGCACATTGGAAATCAATATAGTTAGGAAAAAAGCCCCAATTTTGTTAATTTCAAAATTTTTTAATCAAAAGAGGAAGTATAGAACTAGAAGAGGAGGAATAGGCAGTTTAGGTTGGCAAGTCGACTCTGAGCACGTTCAGAATGGCTTTCCAAAACTGGCTGTGACGCCATGAACTGAGAAGATGTTGGGAACATCTTTAAGCAGGTTGTAAGGATAAAAAGAACTATTGTCAAGTTCTTAGCACATTGAAAATATGAATATAGTTGTTATTGTTGCTTTATTATTGTTTATTATTATTACCTATGCTGTCTGCAGTTATGGTATCTGTAAGACAGGAGTACAGAATTAAGCTTCAGAAATGTCATGGCCATGTTTCCCACCCGTGGAGAAGGTCGTTGTACAGTGAAAATAATGAAGGCAACATAAAAACAAGCTGAGATAAAAGACCAGAAGATTCACATTCATGATTTCAGTGTTCCTTATACCTACTTGAATCCCAGAACCTTTTGCAATTTAATTGATTAATCTTTTTCTCGTGATTGAGTTTAATTCGCTCATATTTCTATCATTTGCAGCCAAACAAGTTCACATGAAGAGCGACTGAATGAGTTTAAGTGCAAGAAATTAAAAGTTGCTACACAAACACAGTTGGTAGAGCCTGACAGGAAGCAAATTATCTTTTCTAACACCATGAGTTGAGAACAAATTGAGAGAGAAGCACATGTTTTTGAAAGACAGAGAAACAAACATTACTTATATTACTAAAGAAAATCAAAATTGATTAGATATGCATGGACTTTCTAATTCTAGACCTAAGAACTCAATTTTCCATTAGTCATAGTCAGGGCTGAGAAATCACAAGGTCTCTGAAAAGTCAACCTTTGTAACTTAATGTATGAAGTAGCAAAAAAAGTTTGTTTCATAGTAGCCTGGCTGGCTCAAAAAGAAAATCCAGAGGGAAGCTTCTGTCTCTGCCCAGGGGGAAGATAGAGTGAAATATTCAAACAAAAGCCAACATTATTATTTCAACTGAATTGCCACATGAGGCCATGATGTGTAGTGGTGGTCCTTAAAAATCAAATGATCTTCTTGAAACTGTAGTGCATAATGGGAAGGTTTTGGAATAGGACAGATTTGTATCTTACTCCTTCACTTCTTAAATGAACCATTTAACTTTTCTAGTATAAATCTATGAATCTTGAAAATGGAGAATGATATTGTCTACCTTCATGTGATTACTGTGAAGTTTGTATGAAATAAGAGTGAAATATTAGATCTTCTATTTCCTAAAAAGTTTTAGATATCTGTAATTTTTAATTCAGTAGCAGTTATCAAAGTTTTACTTGACATGTTAGGTACACTTTATATAGGAAATGTCATCATACATATTTGTCTTAAATCAGATTATATCAGATGCCAAGCCATTAGATTTTGCAGGTGGTGACATTCAATCTGTCATTATTGGGGCTCCCTTCTAACCCCCAAGTTTGTGTGAAGATCTCCCATGGTGACGTACATATTACTCAAGACTGATTACTTGAGATTGGAGGCTCTGTCACTTGTTCATGTCTCCTGATCTTAGCTGAGGCTCAGGATCCCCATACCTATGGCTTAAACAACCTCGGTGCTTCATGCAAGCTTCTCCTCACCAGAAGAGCTGCCATCAAACTGGGCCACTGAAAAGGTAAGTAATCTAGTGAACCCCACCTCTAGAAGAATTACGGAATCTCTCACTTCCTGAATGCCTTAGCCTCTCACCCTCTATTTTAGCATCTTCCCGCAAATATACAGGAAAACTGAAATGCAAAAGCCAGGTTGAAAGGTTGTCAATCAGCAACTTTGCCTTCTGGCATTCAGCAAAAAGTTTCTTGCAGAGGAGTTCCATGTGTTTAACTCAACTCTAGAAAAAGAAGAAGGATATATGGTTGAAAAATGAAACAGAAACAAAGTAGAAATTAGTATGTTCATAAATCATCCTGACATGGCAATACTTAATTTTTTTCTATAGATTAAAAAATGTAATCCTCACGTGCAGTCTGTCTTATAGAAGATGAAAGTTATTACCGTTTTCCTTTTTTGCTACTTTGTTCCTCTTTAAATAGAAACCCCGTTAAGATAAAATCATATTTTAAATACTTTTGTTTTATATTTGTTTTAAAGTGTATAGTAAGAAAATATATACTTATCAAAATTCAATACAATTTAAAAAGTTTCATCCTGATTTTTAGAATGACTTCAATATAGTGTATTCCAAAGCACTATAAAATGGAAACCATTTTTAGTGAGGTGACAAAAAACTCATAATATCTAGCTTCTAAAATTATTTCTAAACCAGTTATTTTTCCTTGAAAGGGGATGCTGACATGTCCTGGGATAAAAAAAGAACTCTATTTTGTTTTAAATATGTTTTAATCCTTAACTATTTAAGCTGTTCTGAGAGAGCAAGAGAAATTTTAAACTAGCCAAAAGTGAAAAACAAAACAACAATGACAAAAACCTCTAATATCGGCTGAAACAGAAGGTTCTAATTCATTGGAACTTATTCATTTTATGCTTGAGAGAGCTTTTGAGCTGCACGAAGCTCGGTATTAATACATGGGCAAGCGCAAGACAGACAAGGCAGATGTTGCCTTCACCAAAACTCACTGGAATTGGAGAGCAGCTGTGTGGTTGGAGATGACCATTCTGCCACACAATTCATGCAAGGACCAAAATAGATGCTACTCTGTTCAAAAATACATATGAGAAAGAAAGAAACTTAAGGAGAAAAAAGCTAAATTGCATTGTGAGACCTGGCCAAAATCAAATTATATCCCCCTAACACTGGAGTAGTCAATCATCATATATGAGAATTAGGGTTTTCCCCAGGCAGTAAACCCTAAATTCCCAGAGTCAATTGAAATGTAAATCACCTAGCCATCATTTTAAATCTAATATATCTTCATTAATCTAAAAGTATAGCTAGCCAATGCAGGGTCCATCTCAATCATAATTCAGAATTGTGCTATTAATTCACAAATGACTTCTAAATTCTCAGCTGTCAAGAAAATTAAGACCCTGACAGCTCTAATATTCAGTATGGTGGGCGGCACACTGTTACGGAAAGAGACCGACAGAACCAGATTCTCTCAACAGCATTGGTTCCTAGTGAAGTTTTGGGGCATAATTTTTTTCTAAATTTCATGACCCTCAATTCTCCCAACTCTAAAATTGGAATATCTATACTTGTTATGTCCTCTTCTTTCCTGAACTCACAGTGATGGGTCTTTCATTTCTATCACTCCACTGAGAGAACTCTTGCCCAAGTCACAGATAACCTTTTTGATACTAAATCTGATGATCAGGGCTCCAGCCATATCTCCCTTCATTGCCAGAAATATTTCAGAGTGAAACTCAATTAACCTGACTTCCTGGGGCACAATTATTTTTTTTTATGGAACTCTTATTTCCTTGGCTATTCTTTCTCAGGCTCCTTTTCAAATTATCTTCTTAATTTTAAAGTAAAACATGCAAAGAATCTTAAAGTTGAATGTTGAAATACGTGTTGCTTTATATTTTGAAAACATGCAAAGGATCTGAGAATTTTATTGCTTGCATTTTAATTATTAGCTTGCCACAGTTATGTGTGTGTATGTGTGTGTGTATATATATATATATATATACACACATATATGCAGAAGACATGTGAATCCTGGGTCAGAGACAAAAGACAATTCATTACTCACAATAGCAGTAGCCAGAGTAACACTGTTGTATCAGTTACTCTAGACTATTCCCCCAAGGGTGACGTGATGGAAGGTAGCTGCTACTGTCTGTACACATAATAGAGGGTTTCACAAGAGAGGAATACTGATATTTGGAAGCCACAATCTTATATTATAAGAGGCTGTTGGCAAATCTGTCCATCTTTCTGTCTGGAGACGGACATTATCTTTATGACTCTGTAATGTAAGCACATATGCAAGCCTTGCGGGAGATCATGGCTGGAATGTTTCTGTCATCCTGGGATATGAGAAAATCTATTCAGGGAAAAGGGGAGAGAGAGAGAGAAGATTGATCTTTTGCAAGGAAGACATCTCTATCTTCCCTGAAGGCTTGCTTATACAAACATACTTGAAAATGCCATTTGGAGCAAATGAGTAGTTAATGCCTACGTATGCGAAACTGATGGAAATTGTCTTCCAATATATAAACGTATTTCATTTTTAAATGATGAAACTGTGTTGTCTGCTTATCCTGATTTGGCTTTTCCATTAAAATTAATGTCATTTCTGATGAGTTTCTGATTTCATGTTGGACTGTTCCACAGTAATATCCACATTTCTCTTAGCAATATTTTCTTTTAAAGTAGTTACAAAGAATTGAAACCTATATAGTGAATATTCAAACACGGAAAACTACCAGTGGACATTATTAGGTAGATTTTGAATAATGTAACATTTGTATCTCCTAGCAAGTTTAATAACATTATGCGAAATTACTTGCTGAAATTGCCAATTTAAAGACATATTATCCTCACCAATTTTATTAAATCTTAGACACCACTCATAGGGTTTTCAAAAAGTACACTATACACTTAAACCTGTTAAAAGTTATTTTCTTTGTAAGGATGATTCATTGTTGGCAGCAGAAAGAACTACAAAATCACACATAAAACATGGCAACTGCTATAAACATAGAGACTGCCTCTCTCTTACATGCTTTTGACCCAGTTTATGCAAATGTTGGCCTTAAAGCTCATGGTCATGTTTTAGTGTATTCCATTTTTTTCTATTTGGTACGACTGGATTTATTCAAGTTTTGTTTCCATGTTGATTGGAAAGCTTTAAGATTTGCAGATTATAAAACTTTTTTCATATTTCTCTAATTTCTCAATTGATTTTTCTTAATTTTTGAATCTGGGGAAAAACATACGTCCTAAGGATTACTGAAAAAGAATTCCTATGTAAAGTGCTACCTGACTCCAAGGATGGAAAGTGTTCTCTTACGTCTTCTTCTAGAAGTCGTATGGCATTATAATTTGCAATTAGGCTTATAATCCATTTTTTTAACTAACAAATTTATTTTATTTTTTCATTTTTTATAAGTTTTTACTTTTTACTGAAGTGCCGTTGATTTACAATGCATCAGGTGTACAGCAAAGTGATTCAGTTATATATATATATATGTATTCTTTTTTTTAGATTTTTTAAAATTATAAATTATAACATAGTTCCTATGCTATATAGTAGGTTCTTGCTGTTTATCTGTTTTGTATATAGTAGTATCTGTTAATCGCAAATTCCAAATTTATTCCTCCCCCCTCTTTCCCTTTTGGTAACCATAAGTTTGTTTTCTATGTCTGTGAGTCTGTTTCTGTTTTGTAAATAAATCCATTTATATCATATTTTTTAGATTCCACATGTAAATGATATCATATGATATTTGTTTTTATCTGTCTGACTTACTTCACTTAGTATGATCATCTCTAGGTCCATCCATGTTTCTGCAAGTGGTTTAATTTCATTCTTTTTTATGGCTGAGTAATATTCCATTGTGTGTGTGTGTGTGTGTGTGTGTGTGTGTGTGTGTGTGTGTACATCTTCTTTATCCAGTCATCTGTTGATGGACATTTAGGTTGCTTCCATGTCTTGGCTATTGTATATAGTGCTGCTATGAACGTTGGGGTGCATGTGTCTTTTTGAGTTAGTTTTTTCTGAGTATATACCCGAGAGTGGGATTTCTGGATCATATGATAACTCTATTTTTAGATTTTTAAGGAACCTCCATACCATTCTCCATTTTGGCTGCACCAATTTACATTCCTACCAACAGTATAGGAAGGTTCTCTTTTCTCAACACCCTCTCTAGCATCTATTATTTGTAGACTTTTTTTGATAGTGGCCATTCTGACTGGTGTAAGGTAATACCTTATTGTGGTTCTGATTTGCATTTCTCTAGTAATTAACAATTTTGAGCGTTTTTTCATGTACCTATTGGCCATCTGTGTGTCTTCTTTGGAGAAAGTCTATTTAGGTCTTCTGCTCATTTTTTGATTTTTTTTTTTTTTGATATTGAGTTGTGTGAACTATTTGTATATTTTGGGAATTAATCTGTTGTCCGTATCATAGTTTGCAAACATTGTCTCCCATTCCATACGTTGTCTTTTCATTTTGTTTATGGTTTTCTTTTCTGTGCAAAAGATTTTTTTTTCTTTTGTTTCCATTACTGTAGGCAACGGATCGAAAAAAATATTGCTGTAATTTATGTCAGACTGTCCTGCCTACATTTTCCTCTAGGAGTTTGATAGTATCCATTTTTTACATTTGGGTCTTTAATTCATTTTGAGTTAATTTTTGTATATGGTGTTAGAGAACGCTCCAGTTTCATTCGTTTTCATGTAACTGCACTTACTAAAGAGACTGTCTTTTCTCCATTGTATATTCTTGCCTCCTTTGTTGTAGATGAATTGACCACAAGTGCATGGGTTTATTTCTGGGCTTTCTGCCCTGTTCCATTGATCTATGTGTCTGTTTTTGTACCAGTCCCATGACCTTTTGATTACTGTAGCTTTGTAGTATAGTCTGTAGGCAGGGAGTGTGATTCCTCTAGCTCTGTTCTTTCTCGAGGTTGTTTTGGCTATGCAGAGTCTTTTGTGTTTATGTACAAATGTTTAATTTTTTTGTTCTAGTTCTGTGAAAAATGCCATTGGTAATTTGATAGGGATTGCACTGAATCTGTTGATTGCATTAGACAGTCTGGTCATTTTTTAACAATATTGATTCTTCCAGTCCAAGCACTATATCTTCCATCTGTCTGTGGCATCTTTAATTTCTTTCATCAGTGTCTTATAGTTATCAGAGTACAGGTCTTTTGCCTCCTTAGTTAGGTTTATTCCTAGGTATTTTATTCTTTTTGGTGCGATGGTAAATGGGATTGTTTCCTTAATTTCTTTTTCTGATATTTCATTGTTAGTGTATAGACATGCAACAGATTTCTGTATATTAATTTTATATCCTGCAACTTTACCAAATTCATTGATGAGCTCTTGTAGTTTTCTGGTGGCATCGTTAGGATGTTCTGTGTATATGCAAACAGTGACGGTTTTACTTCTTCAATTTAGATTCCTTTTATTTTATTTTCTTCTCTGATTGCTCTGACTTCCAAAACTATGTTGAATAAAATTGAAAGAGTGAACAATCCTTGAACAAATTATTATACAGTTTTGGAGGTCAAAGTCCAAAATGGGTCTCACTGGACTAACCTAAGTTTTATTAGGGTTTCATTCCTTTGTGGAGGCTGTAGAGGAGAATCCATTTTCTTACCTTTTCTAGCTTCTGGAGGCTGCCCACCTTCCTTGGTTGATGGCCTCCTTCTATGTTCAAAACCACCTATAGCCAGTGGAGTCTTTCTCACATTGCATCATTCTGATGCTGACTCCTCCCCTTCCATCTGTACATTTAAGGGCCCTTGTGATTTCACTAGCCTGACCCAGATAATCCAAGATAATCTCCTTATTTTAAAGTCAGCAGATAATTGAGCTAATTTTAAGTTAGTAATTGAATTAATTTTATGTGTAGTGTGAGACAAGGGTTGGTATTCATTTCCTTCTATGCTAATATCCGATATCAGTACCATCTATATATATAAAGTAAAACCTATGCAAATCTTAAATTCTTTTATTTTCTCACTCAATTACCATGATATCTTTTCTTTAAAAAATACCTTCTTTTGAAGTATAGTCAATTTACAGTGTTATGTCAGTTTGTGGTGTACAACATAATGCTTTGTTCACACATGAGCATACATATATTCCTATTCCTTTTCATATCCGTTTTTAACAGTAAGTTTCTACAAGATATTGAACATGCTTCCCTCTGCTATACAGTATGAACTTGTTGTTTATCTATTTTATATATATTAGTATCTGCAAATCTCAAACTTTCTTGAAAATCAATTGTCAATCAAATGTCAGTGTGGATTGATTTTAGGATTATTTTTTCTATTCCACTAACCTATAGGTTTATCATTTCACTAATTCTATACTCTCTTGATGACTACAGCTTTAAAGGAAGTTTTGAAATCAGACAGTTTAAGTCCTTCAATTCTTGTTTTCCTTTTAAAATTGTTTTGGTATTCTAAATTGAATTTTTGTATAAATTTTGGAAACAGTTTGTGAATTTCACAAAAAATATTCAAGTTTTTATTGGTGTTGAATTTTACTAATAGATCAATTTTCAGAGGATTGATTCCTTTATTAGTATTGAGTCTTGCAATTGATAAACATAGCATATCTCTTCATTTAGGTCTTTGTCAGTTTCTCTCAGCAGAGTTCTTTACTGTTCAGTGAAAAGGTTTTTTACAACCATTGTTAAATATATTTCTAAGCATTTTATGCTTTTGATGCCAATGTAAAATGGATGGCTTAAAATTTTATTTTATAATTATTTGATTCTTGTACATGGAAGCAATTAATTTTTATATATTAACCATATCATGTGACTTGCCAAATTTATATATTAGCTCTTGTAGAGTTTTTTTTTTAAAAAAGAAATATATATATATATTCCTTAAGATTTTCTTTTTAAATGAGTGTCATCTACACATAGTCAAGATTTACTTCCTACTTTCCAATTGTTATAGCTTTTCTTTCTTTTTTCTTGCATTATTTGGGTCTAGACCCTCTAGTATGGTATTGAATAGGAAGAGTAATATCATACATCTTTGCCTTGTTCAAAATATTTGGGGAAGGAGAGTGTTTAATAACCATTATTGTATATTTTATAAATGTTCTTTATCAGATTGTAGAAGTTCCCTTCTTTCCCTTGTTTACTTAGAAGATTAATCATAAATATATGTGAAATTTTTCAAATATTTTTTCCGCATTCCCTGACTTCTGGCTTCCACGTTTTCTGATAAAAACTCCACACTTGTTTGCATCAGTGTTCCTTTTACGTAATGTGACATTTTTCTCTTATTTAAAATTTTTATGTTTATAATTGGCTTTCAGCAGTTTGACTATGGGGAACTTTGGCATGTCTTTTTTCGTGTTTATTCTGATAAGCGTTAACTAAGCTTTCTGAAGCTGTACATTTATTCCATTATTTCTTAAAATATTTATTTATGCCACATTCTCCCTTTTAATGCCTGCAGGGTCCAAAAACACTCAAAGGTTAGACCTTTGGGAAATTGTTCCATAGGTTTCTAAGGCTTCTTCAATTTTAAAATATTTTTGTTCTTTCTTCTTCTAGTTGCATTATTTCTATTGATTTATATTCAAATTCTCTAGTTTCTCCTGTGCCATTTCATTTTCTTTTTATTCAGACCATCATTAATTTTCCTTCAGGTTTTGTAATTTTTAGTTTAAACATTTTTGATATAGTTTGTTTTCATGTTTAGATGCACATTTTCCTGATAAAAATTTCTGTGTTTTATTCATCATCAGTGCATTTGCTTTTCCATCATGAAACATAGTTATAAAATCTGTTTTAAAGTTCTTGTTTGATCATTTCAGCATCTGGATCATCTCTCAGTTGAGATCTGTTATTTGTCTTTTTTCTTGAGGATGGGTTGCTTTCTCCTGGATAGTCACAATTTGGTGGATTTTTGTTTTTTGTTTTTTGGTATCCTAGACATTGTGAATGCATGTAGTAGAGACAGTTGATTCATTTATATTCCTCTAAAGCTAAATAGTTTTTTTTTTAATCATATGTCCGTCATCTCCTTCATTTACCAAGGTTTTTATTTTAAAAAGAAAAGAAACATGAGGAGAAAATACTCAAACTTCCTTGAATATCTTATTACTGAATCCTTTATACCCAGGAGAAATGTATGGGGCATCTGTGAAGGCTAGAACAATTTCGTGATTTCTTCTTCACCAAAAAAAGTTTCCACTGGCCAGATATTATCCAGATGGAGTGTTCTCACGCTAAGTGGCTAAGTGGTATGGAGTAGAACAAAGCTTTTTTTTTTTAATTCTTGTTTTAGAATAAATTAAATAATGAATAGAATTTTTTTAAAGCAATGAAATTTTGTATCACTATATCTGAGCTCATTTTGTATGAGTTTGTCCATCTGTGAAGAGGAAGCAGGGTGGAGGAGCAGTTACTTCTGGGTGCTTTATTTCACACCCATGTGCCGCAGTGTTTGGAAGGGCATCCATTATGTACTAGGAGCTCCATGAATATTTGCTGAATATAAAAGTGAATGTATAAAGGGTAATAGAGGCACAAGAAAATTTCCTGTCTACCCCCTTCCTTACTCCTCCCCCTCCCCTTTTCACTGCACGTAAACAGTGTATTTCCCATAAGGTAGTTTCAGCACAAGAGTAACAGTTTAGTGTTGCTTACTCCTTAAACTTTACCAACATGAATTTTCCCCTTGGTTGCAAACGCTGTTATAATTTCTTATGTCAACCTGGCAGAGGGTGAATGCTGCAGTGAAATGAGAGAAATGATTACGTTTTTAATTCCTCAAGCACATGTACTGAGATACCTTTTATACCATATCATTGTCCTCCCCAGGGCTTATAAATGATTAATTTAAGATAGTTCTCCAAATGGTTACTATTTATTAACACTGACCAAAAAAGATAACATAACTAATATAATATATGTATATGTACACATCAAGGAAATATGTGTATCTGTGCATACATATGTATGTATGTGAGTGTATATGTATTTATATATACATAGTATGTGTGTGTATATCTATTTGGATTTGTGTATACGTATCCTATCTATCTAATCATATTTTTCACGATGGACGTTAGTTGATACAGTGTTGTTTTTGATCACAGCTTGCTTTATTTGCTTTCAATTACGATAAACCTTTAGAGCCTTCCCTTTTCCTCCAACTAAAGTAATTATGTCCTCTCTGAAACAGAATAAGTGTCATTTACTGTTGCCTTTTTTAAAATGACAACTTTAAAATTGTTTTCATTTGCTATTGTTAAATACACATTTCTTCTTGGAAAAAGGAGATGTGTCATGACTAAACTGCCTTAATTGGGGAGAAAGAGACAGAGGAGCACTGTGGGTTTAAGGTGTTCTAATGATTTGGTTCACATAACCCTTATGAGAAATGAAAACTGCTCATTTTTCTCTGACTTCCTGTATTATGCATCAGGTGTGTCTCCTGGAACCAATCTCAAGAAACAATTTGTCACTGTGTATAATTCCTATGCAGCATAGCAAAATCAAACAATTCGTTATGTTGGTTTTCAGAAACAGAAAAATAAAAATAGTCAAAGCTCTCCTTCCATTTCCACCTCAGTCAGGAAATCAGTGTTCCCTCTTCATTCAAGCTGGAATTGAATTAACTCTTCCTGGACACAAATAAGGACTTGCGTATCTGTTCTTGCTCTATTGCCTTCTGGCTACTTCTACTAGCGCTGGAGAGTCTTACTCATTTAAGGATCACGACTTGGACTATAAGAAATCATCATCATCAATTTTTAAAAATACCTTGAATGTACAGAATTCTTATGGCACCCCAAGTTTGATTGCATCGCTTCTATGACTTAAATCACATTGTTCTAATTATTACCTAATTATAAAAGCAGCTTTGTCATCCTTATTAAGAGTCTAAAATATAAATGTCAAGTGAAAACAAACAAACAAACAAACAAACAACATCCTCTGTAGTTTCACATTCACTGTTAAGGAGAACAGCAGTGGGCAAGACAGCCCTCGTAGGGTATGTATAAAGACCAAAGACACAATGTCCAGGCTGTCAAGAGCCTTTGAGGGTTTACGGAGGCTGGGCTGGCAGGCGCTGGAGCAGGAGGTTTTGGTGACTGGGCCCTGGGAGACCTGAGCTCTGTCTTACAGCGCACCTCTGAGTGATTCCCCCGCCGGGCCAGAACCGGCATCCTTATTACCGCCATCAGCGCTTCTGCAGAGTGCTGCTGAGTCCCAAGGGTTGAGTGTAAGTTGAGTGGAGGAAGTTAGTCTTGCCAGGAGTGGAAAAACACAGCCTTAGCCCTACCGTTAGCCTTGCAATTCTTTCTAGCAACTTTGTATTGCAATAAAATGTCACTTGTAATTTTTCATGACTATTAACAGTTTTGTTTTGTGTTACAGTAATATAATAAAATAAATTTACATGAAGTGACTTATTAAGTAAGTATCTTACTCAGGGATATTTGACTTGTTCCTAATTTTTGATACAAAAGAATATTGAGACCAACATTTATCTGAATTACAATTAAATCAAGATAGATTACTAGCAGTTAAATTACCAAGTTTATTTTTTATTTCTTGATACATATTGCTAGATTTACACTCGTACCCTATAGATATTAGCAACCTGATCTACTGTACCCTAGGCAATATTAATATCACTTGACAATAGCTTCTGATTGTTAAATGAAAATGAATTTTTATCATTGCACTCATCTGACTACCTTCCCTTATTAGGATAAATATTTTTCCTCTTTTTAACAATTATTTTTGATATTTCAATATATTGTCTGTTCATGTAATATTGCTGTTTTTCAAATGGAGATTTCAGTGTTTTCCTTGTTGATTGATAAGATTTTTACATATTAAGAGTGTTTATCAAAAATAAATTCAAAAAAAGGGTATTTATCATTTCTCTTGTAGTTGTGAGTAACTTTTTACAAACTAGCTTTTGTTCATTTCTTTTGTTTGGTTTTTGATAATTCTTGATTTGCAGAAATTTTGTCTTTTATGCTTGCATTTCTATTGACTTTTTTGTGGTTTTTTTTCCCCTGTTGTTTAATACTTAAAAGGCTATCCAATTTAGATTACAACACCCTTATTGTCTTCTAGTTCCATTTTATTTCGTTTAACGCTCTAATCTGCTTCTAGTTGACTTTGTTTCATCTATCACAAGCAGTTAATTATTCTTGCATCATGTATGGGTTGTGGTAGTAATAGTAGTCTAAGAATAATAATAGTGGTAGTCAATGTGTACTTGCTACGTGCAAAACATACTACTCTGTGAATTACTTGTGTTATGTCATTGAGTCCACCAACCCAATGGGAAGTTTATTATTACTACTTTACAAATGAGGAAATTGGGCTTACAATAGCTAGAACCACATGCTGCAAGAAGTAAGAATGAAAAGTCAATTTGTAGTCTTTCTCATTCTCCTAATGGCCCTGTTTTATATGTGGCATTTTGAACATACACACACACATACCCACACACATCAGTGAGTAAATACTCATTAGGCACCACATGAATATTTTTACAGCATAGGCTTCTGAAATTAGAACCAGTCAAGCAACTGGCATGTGGCATCTATGCAGACGGATCACAGCAGCCTGTCACCAGCTGTGCATGTCAGACACTTGAGCAAGTTTGACACTTGTGAGACAGATGGTGAAAAAGACAATTATAAGTATATATTCTGGATTTTTTTTAGCTGCCGTAATACTGTCTATTTTGTCAGTGCAACAATTGGCATGTCTTGCTTGTCATTCATCTTAAAAATATATGTATATATACATGGATATTATATACAATCCTACCTTAATTTTGTGTTCACCCTTTAGGATGGTTCAAAGTCTATGTACTTAAAAGACAACTGTCCAAGTAATTTATATCTGTTCTGACAACCTCACTGTCAGCCTTGCTAGGCTGTACAATACTGAGGAATTGATGGATTCCAGTCGGCCTCTAAAAGGAGAGATGGAAGTGTTATGATGCATTAAAACAGTGTGAGTTTTGTGTCGGGAAAACTTAAAATCACATCGTAGCTCTGCCATTACCTAGCTGTGGAAATACAAGCAAATTACTTAAATTCTTTGCACCTTAGCTTTCTTATAAATTCAAAATAAATAATAATATCTGTAGTGTTGTTGACTATGAAAATATGAATTATGGCACTGATAACAGTGATAATAAAATAGTGAACACGTTATATATGTATATATAAATTATGTGTATATTTGCATGTATGTAAGTTATGGCCAGCACTACGCTGATTGCTAGATTCTGGGCTAAGTGTTTCAAATATACTATCTCCTGTAACATTCTAAACTATTGTTCAAGGTGAGTACTCTTAATATCCTCATTTTATAGATGAAGAAATTGTAGTTCATCATATCTTAAAATCACATTCAAGATTATGTGGGTGTTTAGCTGAGAAACCAGAATTCAAACTCTGGTCTGAAAAAAAGAAAGCTAAATTCTTCAGCCTTCCATAGATTGTTTATGTTTTTGCCACACACTCAACATGACTTATTCCTGTTTAGTAGCTGCCACCATTCCTTATATTTTTTGGCATTTTTCTTCCCTTAACGTGTGATTCAAAATTTCTAACAGAACCAGTGATGACCAAAGGCCTAAGAAGACAAGTAAGAAGTATTTATCATTGCATAGATTTTAATTTTATTTATTCATGACAAACACAAGTGTGTTTAAAACAAGAAAGAACATACAGAATGTGATTTAAAATTTTCTGGACCCTTAGGTAAGACTTCTTATAATATTCTATAAAGTCTCCATATTTATATCATAAATAAGTTTGACTTGTGCTTCTAGTGGCCCCACAAAGTCCTTGAAAAAAAAATAGCAACATTTACCAAAAAGAAATAACCATCTTGATTACATTTCAACTGGAAGCATTATTGACAAAAATTAATTTTTTTCTATGTGAAACCCATACAGAAAATTGTACAAGGGAGAAAATACCTTTGCAGAATGAATTAAAATATTATGAGCAACTATGTGTAGATAAATAGCTTATTTTCTCCAGTACATTTAATTTATGTCGTGGAGGGTGGGGTTACCTCGCCACAATCTGCAACACTCTCTGTACAGGATTTTGCTTCTAAAAGCTGGCAGCATCCAGGAGTACGGGTTCTTAACATCTCTAGTTAGAAAGGCAAACCACAGGGATATGGCAAACTTTGCAGTAACCTCTGTCCAGGAACGAATATTAAGTTTTCTGGGTTATGGACTACAGAGGACATAAACATATGGGAAACCCATTTCTGAATGTGGACATTCTACGTTTGTGTGTGTTGCAGGGGCCTCTCTGACAAAACTAGTTGCAATTTCTCATGTTTTCAGATGTCACAAGCCCTTAGTTTTAAACTTTACTCTGCTCTATCAACCACAACCTAATTGCAGAATCATAAAATTTATGAACTGATTATTCCATTCCTCATTAGGAGTTACTCCTTTTAAAGTTTTATGGTTCATTTTATAGTTTTATGGTGTCAAATTACCACACATGTTCTGATAGAACTGAAATTTTTGCACTAGGGCCATCATCCTCCAAATTCTCTATAACTTTCACACATGGAAATATCTTTGTCATCAAATGTCCAGGGTTGCTTTTTTTTTTATTAAAATAGGCAGATAAAGGTTATATTAGTGAGTCCTTGAAAATGCCCCCTACCGATGAGTGAATAACAAAATTTCATTTTTGTATGGGGTGTATTTGTTCATAAATTCATGGTTGTAATTTGCTATGTGTTATTCTTAGTACAGATTTTTGAGGTTGTCGCTGACTTCATTGTAACTGTGTTTGGCACAATGTGAAATTGTGGACTTTTGTATTAAATTCACGTTGGATCAGCAATTTGTATAATTGCGATTTCTTCTAGGTTCAAAACTTTAGCATCCAAACTTCTACTTCATGTAGTCAGATGCTAAAATTAATTTGTTTACTAATAACTTTTTTCTGATAATGAATATAATATGCACTGTGTTCTGGTCTAATGCATATATGCCATATATGTGTATATATATGCTGATTATTTCTAATATTTCATAAAAAGGTATTTTCTTTCCATTCTCACTGTCTCTATTTGGTTGAGTATCTAGTTTTTTTCACACTTTTCATCCAGTAACCTCTACTCCATCTCAATTAGTTATCTAATGCTGTGTAATAAGTTACCTGTAAATCTTAGCAAATTAGAACAACACTATTTTATTAGTGCACAATTTCATGGGCTGGGAACCAGTGAGCAGCAGAGTTGGGCGCCTCTGGCATGTGGTGTCCGTGAGGCTGTAGTAAAGCTGTCAGCCAGGGCTGTTGTCTCATCTGAAGGCTCAGCTGGTGGAGGATTCCCTCTCAATCTCATTCACATGGCGCTTTTCAGGTCTCAGTGTTTTCCTGGCTATTTGTCAGTGACTTCTGTTTCTCGCCCATGGGCCTCTCTAAAGGCTGCCTGTCATGACATGACAACTGACTTCTCTAGAGTAAGCGATCCAATAAAAAGTAGGTGAACCCAAAATTGCAGCTGCAGTGATTGTGTAAGCTAATCTCAGAAGTGATACACCATCACTCCTGCTGTATTCCTGTTCACTAGAAATGAGTCACTAAATTGAGACCACTCTGAAGAGGAAATCTAACGTCCATCTCTTGAAGGGAGGCATAGTAATGTGTTCGTAGGCACATTTTTAAAAGCACCACACCCATGCTGTGTTACACTCACAGTCATCATTCGTAAATACTACGAGGTTGAACATTTCAATGTAAATTATTTTCCTAGTGTAATATCAAATCTTACCTGTATTCAGCCTATGCCTGGAAAAGCTATATGTCTACCAAAGTAAAGAAGAAAAATAACTTTAATTTCATATTTCTGATGCAGTTAGATCTGTGCAAATAGAATAATCATCCACCAACTTGTTCAAATACAGTATCATAGCAGGGAAAGCAAAAACTGCTTCTGGGGGAGTTTCTGTCCTTGCACTATGTAGCAATGACAGCTTATATTTATTTCCTTCTTATTATCTGCTGGTTACTGTCCTGAACACTTTGAGTACTTGATTTCACTTAATTCTCAAATCAGCCCTAAGTAAGTGGTATCATATTCCTTATTTTACCTATAAGAAAACCTAGACCTAAAAGAGTTAAGTAAATTACCCAACGTCTTACCTAATAAGGAGAGATACAAGGACTAAAATACAGTCTGGTCTCTTAATCAGCAAGTCCTTCTTGACTGTTACCAAAGGGATGTGCCCATGGTTTGAAATTTCTCCATACATCAATAGAAGAGCTTTCTCCTACTACCACTAGACTTGTGTTAACTCTTGACTAACTTGTGTAGATTGTAGGTAGATCCATAAGTTGTTCTATAGTCCATCCAAGTAGCTCAACTGATTTAAGCGCTCTTTTAAAAACCACAATGTTAGTAAATTTAAGAAAGATGTTTATTGGGTTAGGGGACTAAATAATAAAGCTTAAAAATGAGTAACTAGCCCTGGCAACAGGGGAAGAGGAGTGGGGAAGGTACCACGAAGGCCAGAAGAAAGAAAACATTTTTCAAGATTGGTGACCATCTGAAGATAAACATGTTAGCTCAGTGGAATTTCTTTCTTAAACCTGGTTTTGGGAAATTGGCCACTTTTGCATACAGATTTAGGTTGTAAACATCAAATGAATGTGGAAAACATATAAATGGGAGAATCTTGTTTGAGTCCTTCCTTATTTATATGAGTGGTACATTTCACATCAGCTCTAAATTCTTTGATCTCAGAAATACTTGTTCATGTCTTGCAAGCTGAGTCTGAGAATTAAGCAACTTGCTCAATGGTTTCTTAGCTAAGAAGTAGTAGATTCAGAAAAAAAAAACATGTTTGTCTAACTTCAAAGTTGAAGCTGTTTCACTATATCAAACTGTCTTTCTAAAAATAAAGTAAAAAGATAGTTGTATTCTCTCTGAGAAGCAGGATGGACTTGGACCCAAAATTTGATCTGGTTGTCAAGACAAATGATGCCACACATGCACCAAAAAGATATGAAGAGGTTTCTTACTTGTATGATGAGGCGTTCAAGGGCGAGCAGGACTGGCCTCCAAAGCTAGTCTGATCGTAGCCTGAGAGAGCAGGGAAAGAAGGCTGGCCTGGAGTGTTTGTGGTGTTTAGGGAGAAGGGATACAGAAAGAGTTCCCATACTGGCATGGGCTTGTGTGAGCTTCAACTTCCACAGGCGCTAAAGGAGGGAGCACCCAGGGTTTCTCATTAACTTGCCAAGATGTTCAGCAAAAAGGGAAGATGGGAACATGAAGCTTCAAAGATGGCAGCACTCAAACATCAATAAATGGAATCAGACTCTATTGCTATTCACTCTGATGTCTGATTGATGACTGATATGATCCATTTATTATTTAATTGAGTATGAGCTTGTTTAAATCGGTTATTACTGTGCATTTGAGGCATACAGCCAGAGCCAGGAAGGGAGGTGAAGCTTCTGCTGAATGTCTGTGCAAGAGCCCAGCGTCTTGGACTCTGGGAAGTGAAGTGAGTCACTATTGATAATACGTAGAAATCCAAAGACAGTAAAGAGTGTCTTGATGAAGACTTACGTTGTGACTTTAATATGCGCAGAGATATATGTAACATTGGTGTGTATTTTGAGTGTCTATAAGGCAAGAAATTCCCAGAATTCTTTACCCCAAAGTGCACATCCTTGGGCACATTATATTGATGCTGTTGGCCAGACCAGACAGCAAGATTATTGGCAATGACCCAAGAGTCAGAAAAAATGTGCAGATGTGTCTGACTGTTGGCCGGGGGGTCAGTGGTAAGATGCTTCCCTGAAATTTGACCAGTTGTGCTGACCCTTGTGTTTGTCCTTTCTCAGGGTCATCCTGGGTAAGCAACACAAAGTAGCAGCTTCCCAGTGAGCGTGGTGGTGATGGCATCAGTGAAGTGTATGAATTCTCATTCCTGCTCACTCAGTTTGTCCCAAGAGGCTACCCAGGCAGACCAGGGGCTGAACAGAGCGGTGGCCTCCTCTGGATCATATGGGGACCTCCATGGGTGGGACCACAGCATTACGACTGTAGTTTCCCACCAATCACTATTCTTTCCACATTAAAGAACGGTCTAAATTGGGCTGTTAAATGGAGAATTAGTGGGAATGATCATCCCTTTTCCTAATGGGTCTTGTGTAACAGGTTTCATTCCTTGAAAGTCCTATTTCACTTTGCATTGGGTTGCATCCAGTATTTTAATGGAGAGCAAGGGGGTAGGTCCGTGGAGTCTGATTGTCTAGTCAGTCTGTAAGTTGCCAAAAGATTAATTTAATTTTAATTTATAACTCATTGCATAACACTGTCCACATCCACTATGCATTATTTTAGGGCTCCAGATGTTACAGATCATGGGAATTTAGGCAAGGCAACAGTTTCGGTGGTTAAGGTGAGCCATACTTGTTTGTCCTCTATTTTATATTCAGTAATTCCCCTGAGATTGTAGGTAGTATTTTGTTTAAATTTAGTGGAATCTCAGTATAACTGTACTCTGTGCCCAATAATGATTAAGGCCATGAAGTTTTTCCAGTTGTTGCATTTTGGCAGATGTTGAAGTTAATTCAGGATCTGTTTTGCAGGTGTGCACAAGCCAATCATTACCCTTTCATATTTTTGTTGTATAAGTTATTTTTAGTAAATTTTGGATTAGAAAATTCAAATTGTGGACCTATTTCAATTTTTTTTTAATTTTCCTCTTTTGTCTGTATGTTTTTCTTCTCTCTCTCTCTTTTCTCTCTTTTTGGTGGTTACTGGATGAATTTTGAGGAGACTCCTTCTACCTTGCTATTATGTATAAATTTCTTCCTCCGGAGAGCCTCAAATTAGCGTCATCAGGTTGAAGGGTCTCCTCCGTGGAAATGTCTAACCTATTGGTTGTGCCCCAGGGTTGCTGTCAGTGTTTCTGGGTAAGGATGTTTCCTGGAATTAGAGGTGTGGGCAGCACTAGCAGCAAAAGCATTTTGTAGAGTCCTAATGAGACATCTGCCTTTAAGGAGAGCGTAGGTCTAGGTAATTCAAATCTTCATGTTATTGCTTTTCAAATAGTGCTCCTCCTCCTTCATGTGAACGACCATGCAGTGGGTCTGTATGTTGGACAGAGCACTCTATGAGATGCCTCATGAGACACATAACCAGTTGGTCACAGAAGAGGTGTTTTTCCTTAGAGTCTTGTGTCAGTCACAATTGATGTTGAAATCAAGACACATGATTCAATCTAAGACACACAGATTTGTTTGGGAATAGACACAAGTTCCAGAGCCACAAGAAAGAGGGTCCAATCCCATACTCTTGTCCCTAAATGTCAAGTATTAAAACTTCCAACTTGGGGGACAGGGTAGAGCTCAGTGGTAGAGTGCCTGCTTAGCATGCCCGAGGTCCTGGGTTCAATCCTCAGTGCCTCCATTAAATAAAAAAACAAATAAATCTAACCCCCCCCACCCCCAAGTAAAACAAATACCCAAAACATTAAAAAGATGATTTAAAAAATCTTCCAACTTAGGCCAGTTAAATTTAATAAGAGAGGCTTGGTAGAACCCAGCAAATGCAGCACAAGGTAAGACGGCTCCAAGTGCACGGTCACCAGCAGGCAGCAGAGCCCGTCAGCAGGTGGTGATGGCCACTGTCCAGACAGTCCTTCTCATGGTGCCCAGTGTTGTGGTTGCTGTGAAGACAGAGCATTGGCCTCCACTCAAAATTTGCTGTCAAAAATCAGCTGCCAAAATGGATGGGCACCCCCCTTGCCCCTGACACACACACACATGTGTGTGCGTGCGTGCACACACACACACACACACCCCCCAAGAGAATACAAAAGGGTTACTTACTTATATGATGGAGATTTCTAGAGATAGCAAGGGATACCTCCAAAGCTGGTCCAAAATGACTTGAGAAAGTAGAGACAGGTGACTGGTTTAGGATTTCTATGGTGTGTAAGGTGTTGGGCCAGTCTTGAAGGTCCCCGTGTCAGTAGAGGCTTGTGTGTTGTAAATTTCTATTGGCACCCAAGGAGAGAGCACCTAGGTTTTCTTATGAGAGTTTTGCCAAAGGTGGAATAGAGGAGGAAGAGGGAGAAGTGAGGCTTAAATACTGTTTGACAAATATTTTGACAGTCAAATACTGAAAAATGGAGTCAGACTCTTTGTTACAAAGATAGAGGCATTTCATCATTTTATTAAGAGCTTAGAGTGTAGTGGTCAGTGCTGATCTCTAAGCACAAAGCACTGTGAACTCCCGGGAGCAGGGATTAACACAAGCTGTGTAACAGAACTGCCCAGGACTTGTCCATTCGGATAACCCTGCGACACGACCAGCAAAGTCTTGGTGGTAGATCTTTCGCGAGGATGACAACTTCTCTACCAAGCAAGCCCATTTTCAGTGCGATTTGGTTGCTTCCTTACTTCATAGAAAGAAGGCGTCTATTTCCTTTCCCCTTGAACCTCGGTTGGCTTGCGCTGAACAGGAGAGTGTGGAAGAAGTAAGCACGTGTAACTGCCCGGGCTGGATATTTTCGCTCTCTTGGAGCTCAGAACCATCGTGCTGTGTGAAAGTCCAGTCTAGTCTGTTGTAGGATAAGAGGACCCATGGAGGGAAATAAGGATGCCCAGGGGGGTGACGGCCAGCATCCACCACTTGATATGTGAGTGAGGCTTCCAGCCACGGTCTAGCTTTTGGATTGCAGCCACATGAGCGATTCTAAGCAAGACCAGGTAGAGAAATCCCCAGGTGGACAACTCACAGAGTTACGGGAAGCAGTAAACTGTGCTTGCTTTAAGCCGCTAAGTTTGGATGGGCTTTGAAGCATGACCATAGCTAATTAGTGCATCCTTAAAAATAATGCAGTCAGTGAGGACTTTTAAATAAACTGATGTTGTTTAACCTAAGTGGCCCATGCAGCTAGTGTACACTGCATACATTCAATAACCTGCATGTGTAGATGTTTAAGATTTTGGGATAGCACTGGACTTAAAACTTCATTTCCATTAGGAATGCAAGAGTCCTTTATAGTTGTGTTATATATTTTAATTCAGTTTGTCAAAGTCTTAGATTATACCAAGTTTTATAGTAGTGGATGTAAAATAACTGAACCCATGTTATTAAGGAACAGATTCATTTTCTTTTAAATAATATAGAGCTCGCTAAAGAAGAAAATTTAGAAAGAGAAGGGGAAGATAGACTGCATATTTCCTGCTCCCAGGCCCTAGGAGAACTGACTGCTGAAGAGAAATTCTTCATGGACTGTGTGTACTGAAGGAAGTCTGGGATGTGTCATCTTTATTTGCAGCCTCCTGGCCCCTCTTTTACTTTTCCTTCCCTCTTCTATCCATCTCCTTCCTCTGCACTATTCTGTGCTCCTCTGTCCAGGTGGGTTCTGCTTAAGGGAGGGCAGAACGAGAGAACGTCCCGGGGTTTCATTCACTCCCCGCTTCTGCCTCAGCCCTGGGCACTGGCTAAGCGCCAAGGCTCGAATGAAGACGGAACAGACTGAAGCTTCCTGTGGGCAGCTCTGACGCTGTTGCCGCCGCTGGCCGCACAGCCCAGGGTTTCTCACGGCTTCCTGCCATTGCTGTTTCCTGAATGTGTGAATACCCTTGGTAGGTTTCCTCAAGTCTCTCCAGACTCCTGTAAAGATTCCTTTCCCTGCACACAGTTCCTCAGGTAAACCCTCTGAGTCAGCCTTGTTCTTCTGACCGATACCTCTACCTCGATGGTTACAATACCCAAGAAATATTTGCAAGTGAAAAAGTTTGTTGAAAAGCAATGTAATGAAAACAAACAAACTAACTAAAATTATTTACAATTTCCCACCCTGCAGCCGTCAGCCCTTCTAGGCGTTTAGAGGAGAATCCACAGGAAATCTTCTGTTTATGAGATAAGCCAAGAGAGAGCTAAATTGCTCTGAGGAAGGAAGAAATGGTAGGCAGTGGGGTTACTTGTGAATAATGGGGTGGGGGGGAGGGAGTGCAGCTGAAGTCTGGGCCCCACACGGGCTGGAGGAGGGAGAGAAAGCAAGAGAAGAGACAGGGCATTTGGAGTGATGAGTGGAATTTTGGAGATACTTTCATTTCCCTAAGAAATCTCCAGCAATATTTTGTATTATTTTTAAATGTTTCTCAAGTCAAAGCTAATTCTCAGTTGTGAAAACATGCTGGAATAGGTGCCAAACTGAGTGGAATTCAGATCAGAGAGTTACAGCTACCAGTTGGCTCACAATAGGATGCATAGAATGATCTCCATAGTGTGAAAAGTAATAAACTCTACGCCAGCAGATGCATAGAAAAGAAAAATAGGGAGCAATGCCCACTGTATACCTTGATAGTGGATCTCTTTTTGGGATGACAAGAGGGTAGAACTGCGAGGAAACAAACATCTATATCCATCAATCTATCTTTATTTCTACGGAATCTTGACTTTGTAAGTTAAATGTGAATTGTATTTCTAATCAGAAAAATAAAACAGCAGAGGTGATACATGGTAAATATTAGACACATTTTCTTGTTTGCACGGGGAAAGACCGCAACCTCCCTAGGAAATTCAGTGAGGCTTCTCTTGGCTGGGAGATGGTATCTAGTCTGTTAGGTAAAACGTCCTGAACGTTGTGTCCAGCATAGGGATTATGTCATCAGATTTAATTCTGAAGACAAATCTCCCAGGCAGGTATTATTGTCTCCCTGATACAGACCTGAGAAGGGCAAACGACTCGCCATGAAGTTCACATGGCCTGGAAGTGTCAGAACTGGGATTTGAACCTGGGGCTGATTCTCTCCAGAGCCTGACAGGCAATAGCTTCACTCTATTCCTCCCCATGAAATTTATGAATATTTCATGGTTGAGGGAAGGTATATTACAAAAGAGCAGTGAATGGTCATCAGTTAATTTTAATTGCAGAGCTCAGTGTTAAATGAGTAAATACATGTGCTGTAACCTCAATTGATCATGTTACTTTATATAGTTGTTTATTCTACTGAAAACATCTTGAAATACTATGAGTTACTTCATCATTTTATATATAGATTTTTCTTCTTTTTCCTCTTCCACTGAAGGTTCACTAGTAAAGTGAGTTTGAGTGCATTATACTATATCATAATTAAATTAATGGGTTTGTACATTTCTTATAAAATTTTTGCAAGAGTATATTAGAAGGAATGCCACCAAATGTCAGACAATTCTCTCATGCATCCTTTTCATGCATCCACTCATCTAATACTGAGAAGTCTGCATGCAATGCTTTCTCTTAAGGTCTAGATGGCAGCAGAGGTACAATTATAAAAATTTAGCACACTACTGATAATTTACTCATGAAAAACAGAAAACTTTAAAAATCTTGAAATCTGTTGAAGAAATTATACAAGGTTAAAATTGATAAGTGATGTATTTGTGGACGAGAGTATGTTCAGTAATTGCTTCATGTTATTTATGGTATAAAAATTTCAACAGTTTTAATTTCAAGGGACTGCAGCCTCAATATACATGAGTTCATGATATTTAAAACACATTTATTGAACTAAATTTTTCACTTTTTTCAATTTCTAGATTTGTGAACACCTTTAAACTCCTGTAGGAAAAAGATAAATTGGGTGAGGTTGAGTGAGAAAAGGTTTTGAGTCCATATGAATTAAGAAATGCTAACATTAATTCTGCCTCTTGGATTCCTTAGAGTAACCTGCAGTTACATTTAGGAGATTAAAAGCATCAACTCTGGCAGATGAACATCTTTAAAAGGTATTGTAAGATAGCGCCTCACTAATTACTCATTGATTGCACCGTCTATTTAAGGCTCTATCAGATTTAATATAAAGGAACAGAAGAAATGAGACAATGTATTAACATAAAGTACATATTCCAACCAGGTAACGTTGACTTTTTGATTCGCTCTGGCTAAGAGTAGACTGTTCCTTCGCATCCACTAAGCTGCTGCCTCTGTGTCCTGGGAGGAGCAGCAGGCTCAAACAGGGGAGCTGAGGATGGCTGATGAGGGGCTAAGGATGAAGGGGTGGGCAAGGCACAGGACAGTGCCCCCAGGAGGCAGCAACAGATACCAGCCTTAGACCTGGAGAGGCAAGTGGGGTGGGGCTCGGGACCCTGAGCCAGTAGCTGACGCTGTGGTTGTGGACTGCTGGACAGGGGCTGTGTGTCTTAAGGAGGGCCAGGTGCCTGAAGACATGTAGCCAGAAGAAGCCGAGGGAATAATGGCCACGTCTTACTCTCCTCCTGACAGCAGACTCTCTGCTAATGCTTCCCTTTCACCAAACCCAGCTTGAAGCCATTAGGTAGAGGAAGCCACTAATGGGAGTTCATAGGTACCAGCTTCCACAGAGCAGGAGGAGGAGGGTAGAGATGACTCTTGGCAGGGTGAATGGGGAACACCCTGTATAACCACTGCTTCAGTTACCTCGGGCCGCCGTAGTGGAAAGCCAGACTGCTGACTTGGACACCAGAAACTTCTCATCTCACAGCTCTAGAGGCTGGAAGTCCAGATCAAGGTGTCAGCAGGTTTGGCATCTCCGGAAGCCCCTCTCCTTGGCTTGTAGAGAGCTGCCTTCTCTCAGTGTCCTAATTAGCTCTTTATTGGATCAGCGCCCCCCCTAATGACCTCATATAACTTTCAGTCTTTAAAGACCCTGTATTCAAACACAGTCACATACTTTGGTGTTAGGGTGGGGGTTAGGACTTCAACATAGGAATTTGGTGAGGGCACAGTTCACCCCATAAGAACCACCGACCATGTGATCCCATGAAACTGAGGGAACATTTGCGGTAGTTGTGGTGCCAAAGGGACAATAATGGTGAGAGTAATAAACATTGAGAAACCAAGGTTATAAAAGTAGTGACTTAACCATCAACATTTTTAAAGTCCTTGAATTTTAGTTTAAAAATTTTATAGTTTACTTACATATCTATTACATAAACATTATATAACAATGTTAACACACAGAAATGTGACTAACACAAATACTGTTAAACCACGTAGAGAAAAACACTGAATTCTTTGATTTCAACAAGCCTGTGGAAATCTGTTCAGATCTGTTCAAATGTTTTTCTAAATATCCATGGTTCCTGGTGGGAGGAGAATGCTCTGTGCCTTGATTTAAAATATACTCTTCTGATTGCCACATGCTCCAGACCATGCCCCAGCAAAACTGTACACTAGGCCACAGTTTAACTTTCCACCAACATGGGGGGGGTCCTCATATTTTCTCCACCCCCGCTTCTTTAAACTCTATTAGGAGAATATTTGGTAAATTGAATTTATACTTAGTAAAATGGTAAAGCTTAATGTGTTACGTCATTTGCATTTCAACAGGGGACAAAGCCTTAAACCAGAATTTCCCAAACTCTTGATTTCAGAGTACCAGTATCCTAATGTGAATCCATGTGCCCCTTAAAAAAGGGATTCTGTGTAAATTAAATACAGTTGAAATAAGAAACAATAGAAAATTGAACAAAATGCATAGTTTTAGAGCTTCGCAAAGCATGTTTTTATATTTAAGATTTTAATAATGCGGAAATTTTTCTTTACCTTACCTTACCTTAAAGTAAGTGATCAAATAAAACAGAGGAACACGAGCCATGAGCAGGCAAGGGGCAGAGGACACGGGTGCTATTCCTGGCCCTGACTGTGCTGGGACCTTCTATGGAGTCCTCCTACTCCCAGCCAAAGCCCTAGCGGCCGGTAAACATGCCCCCGGGGCGGTGAATAAGAGCCCTTTATGTTATGTTAAAGAGGGCAGAGAAGGACTGTCCTTGAGCTCAGGGGACACCGCCATACTAAGAATTCAACACCAACAGCAAAAAAACTGCTGTAAAAGATTGACTTCCGGTTTAGATGACAATTAAAGAGGATCTTTGTTTAATTCAGGACTGTGACTTGATAATAAGACCCATGCTCTCTGGAAATGCACTTCAAATCTTTGGAAAGTTTCTTAGGTCCCTGTTCCTATCTGTCACTTGGCAACCTAGCAGACACTGAGAACACTCCAGGGCACTTAATATTGTCAACTTAAAACGTGCCAAGTTCACCTTTCGTTAATTGAATAGCATAATAATAAATGTAGAAAACACTAAAAAGTCAGCTCTGAAGTGGTGGTCTCGGTCTTCTCGCTAATTTAACTGCATCAGTCTGATCTCGCAGGACAGTGACATGACCACCACGTCCAAGGGAGGCCGTAGAAGGAAGGGACGGCTGTGCGCGCTCTTCTTCCAGTCAGAGCTATGGTTTTTAATATCCCAGTTCTACTACCTACACACACACACACACACACACATCTATTCTCAAGGACACATATGCACTCACACAGACTCACACCCCAAGCCACACACACGCCGTCTGTGAATTCACAGGCACATCTCATGGCTCGCAGTCTGGTTAGAGTCCGTCTCTTTAAGAAGCTTTTTGCCAAGAACCCCATGAGTATTTACTTGCAAGCAAGGGAATACTCTGGATCTTCTTGTAGCTTCTCCTGGGACAGAAAAAACAGGCAGCAAAGTGGTCTAGTCACTGCTCCTTCAGCTTCTGTGAGGTGGTCTCCACGGGCAGGTCCCCCAGTCCCGTAGCATCAGCGCTAAGAACTGATACGCCAGGAATGGTTGCCTCTGGAGCTCTGCAGAACCACGTGTTCCCTCAGTGCCAAAGTGAAACTGAACCTTCTGAGAAAGCTTTTTAGACGTTTTGTTCTGATGTATTTGAGAGGAGTCGTCTAGAGTCACAATTTGTTATATTTTTTTTAATCTCACAAGAAAGAAAAATCTGAACACACCATGAACGTTTGGGAGCATTAGGCCTTTAAATGGTAATTTGACCTAACATCTCCAGGAATTAACTCATTTTTAATAAATTTTATATATATATATTATATATATATATATATATATATATATAATATATATATATGCACCAATGAATATAATCTTGAACGAACACTTACTTTCTGTAATTATTATACCCAGAGATGCTATCCAGATACAGCTGACAGGACCACCAACGCAAATGTCTATTACCCCACGTTTTGGCAAGGATGTGAAAAAGGAAAAGCCTTAAAATTCATGTTCATAATGCTTATGTTCCAAGCAAACGTGAGACATATTCCAGTGTGTAGGAAGGAGTTCAGTTTCCCTGGGGGAAGGGGTCTTTCCTTGCAGGGGCCCCAGGAGAAGGCAGCTCCACTGGGATTCTGACATGAGGATTAGGAGATTCTGCAGGTCAGGAGACACGTGGCAGCATTCCAAAGGCCCAGTACAGGTGTGCTGAGACACTTAAAGAAGGCAATGACCGTACCTGGACCGTACAAGGCAGGAAAACTATATACACAGTATGTGTGGATTTGAGCATTTCTTTATGTACGTGTATACTAAAGATATACAGCACCCAGTCCCACTCTAATTTGTGGGTAATATTTCTATGATTCCTTATTTTCTCTCCATGCATAAGTCTTCTCTTCAGAAAATTATGAACTCCCCAAGAAGAGAAATTCTTCTTTTCTTATTATAGTAGATGTTTCTCAACACACACTCTCTGCTGTGTGTCTAGGGCCTCCTCATTTATGGGTCATTTGTTTCTTAAAGGCTTCAAGCCATCAGGCCACAGTGAGGGTCCGAGTACTCCTACGGAGAAAGCACTTTATGTACATAACTTAAACAAGCCCGCCCGTCGGACAGCAGGTGTGTAGTGGAACGCTGCGATGCTGTTCGCCGAGGTGTTGCTCCTGTAAGGACTGGATGCTGTGGTGTGCTGAACACGAATGGTCCTCCTTTACCTGTGGGCTCCTGAAGAGCTTCTTCATGCCGTGTGCAGGCAGTACAGATTAGAACGGCTTGGTGCCTGTTGTAGCGTTGGGAGGGTTGATAGGAATCTATTATTAATCTCATTACCTAGCATCAAAGAGTTCTAGACTGCTGGAGTCGAGTAATTAATATACCGCTGAGCGAGTAATTGCCATGTAGCAGGCCCAACGACAGGACAGCACTCATCTTCCATGCTGACAAGGAGAATCTGCAAAATATCTTTTATTTCTCTACAACAAGATCTATTGCTTTTTAACTTTCTGGATAGACCTGTAAAAAGTAGTAAGTATGTTTTTAAAGAAAAGTGAACATGTGTGCTCTCTAAAGTTACAGAGTCAAAATGTTGGAACTTGAAAAAAACAAGAGAACATGTATTTTTGACTTGTTCGAGTTTTCAGCTCTTCTCCTTGGAATGGAAGAGTTTGGAGGGGGAGAAGAGAGGGCCAAGTAGTCTAGGCTTCTGCCCCGTCCACACCCCCCAACCCCCACCATGGAAGCATCTCACCATTGACTTATTTTGTGTCTTAGGTTTCCACTTGAGCTGACGTTTGGATAACACCGCTGCTTAAGACATCTAATAGGTAGTGGCATCGTGGGTAAGAGCAATGACTCTGGGGAGACACTGCCTGCATGCGAATATCTGTCACTTTAGGATTGTCAGATAAGCCCTTTCTCCCAAGTTTCCTCCACTGTAAAACTGGAATAATAAAAGTGGTCCTTTCAGAGGGCTTTCAAGGAGATTCAATGTGTTACTACTCACAAAGAGCTAAGAACAGTGCCTGTCACATCGTCAGGGCTGTATAAATGTTAACTCTTATCTAGACATCAGATAGACCAACAGAGCCTGTCAGCGGAGAACCACGGGGCTGGATGAGAACTCACAGATCATCTACTGAGACCTTCGAATGTTAAACACGTTGTTTATATTCACATGGTGAAGCAGCAGCTGAGAAATATCAGGACTTGTACAATCACGCATGTTAATAAAAGTACTCCTAGTTACGAAGAAGAGAGTAGAACGTATTTAGTCTAAGTGTCGGAAAGCTGAGAGGCCATGATTTAAGAACTGTACCTCAGAATTTTATGTGGAAAAGTTTTCAGTCTTCAGAAGATAAGCTTTTACTGTTTCTCCTAGCAATGCGTGTGTACGTGGAAGCGTGTGTGGATGTCCTGGTGGTGCTAATGGACAGAGCAGCACTCTGCCACAAGCCAGTTCTGCCCCATCGCCCATCCTTTCCAGCTTCAGTCTGACCCACGTTCTTGTCTGTGAAGTGGGGCTTTGTCTGAGTGATGTCTGGATTCTAGTCAAACACAATACCTGGAACAGGTCAGGTGTTCAGTACGTATTTCTGGATAAACAAATGGAAGAATGATGCTCTTCTGTTGACCCTGTTGATAGCCCACTTTTAGGAACTGGGCCTGAGGCAGGAATGAGAGGCCCTGACTGTGGCTGGACAGTGGGTAGCCTCTACGCAATGACACCAGGGCAGGGACCCCCATGGGCTCTGGAATCAGCCCTGCCCGACCCCTGTGGAGTTGAGTCCATGCTCGGGGAGGGGCTTTTTGCTTTCTGCTTTGCATCAAGCTGCCACTTCCACTGTGCATCAGTGGAGGCTCATTTTGCTGCGTCCCACAAAGGCGCCTTGGGCAAGTAGCTTCCCTGCAAATGATCAGATCACGGTTCCCTGTGGACCAGCACTGGCATCATTGACTTAGGCTCCTGTGGCCAGTGTTGCCACTGGATGCCAACTTCTACATGATGTAGGTAACCATTACCTGTCAGTAGCCATTTTTTAAAAATATATTTTTATTGAGGTATAGTCAGTTTACAATGTGTCAATTTCTGATGTACAGGACAATGCTTCAGTCATATAGCAACATACATATACTCATTTTCATATTCTTTTTCACCATAAGTTACTACAAGATATTGAATATAGTTCCCTGTGCTATACAGTATGAACTTGTTGTTTATCTATTTTATATATATTAGTTAGTATCTGCAAATCTCGAACTCCCAGGAGCCATTTTTGACACTAATTTGTCTGTTTGTCAATTCTTTTGTGGCTTTCTGTTGCTTGTTAATTCTGCTAGTTAACTCTATTTTTGTACCTTGACCTGTCCTCAGCCCATTTGGTATGTCACAATTTAATCTGCCTTAACTGCACCTTTCCCAGCTGCTGGACCCATCCAGCTCACATCTCTATTCCCTTATCAGATTTGTTCAGAGGATGCCTGGATTCCCACTTGTACTGCTTCAGACAATCTCATCCTGACATTCTTTTCCTTCATAGTCTCATCCTCTTTCCTTCTGCTTTTCTACTTAAGTTCAGATTCTCCTTCTCTTCTGCCTTTTGGGCTGCCCTTCCCAAACACAGATCCCTGAAGGAACACTGTCATAGGCTTCTTCTCAGTTAAATCTCTGTATCTCCTCCCGACCCTCCAGCTATCATTAGACTCTCTAGAAATAAACATGGCCTTCCAGTGTATGCCATCCCATAGCAAACCACATTCTCATTCCAATACCTGGCTTGTCTCTATACTGTTTTTGTTTATACTATAGAGTAAATAATGTTTTAAAACATATAGTTTTATTTAATAAAATCTTACCAAAAAAAGCAAGCATATAAAATAATGTTTTTCCATAATACCATTTTTTGAAGTTTCAATTCCTTTTTTTTTTTTAACAATTTTAAGTCCAGTTAGAAGCTTAACTACCAGGAAGATGCCAACCATACTGACTGCTAATGATCACCATCTTGTCTTAGTTAGGGTTCTAGATTTCTATACTCGGAGGAAAATGTCTATTTCAAATATTCAACATTTTTTTTCTTACTGTCCTGACACTGAATGCATGTATAAAATATGGAAAGAAAAAGGAATAGACTATAGTATGTATATTGTAGTATTTACATGCCGTGCGAATCTTCTCATCAGATCAGTTTGATCACCAGAGATCTTGAGTCTTTGATGGTGTCAGGCAGCCTGGAAAAGGCCTATAGTATAAAAATCAGTTCTCTTAGGCTATATTTTCAGGCAAATATTTATTTTCCTTCTTTTTACTCCTATAGCAGATATTTAGTGTTCAGTATTAACTTTTGTTTAGCAGCATTTTCTTCACTAAAGAATCATAATTAAAGAAAACCATTGAAAAAACTTCACAAGCTCTTAAAGGTTCTGTGCAATTAGGCTAGGTAATTAGAAACATGATAAAAGAGAAGCTTGGGAAAAGGATTTAAACCCCTATTGAACATTTATATCAAAAATGAATAAGGAATAGAGAAAATTAAAAGCATAGTTTATATCTGGCAGGCAAAGGATAAAGCCAATTATTCTGGAACATGCTTATTTATCTCGATTTAGTTATTCATAATATGTAGGAAAATCAGATGTGCTGAAATCAAAAACAGTTGCTTCTTTTCATCTTGCAGACACTAAAATATGCCTACACGGGGAAAGGATTTTTCTGCCTTGCAGTATTTTTCTTTTCAGTTCCTCAAACTCTAAATTAAAGAGATATTCACTAATTCTGAATTTAAGCAGGTAAAATTACCCACTCTTCAAATCAGAAGATAAATTTAAGAAGAGGGGACTAGGTCTACCTGCAGAGACTGCTCTGGAGCAGGCAGTTAATGGCATTGCCCAAGAAAGCCATCCACATTTCCTCGCATGAACAGGATGCTTCAGTTGCGCATCGTTTGTTCATTTGGACCATTGCCACAAAGAGGTTGTTCGCAAACTTGGGATGAGCAGGGGAAAAAAAAGACGCCTAAAAAGATTAGTATTGTAAAGATGACCTTGAAAGCACTATCTGCAACCTAAAATGAACAAACCAAAAACGAAACAAGTATGTCCTGTTACTAAGAGGAAGGAAATGTGGTAAGATATACTTAACATAAAAGTTCCATTTTAGCCATTTTTAAGGAAGGATACAACTCAGCTTCATTACATACCTTCACATTGTTGTGCCACCGTCACCACCATCCATCTCCAGAATTTTTCCATCTTCCCCAACCAGAAACTCTGTGCCCACTGAACAGTAACTTTCCATTCCTCCCTACCCCACTCCCTGAGCAGCCCGCTGCTCCACTTTCTGTCTTTATGACTTGGGCTGTCCTAGGAACAACATAAACATTTATTATTGAGTGGCTTATTTCACTTAGCCCTATGCTTTTGAGGTTCATCTAAGTCATAGCATCTATTCAAATACCTTTCTTTTTTAAAGCTGAATAATATTCCATGGTATATATGTGTGTGTGTTTCTTTATTCATTTATCTGTTGATGGACACTTGCATTGCTTCCGCCTTTTGGCTGTTATGAATAATGCTGCTATAAACATAAGTGTACAAATATCTGTTTGAGTCCCAGAATTGAAATTGCTTCTTCATTTGATAATGCTATGTTTAGTTTTTTGAGACGCCATCATACTGTTTTCCGTAGCTGCTGTACCGTTTTACATTCCCTTCAGCAATGCACAGGATTCCAATTTCTCCACATCTTCACCAACACTGTCTATTTTATGTTTTGGTTTGTGTTGTTTTAATAATAGCCATCCTAGCGGGTGTGAAGTGATATCTTCTTGTGGTTGCATAGGATTGACACCCAAGAGCAACAATCTGGTGAGAACAGACCAAAACCTAGATTAGGATGCTTTCTCTATTCTTTCTCACCTTAAATTTTATGTTTGCAGGCATTTATTTCGAAAGTCGGAATTCCAGAGATCTGATATGGTGATAAATAGGGGTAGAGATTCCACTCAACAGTGAACAAAATGAACTGTTAGTGGGAATAAAAACACAGCCAACACGTGTAGCTCTAATTACAAAGGTTTTATACTATGATCTATCGTGGGCATTGTGGAAATTAACTTTGAAAATACACACATTTCTAACATAAGATTCTACCTCAGTAGGGGTCCTTTTAAATAAAATATCATAATTTTGACAGTTAATTATGAATCAGAAACATGTAGATTAAAACGACTTTGGACATCAGGAAAGCATTTGGTCTGTTTTATCTGAAAAGTGTCCTGCATGAGTCCGTCTGTTTCATGAGCAAATTAGTCAAAAGATGAATGACTTAATTTTGCTTTTTCCCTGCCTCAGGCTTATTTTAAATATCTCAGGTGGTCTAATGGAATTGGGCAATAACATGACATTTAGTAGAATTTTATTTGCCTGGTTGCCACTCTTACTGTTACTGACATATAATTTAAAAATACAGAGTAAGAATTTTTCCCAATTGTGTCAAAGATCACATTTACTATTTTTGTTTCCTCACTAAGTCCAAAGTCATAATAATCTCCATTTTATAATTGCAGGTTAAATGAATGAATCTGTTAATGTTGATTACTTAGCAAATAATCACATTGTGTTTTCTATTTTTTTTTTGTTTGTATTTTGAATTTTTGGAAAATGTATTTGCTCAGTACTTTATTTAAGCAATCTAATTTCATTGTTCTTGCTCCCTGAAGTTACATAATTTTAGAATGCTTGGACTAGAAGGAAACAAAGAAATTAATCAGCTCAACCCATATACTAATTTTGAGGAAGTTAGAATTGATCCCTAGAAAAAGTAAACTCTCATAACATGGGCTCTCTAGTTAATCCAAACAGGCTTGGATTAAACTTGTTGGTCCTATAATAATTGATTAGTTACTCATTTTAGTTACATCAGTAGTCATGCCACAGTCTCAGTGCAAGAAGGACTACATGAGGTAGGCAAGTAGGTAAGTTATATGAGTATATTTATTAATATGGAACCATTTTTGCTGGAAGTCTTTCCAAAATGTATTCAGTATTCTTGTGGTTCTTAATTAACATACGAAGAATTTTACAAAGCTAACTTAAGTCATTTATATCCATTTGGTCTCGCTGCAGAAGGGAAGGAAGATGGTACCAGTAATCTCAAACAATACAAATAACACAGCATTATTTGCAAAGTAGCGATTCAGAAATAGTCCACACCCTGTAGATTTTTTCTGTCTCTGAACTCTACCGTTTAATTCCCACAGACTTCTCTATGGAACTCTCAGCCCAGGGACATATTCTTGAAACACACGGACACAGATGGTCCTGAAAATGTTGCCTCACCACAGGCCTCCTGACCTCGGCGGCAGGCTTTCCATATGCTTCCGCTGAAGGATGCAGCTCTTTCTGGTTTTCCAGGACCTTGGGCGGTTCGGACGCTCTGACATCAGCGGGCTGTGCCGGTCCCCTTCCTCTGCCTGTGGCGGTGCTTCGTTGGACTGTGCAGTAAAACACTTCATTAGATCACCCAGCTAATTCACAGCCTCTGAGTCCCACCAGAGTCAACCTTCAAGCCTGTTGCTCTGGGAGAACACAATTATGAAATACCAGAAGCAATCTTTGCTCTATTTGTTTCTTTAAAAATCTGGCGATTCCAAGCCCAGTGTAAGCTATTAGCACAAGCATTATGCAAGGGAGGCAGCGTGACTTGTGTCATGTGTACTTATGAAGAGTGACAGGCCAGAGTGTTCAAAGTAGCCAAATCCATAGAGTTATGAATCCTAATTCTGTGAAAATCACCCACTTAATAGTCCATTCTGACCAAGACTCTGGAGCTCACTATCTTAATCTTCATTGTGGTGGTAATCATAACTGAGAGTTCAGAAAAACCTAAGGGAAATAAATGATCCTCCAAATGAAAACTATTTAAATTATCCTAGTACTCTGTTTTAAAGTGAGAGAGACGACCCTCTATTTTTTATTTGCAATCTGATACCAGATTTCCCCCCAAATAGGACACATTGATTAATTCAGATTTTACAAGTGCACCAAACAATAAGCTAGCTATGGAGTTTCAATTTATAAAGAACTTTATTAAGAATAAAGAATAAACCAATGAAATGTTTATGTTGAGTATCTATTTTACTTAATACTAAAAATTACCCATGGTAGATTTTTTTTTATAGATATGAACTACATCATCATTTTCACCAGGGTAGAGATGGTATTTGTTTTCATACATAACTGTACACAGTAGTAGTAAAACTGTGAGAGACTCGCTCTGTGTTGTAGGCGTATTTGGTTCTTATTAAGCCAAGCCAGTGGGAATAGTATTTTGGGGGGATTTGAAGGTGGAGGGGCATCCGGCACAATGAAATATATTCAAAAATATTCTAGTGGCCAGATTTTTGATGGAATCCTCTGCTTAAACATGCTAAAAGCATACTGCTTAATTTATACACTTATTCATAATGTATTGACCCCTCAGAGGTCCATGAAGATCCACATAAATTAAAAACTCATGTTCTGAATTTTATTCACTGAATCAAGCCAGGCCATAATAAAGGTGACTATTGGGGCCATGTTGTTTTAACTCCTTTTAGAATTGCTTTTATTTATTTATCTTTTTCTAGCATCAGTCAAAATGATAGGCATTGGAAGTAATACCTAATGAAAACATTGTTGTGTGTATTTTAAGGAAGCTTTTCTTGTATCTGTTCATTGATTTTAAAAGCATTTATTGAGCACCTATTCTGTGCTAAGCACTGTTCAAAGCCCTAGTGATCTAGTGGGGATAAAAGATACAAAAATTCTGCTCTTATGAACCATACTTCCTAGTTGTTGTGGGGTACAGAAATAAATGATAACAAAAATACGTAAATGGCATAATACATTTCAGCACGATAAGTCTCACTTCTCTCAGGTTCATGCTCTTCTGGGTAAATCACTGGTGATAGCAGGTGTCAGGCTAGGGAAATTGGAACATGGTGGGAAAGTCCCTCTTTGATTTGCTTCATCAAAGGTTCTGACTTTGGGGAATGTGTAGTGCTTCCCTGCTCACTGACTCCCGCTCTTGTCCTCTCCTTCCAGATTTACTTTATAGCGTAGTTGCCACAAAACAATAAAAAGTTGTGGCATCCTCTGAAAAATTATAGAAAGATGCTTTTGCTGATAACTATTTATCCATCCTACTGCTCCCGTTCACCTTGCCGGCAATTAATTTTCTGTTGCTGGGACAATTATATGTGTTATTCTGAGTGTCTAGTGCAAAAGGAACTGTTCCTCTGGGGAATGTATAAGATTAAAATGTTATAGTCTATCTTAATAAGAAAATTTAATTTCCTTATCAAAAATACTTTTCCATTTTCCATGTTGAAGTATGATTGTATTTTAATGTAATCACATTTAATTTGATTGCTAAGATGTAGTCAAAAATAGTTTCAGTTTTGAGGTCATGGAATAGTATCCAGTATCCTCTATGGAATTTACCAAGGACCTGTCTCATAGAAGAGAGACAGAAGATGATTCGATTTGGATAAATCACCATCTCCAGTTTGCTCTCTTTCAAGTAATTAAACTATAACAAAAAATTACTATTAATCAGATTTAGTCAGAGAAAGCACTAGATACAGATTATGGAAGGTAGAAAAGAAAAGGAATCTTAAGGCATCTACAGAATACTTATTTTTATAAGCAGGAGTGTTGCAGGCAGTGCTTTTTCATTTCTTTATTTCTTCAACAAGTGTTTGTTGAGTTCCACAATGTGTCAAGATCTGACTGTTCTAGATTTTGGAAAGACTTTCAAGGAAAGAGAGCTGGTCCTTGACCTCCTGAAGCTAATATTCCAGCGGGAGAGAGAGGAAACAAACAAGTGAATGTTAAATAGGACCTGAGAAAGGGATTCAGTGCTAAGAGATGAGGCAGGGTAGGGAGACAGAGAGAGATTGGTGCAGTGACGGATGGGGCAGCCCTTTTAGAAAGGGGGGTCGGGAGCACCTCACTTGCCATTTGAGGAGAGAATTGGATGAAGGGAGAGGGTGACATGGTTGACATGGTTGCTGAGGACAGAGAACTCCTGTCCCTGAAAGCTAGAGTCAACATTCCCTCAAGAAGCACTGACTTTGGTATTTTGGGGAATGGGAAGAAAACCAGTTGTGGTGAGGTGGCAGTGAGCTAGGCTCAGTATGGAAGGGGCCAGCACAGGTAATGCTTTCACATGCTGGTAACGCACTGGACTTGATGCTGAGAGAGACGGGAAGCCACAGGAAAGTTCTGAGCAGGTGAAGGACACGATCTAGTTTATATCTTGGCTACTATGTAGGGCGAAGGGCTATCAAGGGACAAGAATGGAAGGTAAATGACACTTGGGGAGCCATTGCCATATTCTGGGGCACAATGGTACTTAGACTAGTTTCCAGTAGTGGTGGAAGTAAGAACTGGGAAGATTAAGGAGTGGATTTGAAAGGCAGATCCTACAGCACTTAACGATGTTTTGGGTGTGGAGCCTAAGAGGAGTAGCAGGTCAGGAACAACTCCTGGATTTATGATTTGGGCAACTGGACAGATGGTGGCGCCATTTACTGAGATGGAGAAGCTGGAAGGAAATCAGGTTTTGGGGAAATCATCTGAAATCCTGTTTTAGACGTGTTCAAGTTGGGATGTCTTTAAACCGGCTTGTTTGGCATGAAGTTCTACGTGTCTAGCACCTCTTCCCCTCTGGCTGTGACAACCAAAGAGGTTTTCAGACATTTCCATGTATGCCCTGGCAGGAAAAATCAGCTGCCAATTGGTAACCCCTGGTGTAAATAGCGGTGAGAAGAGGACCAGAGAGGGAACAGAGAAAGACGGGGCCACCCCAACGTGTAAAGCCTGAGACAAGGAAGAGCAGCAAAGGAAACTTAGAAGCTGCAGTGAATGAGGTAGAAGATCGTGGAGAAACTTCTAAGTGAAAGCTGAAACAATTGACTTTATCATTTATAGGGAGATGAAAGCCGTCCTAATAAAGTACATCTTCTTAATGGCACAAGAGATAATAATAATATTTCTGAACTAGTGAGCCTCGTGTTTCTTTGAACATGATAATTGTGTTGCTGCCCTGATTCAACGTTTCCCATCTCTTTAAGAGTGAAAGCCAGAATTCTTACCGTGGCCCGGAAGTCCCTGTGCGCTCTGGGCCCTGTTCCCCACGCTTCCCTCTGACTTTCTCTCCTGTGAGCTCCTTGCTCAATTCCCTCCTCGGTGGCTGGCGGTGGGCTTCTGTGCCCGGTGCCCATGCCCTGTATTCAGGGCTGTTCCCTCTGGCTGGATTGTTCCTCCCCAGGGCTTCACTTCAGCTTTTTTGGTTTTGCTCAAATGGCTTCTTCTCCATTGACCTCACTTTTTAAAACTGCCGCTCTCCTCAGGGGGAGCTCCCTAACCCACTTCCTCTTTTACCTTGCTCCCTGGCACTTGTCGCCATTGAACAAACTGCTGGTTTTTACCTATTTTGCTTATTTTCTGTCTCCCTCGATGAAAATGTGTGTTCTCTGAGGGAATTTTGGCTGTACTCTCTGTGGTTCTATTCTTAGCACCTATAACAGGGCTAATATTCCTTGAATCAATGAAAAAATAAGTGCACTAACATTTATTGTGTTCCAGGCACCATTCTCAAAGCATCATAATGTCATCAAATTAATTGAAGTTTGTGTAATTTAATTTTATCAATAATTTTTGGTTTTCCTTCAGTCAACTAATGTATTGCCGTTCAACAAACACATTTAATGGTTATTATAAGTCAGTTACTGTATGGGATTTGGGAATAAAGCAGCAGCTACCCTTAGGAGAAAGATGAGGCAGGCAACATTTTTAACAGGTAGGTTAAGGAATGTGCTGAGATGGAGGTCTACCCAGGGACCAGTCAAAGCACAGGGCAGGGGACGCATATGTTAGATGTAATGGTCAGGGAAAGCTTTCTGGAAGAGCTGATCACTGAACTTTGTAAAAATGATCAGAACGGAACTGGAACCAAATGGGCATTCCAGAAAGAAGACTCCACGTGAGTTAGAGTAAGACAGTCTGGTCCACGTAGGAATCTTTAAGAGATTTCATTATGTACGTAATGACACTGCTAGAAATGAGACTGGTGTGCCTATTGAGAGAGGTTTTGTATACTTAAACCTATACAAGGGAGCCACTGAGAAGAAAAATGACAAGATCACATGATCACATTTCAGAAATGTCACTGAAGGTGTGCTGTCAAGGAACCAGACAGACAAGCTGGAGGGTGGTGTTGGAGCCAGGGCGCTTTTCCAGGAGAGCGCAGACCATAGCCTGAAGAAAGCAGCACGGAGGTGAACAAGGAGGGTGTTGCAGAAGCCTTCCTGTGTTAAATTACAATTAGCTAACAATTATTTCTATTTCGTTATGCACATATTATGATAGGAAAGCAGTGCCCAATGCCATTCATTTCTTTGTATCTACTGTCTTCTCGGAAAATTCTATCCTATGGATGACTTATCTAACTGTATATGGAATGCAAAGTGATTGAGCTTTTAAATATAGTATATGTCTAATATTATAGGGTAAGCTAGGCAGTTTCTTCATCTCAGTTTTATTCAAATCTATTAGGCATCCCCTGAGAGCACAAGGTATATGTCACAAGAGTTAAATATTCACAACACTAAGGCACATAGCCTAGATTCTCAAAAGCAACTCAATGAAAGAGAAAGATCAAAATACATATAAGGTATCTATCTGTTTTGGTTTATAAATATAAGATGGATCTGGGTTCTTATGGAAAAGTACATTAATTATCAAGAAAACTGACAGCTCTGTTATCTTTTAAACAGGATCCCTCTAGTCCTTGTTTAGTAAAAGATTCCCTGTTGGTGATTCCCATTGTTGCCCTTTGATGAGCTTTGAGTCTTATCAGTTTAAGGAGTGAGGTCCTCAGATTAATGGGCAGGCTGGGAACCAGATGTCCGTTGTCAGGGCTGAAAACCCAATTAAAATGGAGGTCGGGGGCGGGGGTGAAAGGAAGACAAAGGGTCAGCTGGAGCCAGCTGGGGCAGGGCATAGGCTGGTAGAAACCAGAGATTTTGTGCTACATTGGCAGATCTGTTAAAGAAACTAATGTATAGATACTTCTATCAAGTGCTTTGAAACTCATGAACCAGATGGGATTCAGGGAGATATTAATCTCCACAAAAACTTCAGGAAGCGTTTGCTCTGAGTGTTGATCTCAAAAGTCAAACGCAATTTTGAAAAATCCATGAAAACACATGTGTTAGTACAGTTATCAAAAGTCTCAGGAATGATTTTTAAATCATATCTGAAGTGTCTTTCTGCCTGGATGTAGGAATATTTGAATAGCCCACCTATTTACTTATCTCTGCCCAGTCAATAAACTAGTGCAAAGCTTTCTTGCTGCTTCCTGTTCCTTCAGCCTGTCCTGGCATCTGGTAGGTTACTCCAGGTTAATCTTTCGAAAGCAGTGCTCTAATATGTCAATATTCTAAAAAATCTGTAAGAACTCCCAATCGGTTACTAAATAAAGTCCATATTGCTTTCTCCCCAAAGCAAGAATTTGTACATGTTGATCCCATCTCCCTTACATTCATGTATTCATTTGATTAATATGTATCAAGCACTTGCTAGATGACAGACAGTCATCTTGGTTCTGAAGATACAACTATTAGTAAGCAAAGCCCCCACCCTCGTGGAATTCATATTTTACTGGGAGGAGTAAAAAAATAAAAGAACATTTATATACACACACAAGGATGAAAAAATACTCTGGAGGCAAACATAGCAGTATAAAAATGGGTAGAGATTGCTATGGTATTATGTGTGTGTGTGTGTGTGTCTTTTATTTTTTTTTTTTGTAAAAGATACTTAGAAAAGGCTTCACTGAGAGAATAACTTTTGAGTTAGATGCTTAGAGAGGCAAGAAATGAATTTTGAAGTATTTGAAGACAGACCATTCCAGGCAAAGCGAGCAGCAAGCAAAGATCCTGAGGGAACAACACCATGCTTGGTAGTTAACTAAGCAAAGACCATGGGCCTGGAGCAGAGGGAGCAGAGAGGCACGTGGTACATGATGTGGTCAGAGAGGTAATGGGGGGGCCAGATTAGGTGGGATATTAAAAGGTATCAAGATGGTGGGAAGTTTAAGAGTTTTAAGAGGAGAGTGACATGATATCTCTTAGATTTAAAAGGACCACTCTGGCTCATGTGTTTGCAAAGACTGTGGGGGTAATTAAACATGTGGGCACCATGAATGTCTAGATGATTTTATAGCCAGTGGACTTGTGAGTTCACAAAGGGAGTAGGTATAATAACTATAAGTGGGATGGGGTCTGGGAACTGCCTTTCATATTCTGATACACTCAGGCAGAGGAGGGAGGTGACTGAGCCTCAGAAGGAATGGCCAGTGCGCAGGAGGAAAACCAAAGAAAGAGTTATCTCGTGTAAAGGAAGCAATCAAGGAGGCTCAGGGGATCAACTGTGTTAAATGCTGCCGATAAATCAAGTCAGATGAGGGCTGAGAATCATTACTAAATTTAACAAAAGAGAGATTATACATGATCTTGAAAAATATATTCAGTGGACTAACATGAAAAGAACCAGAGCAGATGACTCTTAAGGAGTTTTGTCATTAAAAAATAAAATATAGACAAGAATGATAGATGAAGAGTGATGTGAGGTAAAAATATAGTGTCTTTTAAGAGAGAAATTTTAGCATATTTGCATGTTGATAAGAGAGAATTGGTAAAAAGTAAAAAATATGCAGGTGCAGAGGGCTCTTGAGAGAGTGAGAGTGCGTAAGCTGAGTTTGGCTTCAGTGGGAACAGGGCAGTTAATGGGGACTGGAAACAGGAGGGATAGATTGGAAGATGTACTGGGGTTGTAGAGGTGTCCTTCTGATAGCTCTTAATTTTTCAGGGAAATATGAAAAAGGGTCTTCAGCTGAAAATGAAGATGGATAAGAGATGTGGAGGTTTGAGGAAAGAGAAGGTATAAGGTATTATCCAAGAGAGTGAGAGGTTAATGAACCAGGCAAACGTAGGGCTAAAGAGCCGTTGGAGTAGAGAATGGATGTAGAGCATGAGGATGCAGGCTGGAAAGTTAGGAGGCAGAGAGTGGAATCATGAAATTGGGTTTACTGAGGGGGATGTTTATTATTAACAACAAAGGCTAGGATATCACCGTAAGTTTGTTGGGTGGAGATACTGTGAATAATTAGGTAAATCATTGGCGTGCAGGTCAAAGTATTCAGAGGCAGGGGACTGGAAAAACTATGTGATGATTGAATATTTAGCAAAATTATGAAAGTGGTTGTGGAGATTAAATTAGAAGCTACAGTCTTGAGGACTAAATGGAGTGAACCGAAGTCTGCAGGTGACTGCAACAAGGAAGTGCAGTGGGTGGAAGAATCTCACGGCGACAGCTTCAGACCTATAGCTTTAAAGGGAAAGGTGGGTAAGTCTGGAGGAAACAACGTGAATCAAGATCACCTTCACCACCTCCAGGCTCAGGAGGATAAGGGGTGTAGAAGAGAAAACAGCCTCTGATGGAGAGGACAGCAAGGGAAGCCCTGTCCTCGGAGAAGAGCCAGGTGTCAGGAGAAGTGAATATTCACAAAAGCAATAGAAGATCTGGGAGGTTTTTCTAATAATGGACTGTAAGTACCAGAGTGCACAGTGAAAGGGTTTTGGGATCAGGAGATAAAAATCTGATAAGAGATGAGAGTGACTGGGGACGATTTGCATTTCTGGTGACGACTGATACAATCAGACATTGATTTAGTGTGCGATGCAATCAGTCCTCAGAGGCCTTAAGATGGGTTTCGTTGACAAGGCTGTGGATGTCGATAGGGTAAGAAGGAAAGGGGGGAGGGGAGCGGCGGCTGCACAAAGGCATGGATGTGAGGATGTGGGGATCTTTGGAAGCCGCTTCAGAGGGTGCGAACCACAGCTACGATCACAATTCACAGCTCTCTTCATTCTCGTTGTTCTTCCCATTACCCTGTGCTGACTGTAATGGGTAACACTGGGAGCCCTGGCCCTTCTCAGAAGCCAGTGGACGTGTGCAGGTAGGGACAGGGGCAACCTTAGCAGGAGCGCTTGAGCTTTGGGGGTCTCCTCTTCACTCCTGCTGCTGAAGGCATGGATGTTCTAGAGAGCAGGTGGGGCAATGATATTACGATGAGTGAAGTCCCGGGGCCGTTTATTTTCGTTATTTTTCTGACGGTTCCCCAGTGTATATATTATCTTCCTCTTCCCCTTCTCTGTTTCAGTTGTTCCACTCCTTTTTCGTTTTCCCTTATGTTATTTTTCTCTGTCTGTAATGACAGCTAACCACTTCTGCAAACGTGACTTCCTGTGTCACACTGGTCTTCATGTCCAGTCAGCATCCGTCCTTCTCTCTTTTCTACAGCATCGTATGGCATCATCACCCTTCCGGAGCTCACTGGGAGGAAAGGACACAAGCAGGTGGCAGAGAATTAGAGATTCCAGTGATGTCAGGGATTTCCCTTACGAGACTCATTTCTCTTATCAGTAATTAATTACAGCTGTGCCAAGCATCTCGGCCGATGTCCCACGCACAGGACACAGCTGAGGTTTGTCCACTAGCAAGCACGTAGGCCTTCTTATCTGTGAGCTTTTCCACTCTGACCCAGGCACTCTGTATTTTCAATACACAATATTTTCACCTCATTGCAGCTGCACCCCTGCATCATGGTGAGGCTCCTTATCCTCAGATGAGCAGTCAGAATAGGCATCACTGTGTGTCAGTGCATCTAGTATTTTCTTTATACCTCTGTGACTCTGTGAAGGTGAGGATACAGATCTTCTTCACACTCTGTATAATGACACCCAATACCTTTCCTGTGTATTTGATAAATATTCCGAATGAGTGAATAAATGAACACATGCTGATTTTTTAAATATTGGTAAAATTGTTACGTAGAAGAGTGAACATAGCTTAAGAACAAAGCAGGTCACTGAAAGATAAACTTGAGGTTATTTCACAGATGATGCTCAAAAAAAAGGGAAAAATCTAAAATGTTGGGGGAAAATGGCAACATTCTTAAAAACTGAAGGCTGAATTCGGAAGGCATGATAGAGCCAATTAGGAATTCTAGAGAGTAAAAATAAAAAAAAATTAGAGAAGGAAATAATCAAAGACATGAATATTCAGATTTAAAAGGATAGTCAAATGCTGAGTAGGAATAAATAATATTAACAAAGGGACATTCATTTTTATCTTTGGGAAATTTCTGAACTCCAGAGATAAAGTTGAATTTCTAAATGAGTCCAGAAGGAAAAAACAACAATAACTGTTCTTAACATAATACAAAAATCAGAGGAATTCGTCAGATTTCCTATTGCTAAAATGGGTCATTGGAAACTCAGTAAAATGACTTTAAATTATTTTTTAAAAATCTTTTCAAGTTAGAATTCGATATCCTGCCAATGCTATCTGTAGAGACTGCCAATCAATGGAATACAAAAGTATGAATAAATCCAAGAAATGGAGTCAAAGAATATGTCCAGGCTAATCACAAACAAATACATTGGACTGTTCTGCAAATAAAAGGAAAGATTCTCAAACCATTAGACAAAGTAATAATAAAATATCGCTTAGTACAAGTTGAGATAAGATAAAGGGCTTTTCTCTAACAATGACAGAGAAACTGTATGTGATTCCAAATTACTTTTTTTTGAAAGCAAGAAGAAAATATCTAAAACTGTTTAAAATACATAAACCATTCAAGGATTAAGAGTATATGTGCAAGGATATAAATTGTAAAATTGTTGATGGGAACACAAAATGGGAAAACTAAAGAATGGTTGAATCAGTGATTATGTACCCATACTGTTGTAGAATCATTAAAAAAAGAAGCTGAGCTGAGCTGAGCTGTGTATAGTGATAGACTCGGAGGAATTTTCATAAGGCATATTGAATAAGAAATGCAAGATGACAAAGTATTTATAATACAACGGATTTTTATAAGGGGGGAATTAAAACCTATGCACTTCTTTGTGGACTTATGCATGCATACAAGATACATGTTTCTACAAATTGACACATACAAGTAGTGGCTTATAGTTGCTTTTGTATTTGTATATAAACTTTGAAGAACTATAGGAGGATAAACACCATTTTGCTACACTTAATGAACAAAGGAATTGATTAATGGATTTACACAAGGAACATCAGTGGTTACTAAAATTATTACATAGAAGACTAATGGTAAACTAGATATTTTCAGGGCAAAATAGGTATTTTCAGGGAACCAACGCGTCACTCCACAAATTGCTGCCTGTTCTTAAGGATCACCATTCATTACATAGACAGAATCTACTGTACAATGAGAATTGCATAATTTAAGTAATTACTCTAGATTTGCCTGTATCATATATTAAAAATTTTGTGCATTTTAATCAGAGACATTTTTTCTTCGCCTGACTTTATAGTTATATGCCATTTTATTGACGTTAACAATCTAAACCCTTCCAGAGTTTGATCCAAATTTCCTTACAGAGGATTTCGTACTAACAGATATATTTGAACTTGTTTCGATTTCAGTTTTACTGGAACCCACTTGATAGGCGGTTCCTTCAAACTTCCATTTTCGGGTGCTCCATAGAAAATCAACATGAAGTCAAGAAGGGATTGTTAGATGAAATTACAGGAGGGTAACTCTTCCTTATGTATAGATACATCTACTTTATAGGAGTGCTAAGTTCACTTCTTACTCTTTAATTTCAAAATGGAAGTTTTTAAAGAGGTTGCTTTATATCGGGATCTTTTTTTTTTATTCCATAGGTTCTTTTTCATGTTTAAAATGACATTTGAATAGAAAAAAATGTCCCCTTTAACAAGAATATCTAACAAAAAATGTGATTAAATGCCAATATAATTACAAACAACCCCCTCCCCCCAAATTATTAAAGGCCGGAATCACTACCAACTTAATTTATGTGTATTTTCAAATGTCTAGGATATTATTGAACTAGATCTGAGAAGATTACTGTAGTATCTGTACTTTGAGAGTGTAAGTCATTTATGGACTCTAAATGTTATAAATGCTAATTATTTGCTAGTTTTCTTAAGAGTAGAAATCCTTAAATTGCAAGTATACTTAAGAGTTTTATTTTTTATGATTTTCCTAATCTGTGGGGCTTCCCATCCAAGTTAAACTTTAAATATGAAACTAAATATTCTTGATAGTTGACTAGTTAATACAGCATGTAGTGAGTTTTCTGTTATAAAGATATTACAAAGATTTTATATAGATCTGTAGCTCAGTTTGAATTAGAGAAATACAATGATTTAAAACATATAGTTAGGCAATTTAGTGTCTTAGATCATTTCAGCTCAGTTAGAACCAATTCAAACTCACAGAATAAGTACCATTTATTGATCTGTTTATTTAAAGATACACACAATTCCCTTGAAATTTCAATGGTCTTAATTGCACCCACTGACTTTTATTTGGTTGCCTGTCATGGAGACGTCTCATTGACCGGCTGCTTGTTCTTTTCAGCAGGTGCTGAATTTCGATTAACTCTTTCTCTACAAGAAAATAGAAAATTGGTTTCTCTGAACTTGTGTACCTGGGATCAGGAAAAATATCCTGACACGCACAAAGCCTACTGACAAAGTTATGTTTTAATTTTCTCTCGCTTTTTCATTCACAATCTGTATTCATGGATTTATTTAAATACAAGGATCAATTTATTTACATAATAAATAATGTGACAAATTATTGAATGATAAAATCCCACACACTATAAAAACCTCATCCCAGGTAACAGAATCAAACACAGTCTATGTCTTGTGATGGCTGGAATGGAGCATTGCCGTGTATCGTTTTCCTAGACATTGGTTGGCATAGTTTGTGACAAAGATTTCATTAACAGTGAATGTATTGTCCATGTAGAATCATAAGACATGTGCTTTTCTGGGTTTTGTTTGGCTTTCGAATAATGCACTTTGGAAAAGATTGTAGAACTTCTTCTGTGCAGGAAAGCAATAGATAATTTTGGTGAAAGAGTTAATTTCACGTTACATTTTTGTTGATACTGCGAGGTAGTCAGATATTCCAGTGCTGCAGTGCCTGATGTAATGAAGCAATGTCCCTGCCTACAAGAAACTCTACGATCTAACGGAAATACTAGAATTAGTCTGAAAATAACAAGAATCTGGGCTAGAACAAGAACAAGGTCAGAGCTGGAAGACATATAAAAATAAATTGTTGCAGACTTACAAGGGAGCAAAAGTATAAACTATTCTTGCTGGATAAGCGTACACTGGAGCTGTAAAAAACCTACAGTTTTAAACTGAAGCCCCGACAGAGGACAAGATTGTATTAGAAGTACCCTGAGAAATTTATGCCTCAAACAGCTCAGAATTTTAAACTAAGTTTAGCACCTGAGAATGAAGTCAATAAAATAAGATATATAAGAAAAATTTAGTTCCTTATAGCCCTGGACCTTTATGACAATGCAAAGGCAATAGTTTCCAGCAAGGCTTTCACCCTGATTAATACTCATTAATTGTCTTCACGTATCTAAAAAGAGGTGGGTAGGCTGACCTGCCGAAATCCTTAAACAAAAAGCTAGAATTCAAAGCTATTTCCAGTCTTGCCTTGCCAAAAAGAAAAGGGAGGGAAATAGGGGCTGCTAGAGAGGGCGTGCAGGGAACCTAGCTCTTCCTTCCCCTTGCCGTGGGCAAGCTCTCACAGTACTGCCTAAACTTTTTATTCATATTTGGCTTTCATTTTACAGAGGTCCAGTATAAATGTGTATTTTGCTTAATGAACACGATCAACCTTGAGTGAACTATACCTAGTTGACATTCTGATTTATGGATGCATCTTTTGAAATTAATTATTTTAAATAGATTTCTAAGAGCTAGATAAACTCCGGAATCATTGAAAAAAAGAAGTGTTGGAACTTCTCATCTTGAGCACCAGCCTCCAAACTTGGTTCTGAAGTATTTCTTTAAGGGCCTGGACCTGTACGTTGTCCCTCTCAATGCTATCTCTGTCTTGGTCTTATAAAGTCAGGAAACATAGTATGTGTGCAATCTGGAGATTCTTTTCTCTTATGTTGCCCAGATAAATTTTTGGACCTTGATGTGTTAACTTGTGGTAAAAAACACTCAAGGTACCTCTACCTAGTAAGATTTGCTCAGCTAAAAATTCCCTCTGCCTTAGAAAACAAAACTCAAACAGTATTTTATTTAGTTTTTTTTTTTCCTCTCTACTCTGTGGAAGGAAACATCCGTTGTATAAATAAAATTTGTGAAGACATTACTGTGGATGGTTAGGGCTTTTCTAAGTATATTTAAACTGAAACTGGAACCTTTCTAGGCAGTTCAAGATGAAAATTTGTACATTTATGTTGTAATCAATGAAATCATTTGGCTCAACTCTTGCCTGAAGATATTTCTTCATACTTAGTGGACAAGTTCTGCTTTGCCATAACTAATTTTTTAGCTCATGTTTACTTTTAAAATTAATTAGGTAATTGAAAAGAAAAAGCATGCGGTGATGCATAAGTAACTGAGGACCATTCTGGGAGATACAAAGATATATTCATTCATTGACATATTTATTCATTCATTTGTGGGTTTGTTCATATATTCAATAATACATGAATAATAATATGTGAATTCTTTGTAAGTTTCAGGTACTGTCCTAAGTGTTGGTCTTACAATGTTGAATAAAAATAAAGTGGTCTCAGATCTCATGGGTTTAGAAGCTTTAATAAATGAATAAAGTTGAATGAATTAATGATGTTAATTCGTATTATTCTTCCATATGAAAATATTAGGGACCAACAATATTAAATAAAATATGGTGAATGGTTGAGAATATCATCTGTTGCATTTTAAAACTAACATTGTTTTCTGAAAATGAAAGAAAAAAGAATGTTACATGATCAAAGCATAGTGAATCTTTGTTAGTTAACATAGCTTGCGATGGACTAACCAAATTAGAGGCCCAAGAGTACTGTTAAATTTAAGAATTAAGTTTCCAGCTGCCAATACTCTGTCAGGAATCCAGATGGTGCTCTTGGAAGAACACATTTTCAGTAACTTGGCATCATTTAATTCCATCATTAGTGAGGAGAGAGCTTCATAAATTGAGTGGATTGTGTTATACCAAGAGTTTTAATATATTTATTGTTACCACATTGAAGCCATACAAAATGTGAATGTGTGTATTTAAGATGAAATAACTTTCTAAGAAAAGTTAATATGTGTTAGTCTTGAAGTGGCATCACTACTTTCATGAAATTCATTAAATTTCATGAAGGCGAATGTTTTGTCATATTGATCACTGTGTCCCAAATTTTAAGCTTATTTTTCAGTTGTTTTTTTTTTTAACACAGCCAAAGCTACTCTTTCAAGTAGGTGATCCAGTCCTAGAACTATGGAACACTGACTGAATCAGTACAACGTGGGGCGGAGATAGCATAGTCCTGTTGTGACCCCACCCAAGCATTGCACATTGAACTCCCTCTTCTGTTCTCTTTGAAATGCCTGAAGCCCTCATGTAATTCTAGCTGGAGTTTCTACTCCTCTCAAGCTGCTTTGATGTTCACAATGTTCTTCAGATTGTCAGATGACTCCCACAAATCCCTAGCTGCTGTTTTTCTTTACTCACTGTTCATTCAGTGATTTTATTGAAGGATTCTCATCTCTATAGACTTAATTTTCACATCCACTGGGGCACTTTTTTCCTTCCTGTGGATCTGTGTTACCACTTGAGCAACGCTTATCATCCATTATGAATCTAAACCATTCTCCCAGAAATAAGTAAATAAATGCCTTAAGAGAAGCCAAAACCAAACCATGGTGAACTCAACCAGTGCGGGAGAGCGTGGTGGGGCACTGAGAAGTGAAGATGATTGGCGGCATGGGCTGTAACCCTGTTGCAGTTTCCACAGGAGTAGACTCTGAGATGGAGATTAGTCTGTAGGCGGTGTGTTAGGGAGCATTTCTGGGCTCAACACCAGGGGAGAGAAGGGCAAGCAGCAGGTGTGGGCTAAGGGGAAAACTGTCTGTCGTGAACTCTTGATAGAGGCTTCAGCCGGCTCCGCAAAGAGCTTGTGATGGGGGGAGCCTCTTTTAGAATTGTACCTGTTTGGGGCAAGGCCCCCAGGGGATCCTGTCGCCTTTTCTGACCAGTCATTGGATGTGACTTGACTGTTTCCAGATGGCTCATGGCTGAGGCTTTTCTTTCACTAGCAATCCTCAGCCCTAACAGGAGATCTGGGTGATGCATGGTGGCTTCCGACCAAACCCTCCTTGGCCAGAGTTAGCCGGTGAAATATTCCGCACTGCTCCTCATTGACCGAGGACATGCACTCGTGTTCACAGAATGAGGGGAAATACAAATCAGTGTTATTTCATGCATTTGTTTCATCCACGCACCTGTGTATAAATATATATGTGTGTGTATATTTAACATGTATGAAACAATCGTTTTACTATATTGTTTATCTATCACTTATAGTTGTGAATTACATAGTCAAATGGACTTATAACTTCATAGTCTTGGATGAATAGCACATTTGTTAAGTTGCTGTAAGCACCTCATTACCAGTCCTGTGAAAAACTTGAAAATATTTATGTCTCTGTCATGCATTTTTTTCTTCTTCAATTTTTTAAATTTTTCTAAAAAGATGTTGAAATTACTGAGCATAAATTCTGTGGCATTTCTATAGTATCAAACCTTAAAAGCAACATGCAAGCTACCCTGTTGACTTAACAATGGGTCCCAACAACCTTTCAATCTGATACTTAGACCACCATCAGTCTCAGTTTGTTCCAGCTTAATGGCTGTCATTCTTGTTTAACATGACCTGATTTAGCAAGGAATGAGCTGGACTCAGACTACCAATTCACTTCAGACTGGCCACCAAATACTAATCGATGGTCACAACTTTCACTCAGTTCAAATCTGGGCTAGAAATCAGGTAATGACTGTCAGGTAGAAATCTCTGTGCTTGTATTTAATTCACTTAATACCCATTACTTCCTAGGTATGTGTTCAAGATGTATTCTTCTTTTAAGTTTGGAAGATTCATAATGAAACTGTTGTTAAAATATCTGTTTTTTGTTTATATATAGATATACATACATGGATTTTTATCATATATCATAAATATATACATAAATTGCTGAAAATATTTATTTTTAATTTAGATCAGCTAAAAATAATCATTGTAGAGTATGAACCATGTCTATATTTGAAATTTTGCTTTTCTTAGTGATCTTTTAAAATTTTTAGTCAAGCTACATAATATAATTTTGATATAGATGAAATTAATGATGTTAGCTCATTCTGGCTGAGCATTCACTAAGACTGTATATAAACCACTTAAAGTAGACACTAGAATGTTTTATCCATATGGACAAGGACATTATCTTCCTATTCACACTGATGCCTTCAGCACTTAGCCCAATGTTTGTTCATTGTAGGCTCAATAAATGTTTGTCAAAGCAATGAATAGATGAATATACATATATTTTAGTGACATTTATTAAATCTGTAAATGTACATTGCACATTTGTGTACGTTCTTTTTAATAATATAAAATGTATTGAATAATATTTGGCTCTAGGGCATGGACAGAGGTGGGTGTATTAAGAGTACATATTCTCTTCCAAAATTTATCATTTTTTGCTGGTTAAACTATAAAACTAAAAATATCTTTTTGAAATAAATTTATGAAAATTATGGCACAAATAAGCGTGCTCATTTCCTGGGTTTAAATTAATTTTGACAATAAGTAGGTATCTTTGCATCATTTAAAAGGACTCTATTTCTTTCCAATTTAAAATGTTATGTTACATGTTAAAGGACATAGCATAATGTCATTGGTGATGTTCTTCATAATTCTTTTAAAACGTACTAAATGATATTCTATCTGCATCATTAGGTTACCGTACAACACTGTCCTTTGAGAATATGGTTTTGCTATCATTTCTAGTTGTAATTACTTCTCACAAAAACTGTGCAGGCTTATTGAAATGACTTGATGTGTGAAGGTTGAGAAGACAAAGCCTACGCTCTCTGTAAATAACTCCAGCTTGATTGCATGGCGTGTTTATTTCACACAGGCTCACTCTTACAAGGGGCCATATTTCTGAGTATGATTTTTTTTTAAACCTCTTCAGCTTTTATGGTTTCTCTATAAAAGTCTGAAGTTTGAGATTTCTTGTAACTCAGTATTTCTCAACCTTGACACTTTTGACATTTTGGACCAGATAATTCTTTGCTTTATGGGGGTACACTGTGCTGTAGGATGTTTAGAAACATCTATTTTCTCTCCTTACTGGATGCCAGTAGCGTCCTCCACCTCAGCTCTGAAAATCAAAAATGTCTCCAGACACTGTCAAATGTCATGTGAGAGCAAAATCACTCCTGGTTGAAAAGTACTGCATGAATTTCTCTTTCGTGCATGTGTGAGTGTTTGTATAATAGGGTTTTCAGGGGGATGTTAGTGTTCCCAAATTATGCCAGGCTCAAAACTAAGAATGAAATGTTACATGCCACTCATTCTAAAGAGAGGTACCATGGATCTGCCCCAAAACGGGAGCCAGGCACCTTGCCCAAGGACTTTCGTAAAGGCAGAACTAGCTCTGCTCTACCAAACATCACCCTCATCCTTCTCCCCACGTCCTGGTCTGTAGGAGAAGTGGATGATCAGAAAGGTGACTCTTGCACCATCGGGAGTGTGGGGTTTGTTGTGAAAGGCTTGCTCACTCAGGAAACTGCTGAGCGGAACTCCACGAGAGCTTCTGAAGTAGCCACAGTGTGCTGGGAGGGGCTCAGCATTAGATTACTGTAGAAATAGTAAAATAAACCAGTCACTTAGCATTTCCAACATTTGATGGTCATGCTTATGGATTCGTTGAAGAGTCTTATGTAGTGTTTTTGTTTCTTTGCTCGTTTGTTTTTGGATGTGTTTTCATTTCTTTTATGCAAATATCAAAGAGGAAACTTTGCAGATCAAGGAGTGAGAGATGTAAGCTTACCTTTATAGGAGACTGCCAGAGCTTTTTCCAGAAGGCATCAAAAGCCAGTTAGTGTTTTGTCATAGAGGCATTGACAAGTTATGATGAGAAGACAGTGACATCACCATGTTAGGATTTAGTTTCTTTCTCCTCTCAGCCTCCAAACACTAGAGCAACTAGAGCCTGGGTGATGGTGGAAGAATGTCTGCACGTTTAGAATCAGATGTAAGATTAGGAGTTTTAAAATGGATTGGACCACATTTAATTACCAAAATTGACTAGAAATTAGTAAAGTCTGTCACAAATAATAGTATAGCACAGGAGATGAATATATGACAAACCGTAGTTGAAATAAAGTGTTGGGGAAAAGTAAAACTCTTTTATATTTATGCCTCAAAGAGTTGAGACCATGGAATAAAGTTGTTTCACATAGATACGTAGGTATACATGCCCACACACACACAGTATATATATACACACATACACTAGTGCATGTGACAAAGCTCAAACATACAGTCAAATGCATTTTTTAACCATATTAAAAGAGACATTTTCAGAATCTGTTAACCATTAAAGTACACATTCCACCATTATTTGAACTTTCCTGCCCAAATTTTCTTAAATCTATTTTCCAATAGGCACCTAATTTTGCAATGCAACAACATTTAGCAAGTGGATTTTATTAAAAATCAAGGTGAGCAATATGCATAAATAAACTGAAAGTAAGAAATTTGATTAACATTATAACAATTAAGTATAAGAATTAAAACATTATTAAAAGCAAAGTAATGTGTCCTTTATCATGCTACTATTTTCCCTGAACAACAACAACAAAAATGATTTCTAAAGAAAAAAGAGTATTGTATACAGGAAGAGAAATCAGGAGGATATGATGGCTGTCATTGCATTAAATTCTTATAACATTTATGACAATAAGATATCTAATACATAGTCAGCATCCCCTATGTTATCTATTCATAAAAACAACTTTGGCATCCATCCGATCCGATTGTAAATGTAATTAGTTTGCTTCTGTCTTTCAAATACAAAATAAAGTCATGTTGTAATTTTTTTCCTCAGGAAAAAATTGCACTTTAATTTTTTTCCAAAGATAAGAATTGATTCTAATTTCCTTTCTACTAAGGTATATATCAGATGTAAGCTAGTAAATATTAAGAACGTTCTTTGTTAATTTTTCGGTCGTTGACTGATAACATCCTACCCTTGTGGTTGCTGTGGCAGTGCTTATACTAAAATTGGAATGATGCAGAGAAGATGAGCAAGGCCTGTGCAAGAATAATATTCTATTCTTGTAAGGGAAAAACTTCATGGAAATTAATCAATACAATTGAATAAGATTTGTTAGAAAATATTGGATTATTTAAAAAATGTAAGTGTGTATACCAATTAACTCCTTTACTTAAGTTTTTTGCTTCTTATAGGACACAGGCATATCTCAAAGATACCCTGGGCTTGGTTTCAGGCCATTGTAGTAAAGTGAATGTTGCAATAAAGTAAGTCACACAATTTTTTCCTCAATGCATATAAAAGTTATGTTTACACTATGCTGTAGTCTATTAAGTGGGCAGCAGCAGTGTGTCTAAAACACCAATGTAAGTACCTTAATTAAAAAATAATGTATTGCCAAAAAGTACTAACCATCATCAGAAGCTTCAGTGAGTTGTCATAGCATCATCAAAGACCACCGATCACAGATCACCTTAACAAACATAATAATAATGAAAGGGTGAAATGTTGCGAGAATTACCAGATGTGACACAGAGACATGAAGTGAGTAAATTAAATGCTGTTGGAAAAATGGCACCAATAAACTTGGTCAACACCAGGTTGCTGCAAACCTTCAATCTGTAAATTGGAGTATCTGTGGGACACAGAAAAGCAAAGTGCGATGAAATGAGGTCTGCCTGTGATGTTATTCTCCATAATGTCAGTTAGTCATAAGCCTGATGAGAGCACTGCTGGGTTATTTATATCAGTGTTTGTGTACAATTGTTTTGACCTTTGCATATGTTTAACATTTTTCACACTAAACTATTGTAAAAGCACTTAATTTTGTTTCCATTGCTGACATATTCTGGATCTCATTTTTGCTGTGTAACAGTATTACCATTCACTTAGCAGCTTGAAGCAGCTCAAGCTTATTTTCTCAGTTTCAGTGATCAAGAGTCTGGGTGTGATTTAGTTGGGTTTTCTGCTTGAAGATCTCACAAACCTGCTAACAAGGAGGTGCTGGCTAGGGCTGTGGTGTCATCTGAGTTTTGACTGAGGAAGGATGCACTTCCAAGTTTATATGGCTGTTGGCAGGATTCAGTGCTTTAAGAACTGAGATCCTCAGTCACCTGCTTGCTGTTGGCTGGAAGCCACATTCAGTTGTTTGTCACTTGCACTTTCCCATAAAGAGACTTGGGTGAGAGTTGTAGAGAGTGTCTCCTAGTAAGACAGAACTTATGATCTTAAGTAACACAATCATGGAAAGGACATGCCATCATCTTTGCCATGTTCCATGATCAGGAGCAAATCATGGCCCTCTTTGACATTCAAGGAGCAGGGATGGCACAGGGCATGAATACTAGGAGAGGAGGAAAACCGGAAGGCATCTCACGATCTGTCTTTCAAGACAATTAATATTTTTATTTTTATTGGTGTTAGAGAATAGACTCACTGTGTAACTCTTTTGTTTATGTGCAACTTCTGCTCCCAGAGTACAAATTCACTGGTGTGGTCTGTGGGTAAGTTCACTCATAGGAAATCCATCATTTCATCTGTTTTCTGGTTTATTTATAAAAGGGAAGGGGGATAACTTGCTTTGATTAATGATTATGTGTCATATATTAGCCTGGGGATCTTAATTAGGTCTTACTTAATCAGTACAGATATTGCAAATTGTATCTTTTTACATCTGGCACCAAAGGTTATTTCAGTGAACAAGCTGTCTTGGTTTAGTGCAGGAAGTACCTGCTGTAGGAAATGTTGAAATTGAGGTCATAGGCTAGAAGGAATCAAATAAATAAATTCATGCATATGCACATGCATAAGTTAACAAGCAAAATATAAATAGGTGCCCTGTTTGGCAATAAAAATGTTGATGGAAGACAAAAGAGAGGAGAAGGGGCTGAAAACAGGCTGACAAACAACAACAAAGAAATGCACAAAACTTACAGAGTAAATTAGTGAGACATTTGAGGGCTCAAGGCCTTTTAAGACTGAGGATTCGAATCTCCCATCATTTTCTGAAGTCTCCTATACGTATGTTTTATATGATGTCCTAGATTAAATTACAATAGACCATGTTATGTTTATCTTTAAATCTACTGGGTATATTCTGAAAATAATGTTTGTGGGAAATGAGAAAAAAGGGATTGAGTTTAAAATCTGGCAAGAAAAAGAAAAGAGAATAACTTGTTTGTGGCGAGATTCCAGGAACTTTGAGGCAGAAGTCGTAAAGGATTCCCCCAATTCATGGAAATCACGGGAAAGCCTTGGGCAGTCCATAGAGGGCATCTGAAAAGACAAAGAAAACCTTGATGCATCAAGTTAAAATTTATAATGGTTTTATAGGGGGCAATATTTGAATCCCTATTTTATAATGAAGATATTTAATCTCAAGGAAGATAATGATTTACTTAAGATCACATCCCCCAGTTAATAGTTACAGGAACAGGATTCATACTTGAGTGAGTCTAACTGTATATCAAGTGTTCTTTCCACTGTGCTCTGGATGGATGCCACAGAAGGAGGGAACCCGGAACAGCTGTAACAGTTCCAGGAAGGTTGTGAGACAGGAGGGAAGTGGGTAGGGCATGACCACTGAAGGAATGACAAAGCAATTGAGGACAGGACAAGCTGGTTAGAACCAAGATGGCAGAAGATTCGACTTCCAGTAGACCTTGAGCCTCATGGTGCACCCACAGGCACCATGACAGTTCCTAGGCTGAACTTAAAAGGTCAAAAAGTGAACAGGGGCCCAATTCGTGGAAATCTCTGCCCCTTCCTTAAAGCAGTTGGAATAACCCTCCTACTCATTAGCATATGAGATTACCAAGCCCATAAAACCTCAGAGCTCTGCACCTCCTGGTCTCTCTCTCCCTTGCCTTCTGAGACGGCCCGCACTCTGTCTATGGGCATGTATCTCTTTAAATAAACTTGCTTTCACTTTACTATGCCTTGCTCTTGAATTCTTTCCTGAACGAGGCTAGAACCGATTCTCCAACAACAGTTGTGTCTTTTAATCTCATATCTCTGTGTGTGTCTTATTCATGAGCAATAAAAATATAAGTGGCAGTCAATAATCAAGCAGTAAATATTTTTGAAGACCAAGTCTTACTGGCAGTGCAGTCTAGTTACAATAACTTACTACATACATACCTTTTAAAATAATTACTATAAAACCTAAGTGTGAGAAAGTGATAGAATTCAGACAATTTAAAGGCAGCTTTTGGCACGTGATATAAGGCTACAATGTTACAAAAGATGCTTTAACAAATAATTTTATTTAAATACTTAAATAGCATTCAGTGTAAGACTGAAGAACATCATTCTTATACACAGATAACTCATGACTGTATTGTATATTCTATGTCCAGGACAAATTATAAAATACCAAATCTTTAGCCCTGTTAACGATTTTTGGCAAACGATACATAGCTATTTTAATAAAGAAGAACTTTAAAGATTCCTGTTTTCCCAAAATAAACCGATATAGGTGTGCTTGTAAAAATCAGAACTTTGAACACCATTTGAGCAATTAAATGAAATGACTTATTAATTCAGAAGAAAAACTTGCATAAATGTGAACTGGTGTGTGGAGAATAATTAAATTGTAATTCCAAAAGGTTAACGTAGCCATTTACTTGTCCTGATTTTTTAATTTAGATAATAGTGCAGAGTTTTGCAACATGGCAAACCAACCCATGATTTATTTTGCAATATATGGGAATTAGACATCTGTGCTAAGGTGTTTGTTTTCTACTCTGTAATAATTTATTTGATATCAATTATTTTTACATAATGCATGCCAAATTGCAATAGCATTTGGGTTTCAAAAGTTTTAAACTATTCTGAGTGCAATACCAGTACAATCAATTTATAGGTAAGTTGACTGATGAATGTCATTGTAAAAGAGCAAACAGTGAATTGATACTCTTTAATGCTGTAATAGATACTTAATTTTCCTTATTTGTCACTGAATAGTCTCACTTTATTTGGGGCATAGTTTCTCAGGCAAATTTTGTTCATTTTTGAAATTTATTTTATATTTTTTTTTCAGGTTGACAATTAATAGTATTAATCAGGTTCCTGGAAAAGAATGAGCTATTTAAAAAAATTTTTGAATGATAAAATATGTAAGCAAATTTCTTATTTACTATATTAAATAAAGTATAAATTCTCACAAACAAAATTAAAATTTATAGTGCATTGCTATGTTATAATTACAGTGTATATTTTAATTCCTCTGATTATTATTGTTATTATCCTATAGTTGAGTTTGGTAAAAACCTTTTAGTTTACACAGTACACTTTCAAAGATAGGCATGTATAGTGTTTGAATTTGTATACTGTTCTATGTTATATAAATACAATGTAATTTGGAAGTCAGTTTGCATTTGAAGACCTCTTGCTACAAAATAGATGGTATTCCAGCACCAGTTTTATTACTTTTATAAGGAATGCATTTTTAAAATGTTATTCTTAAAGCATTTATCTGATAAAATGCACCATATAATAAAGTATCCTTTTAGAGAATTCTGGAATATTATTGGAGAGTATTTTAAGTCATGTGAAGTATATTGACCAATCTATCTGTCAATTTAATAGCTTAAAATTTTAATACAATGTTTAATGATGGTTGCAGTTGAAGAAATTTACAAATAGATTGACAAATAAGATATGAAATATCTTCACGTTGTGCCAATAGTTGCTTCTTTCATATTCTTCATTTTTGGTACATTGAGACTTATAAATGCTGCATATTTTTATTTAGGAGTTAGTTTATAGGAAGACCAAAGGTAAAAAATAAGAATTTCTGCTTAGAGTCTCTTAATTGCTGGGTGATAATGGGACCTAAGGAGTAACAGCAGGAGGAAATGTGAGGGTCAAAACTCTTCCCATCTTTCCATTTTCAGCCGAAACTTCCTTACCAAATATGGAAAAGCAAACATTAAATTACGGGCAGTGAGCCAGAATTTAAAGATTAAAATGGCGTAAGAAAATGCAGTTCAAAAGCAAAAACAACTATTGGAAAATAAATTAGACGCCAAATACATAGAATTTAACATTCACGAAGGTGTTCGATTAGCGTTAATCTGAACTGACATTTCACTCCTTTATTTCTATCTAAACAGAAAAGAATATCCCTTGGGGATACTGTGGTTACTTCTTTTTCCTAGCAGGTGGTATTAAGCTAGTATTACATCATGTATTTTATAGATACACTGTTTTACTTTATTTCTGCATGATTATGTTTTAGATATTCTTCAGATTTTGAAACTTTATTTATGACTTTATTTATGTAGACATGAGCGGTACCTAACTCAAATGCTCTTTCAAAGGCAGTAGACATGAAATGAAGTTTACTTATTTGATTTTAAAGTAGTTTTTCTAAAATAAAATGGTCACCAATATTAAATGTGTTAAAAATATTACAGAAACCTGAAGAGCATCACATTGACTTTTAGTCTGTAGTGAATTGGGACTGCAATATGTATGTTTAAGATAGAATTGTAGAATTTAAGTGGTTTCATAATTACTTTTGTGATAAATAACAAATTATATTTAAATAGAACACCTTGCTAATGGAGAATGATTCTGTGGTCTTCTCAAACTTATGGTGTCTGTTTCTTTCATCAATTAACATTTCACTGTAGATTTTTTGCTTACAAATTGACTTCTTTGGTGTGTCATCAGTGAAACACCATTTCTCTAATTGTGATATTTGTACATGCAGAGGAGCTTGGAATGAGACTAAGTGATGGAGGATAAGGAACAACTGAATGTGAGCATTTCAGTTACGTGGTTAATGAGGTCTGTAAACCTATTAAAAATTCTGTGGACTAAGGACATTCAAAATCCTTGCTCTAACACACATTTATATTGTAATTTATAGTAAATACAGAATGTTTCTAATAAATTTGAAGAAACTGATTATAGGAACTGTGTATATTTTATTTTTAAATAGCTGGTGCCTAGTGTAAGATTGATCCCTCTTCCTTTGAAAAATATTTTTGAGTAAATCCCATTATATACTCTTTCTATTTTAATATCAAAATATTAAAATTTCTATTTTAATTTCAAATTAAAATTATTCTATTAGTGCTATTAAATATCAATTTTAATGATATTTTAATATCAAAAAATCAATTTTGATTGGTTTGTGGCCCTTTCCTTTTTCTTGCCTTCCTTTCATATGATGAAGTTTTTAAATATTATTTCTGTAATTAATGTCATGCAAAAACATAGGTGTTGGGTTACACACACATGAGCACACACGAGCACACACGCTTACTGTATCATAAAGATTTTTAATTTGGGGGATGTTATGATATTTTGAAATCTCAAAACTCCTTTCTGATGGAGGAAGGACTGCCCCTCCCTAAAGTAGCCAATTCTTAGAGACAATTAAGTGCCCAGACAGGAACATGCTTTTGATATGTGAACTATTCAATCCAGAACCTCACCTCCCCAACTCCCCTTTCTGGCCCTTGCACCCGAGAAGCAATATTCCTCTGCCTTAAAGATGCCAAGGCCAGGTGCCAGTCAATGAGGAACCACCCTTGCAGCCAAAAGGCCTCCATAATTACTCAAATTAGCCAAATCCTAGACTGCTTACCCTGCACCTCTTTGCCTTTCCTGTCAATGCTCAATAAATGCCATGGCCCAGGCTCTGCCCTACACCTTGTCTTCTGCTTCCTGACCACCCTGGTGGCTTCCTTAGGGCGCCCCATGTGGCACGCTGGGCCTCTTGTCTCTAGGACCTGTGGGTACCATAAACATTGCTATTTTCTTGAATCTCTCTGTCTCCTCTTACGTCTGCACCTTCCTGACTTTCTCACGAAGGGTATAAACCATTTACACACTCTTATATTCTTTTCTTTCTTTCTTTTTATTTTTATAAGTTACATGGAGAGGCAGGGTGAAATAATTTATCTCATAAAAACATCCAGTTGGGAAACTTTCAATCCCCAATCACAATTATTACAGGAATTTATCATTTGACTTTTTTTAGAACCCAGTTGGAAGCACGGTGTAATGACACTGAAGAACCATTGGTGCTATATTTCCGGCATCAATTGTCCATACTGTTTCCTAATTTCCAAAACAGGAGGCCAAATAATCAACAAAAACAATAATCAACAAAGAAAGCATGATTATAAATAGTTCTCAGCTGTAGAACTCTGAAAAAGCATGAATTTTTTCTAGTCATGAACTTTTAATTCATAATTTAATGATTTTTGGATAACTACAAGAAGAAAAAAAAATCAAAGCTCAGCCACATGATGGAGCTCCTGTAGAAATGATAAAGTTGTGAGCAACTGGCAAGATGAAGAAATTAGGCAAACTGATTACGTGTCTTTTACATTTTACTGGTTCCCTCATTCATTTTGGTATGCACAGAGGCCAGATAATAAAAGACTCCTGTACGTTAATTTATTGAAAAGTTATCATCTATGGTACATTCTGAAGCTTATGGGCCATGACTTGACATTATAGGCATGGCTTAATTAATAAATGCACATAAATAAGTAGGCTCATAAAAACTTAAATCTGTTTAGAGCAATGCTTCTCAAACATTAGTTATTTGTAAGATCCATCCAAAGAGCTTAGTTAAAATCCAGATTTCTTGTTCTACCCCTAGAGACAGTGACTCCATCGGTTGTAAACGGAGGCCAAGTAGTTGTTTTTGTAACAAAATCCCGGATGATCCTGTTGATGACGGCACTCCTAGTTCATTTTTAAAGTGTCCTCATTACTGACTGCTTAAAGGCTAGCTTTAAAGCCATATTGCAGCATAGACTGTGAACCATGAGAGCAAGGTTATGGTGTATTAAATTGTTCTATTTACCAAGGCATACAGACCACAGACCCAGGTTAGAAAGACGTTAATACAAACAAAAGATGAAATCGAAGGATTGAAGTGCTTAAGGTATTAAGCTTTTATCCATTTAAAAACTAAATATATATTCTTGGAACACCCACTAAGGGTATATCCTTGTCAACGTGTGCCGTGTGGTGGACTCTATAAGGTTACACATACGCATTCAAACTCTGTGTCTATGTGAGCTCATATTTCTGAAAGAGAGATATCAATGAAAGAACGAAAGATACACATCAACATGTCATTGCTAATTTTGATAAGGGCTGTGAAAGGAAAGAAGGGTACTCTGAAAATCTATCCGGTGGGACCTTCATGAGATAAGGTAGTTCAGGAAATCTACTCTGATTAAGCTCCACATGCAAAGTCAAATTTGTACCTTGAGTAGAAGTTAGCGAAGAGTAGGAGAAAAGTAGTCCTGGAAGAGTCTCAGGTCCAACTTTGTCATTTCTACAGGAGCTCCATCATGTGGCTGGACTTTGTTTTTGTTTTTGTTTTTTTGTGTTTTTTTTTTTGCTTTATTTCGATTTTTTAAAATTTTCTGTTGGAAGAAGACCAGAGAGCTGAAGTGCAGAGGAAAACCCACTGCAGGAGGGAGTATGGGTTTAGGGACAAATGGATAAGGTCTCACATTCTAAGTTAAGAAATGTAGATTTTAGTCTAAGTGCAGTAGAAAGTCACTGAAGGATTTTTAATGTGTTAAAGATTTTATATACTTGAAAATCACTTTTGCTGCTCTGTTTAAAATGGAGAGTGAGGTGGAGAAATCATTTAGAAGTCTATTGAAACTCTCCATTTAGCAGACAATGGTATTGTAAATCATTATATTAGTTTTGATCTTGTTTCCTTCTAGTTAACTCTAAAATTAATCTATCTGGAATGCTCCATGCCTGCTATTTGACATATTACTATAGCCAGCAGCTATTGGATATCTTTTTATTACCTGGGTGAGTATCAGTGAGAAGTGCATATTTTCAGAAGCTCCTGTCTGTCACTCTCCTTTTCTCCCCGAGATACCCAGGTGCTGTCAGCTCCTGGCTGGTTCATTTCCCCTCCAGGAGGCCATGGTGTGCAGAGCTGAGGTTAAGACCTCAGGCTTTGAGATCCTACTGCTGAAGTTCATAAGATGGTTCATATCAAGATTTTTCTTCCAAGTTATTTGTCTGCCTCTCTGTCTTGGTTATGTCATCTCCAAAATGAGAATTCAGTCGAGGAGGGAGCACATGGTAATACAGAAAGCCTTCCAGAAGTCTTAATTATCATGACTATTTTTTTATGTAAAATGAAAATAGAAGCACTTTTATAAAACTTTATGCTTTATACTTGTAAATCTTCCCTGAAAATATTCTACCTGATAATAAATGCAGGTAGGAGATTTCCACTTAGGGAAGTATTTGTTGCAAACACTTAACTACATCTGAAGGTTAAAAACTTGATGTATCCATTTCATCTCAGTTAAATCCTGTGCTGGTCAGCCATTGATGTGTTCAAAGAGAAATAGGATGGAAAATGTAGTGATATTTGAAAATTGTACTCTATTGCATAGAAGTATTTTTCTAATAAAAAATAGGGAACAACCAGTAGATATTTGTAGAATCAACCGCAGATTATATTAAACATAGACAAAATCTTTTAACAATGCACAAACCAAAGGTAAGCCAGGTGTTCAATTCACCTCAGAGGGAATTGATCAGAATAAAGGGAAAAAATAACAGCAGGGATATAGAACAAGGCACAACACAGGGGAGAATAAAGCGAATTACTTAATCGTGTTTGAAGTTCAGACATTTATGTTTTCAAGCGCATCATTTACTATCACTGAGATGAGCGCTGAGTGACTGTCACTCCATGAACTACCTCAAAGCTGGACTCATTATTATTAATTATTATTTTATAATGGAGATGGCAAAATTAGAAGTACTTACTAAGTTTTAGCAAAATATTATATACTAATGTAACATCCTAAGTCTCTTAAAAGCAAACATTTTTATGAACATATTTACAAAAGTAAATTTTATCCCATGTCTAATGATTTACAAATAAATTTCATTTCTGATACATCTCTATCAGTCTGTTACTCATTGTTAATATTCAAAACATGAATGTTCACTCCTGTAACATGTTTATAAAAATAATATCAACCAGGTGAACAGATTATTTTCCTTATGAATACTGCTTACATCTAACAGAATCCTCTTGTATTATCACAAACAATGACATGATATGAACTAAGATGTGATTTAATAGAATGAAATGTTTGAATTGTGATCATTTCATTTCAGAATTATTCATTTCATATTCAGAATATTAAACATTTGATATTCTAATAATATTCAAATGTTTAATAATCAAATATTAAACATTAGCAACCAATATTTAATATTCAAATATTGCTTTTTATTATTCAAATTCTAGATTATTTTGTTGTTGATATTTGAATATTCAAATGAACAGTTCTAATATTCAAATAAACAAACATTTATGTGATAGACTCATGCATGGATCAAATCAGTTCATTCACTTGTCCAGCAAAGTATTTACTGAGCACCTATTACTATGCATCAAGCATTTTTCTATATCCTTGGATTTGAATACATACCAGATATCATGATGCTGACTTTTTGTAGGGGAAGATGTACAATACATTGTTAAATTGTACATATTGCCAATGTACAGTATATATACTGACTATTTCAGGAAGTTGAACAATAGTATAAAGGAAAAAAATTGAGGTGATTGAGAGCACCAAGTGGCTGCTGTCCTGGGAGAGGTGGTCAGGGCAGGGAGGGAATCTCTGAGGAAGTGAGTTGGCAGAGTCTGAATGGGGCACAGGGACCAGGAAGACATCTGGCAGAAGAGCATTCCAGGCAGAGGGGACAGCCAGACAAAACTTCAGGTGGAAACTGCCTTTGGATGTTCTGGGAGTCGCTGAATGGTCATTGTATTGGATCAGCGTGAATATGAGGAGGAACAGGAGTAATTTAAGGTTGCGGGGGCAACTGGTGGTTTGATAATTTAGCAAGGACTACAAGCCTGTTATGGAAGTTTTATTGCGTGTCCAGAAAAGTGAAACAATTGAGGATCTTTTAGCAAAGGAGTTAACAAGTGTTAAAAGGACATGGTTGTGAGTGGAGAACTGACCTGTAAGGGCACAAAATGAAAGTAGGGAGAATGTGTGAGCTGTCATGGTCGTCCAAGTGAGAGATGGTGGTTTAAACAAGGATGTCAGTGTTGGGACCGTGAGGACTGGTCTGATCGCAGAATGTAGGAACTATTTGGAAGAGATTTACTGGCTGTGCAGTGTTTACAGAGTAAGCCTCTCATGCTGCCTCATTCCCTGTAAGATAAAAATCCCTATGCCTTTCTGATCCTTCCCGATCCAGCCTCTGTCTCCAGGTCCCCTAGCTTTGTTTGCCACTGCAATCCTGTATTTCATTTTCTTGGGATTATTTTTTCTCTATTTCCATGCTTGTCTGTTTTTGTAGAATCCACTTTTTCATGCTTCCCAAACAAATTCAAATTCTCCATTCAGGATTTGCTTCCTCTGGGAAATCATCCCCAAAGTCACAGGACAAGGATGCACTCCTCGGTTTATCAACCTTTTAAACTCTCTGCCTCTGTCTCTCTGTGTCTGACACACATGTGCACTCATGTTCCCACATGGTGCACACAGACATTACGTTGACACAACATATATCTTATTGAATTGCAATGTGTGTGCATTTATCTTTCTTCCTCCTAGAATGCGTAGACTCTAGGTTCTTTTAGGTGAAAGACATATGATTTTATTTTGTATCATTAACTTTTAATTCGGGGCCAGACACATTTCAAGTGCTGAATAAACAAACACATGAGGATTTTTTTCTTAATTTTGTATTTGTATTGTATAAACGCATTTTATGATGCCTACTGGTGTATAGTATGTATTCATTTAGATTACATAAATATTTCTGAAAATTGAATACTTGATGGGTTACATGTCATAACGTTTTTAATGCATAGTTACTCATAGGAAAAAAAGAACTCTTTGAGAACTGTCTGGGGAAAAGGCTGATTTTTGCACCCTATAGAGTGCAGGTGTATTTAGAATATAAAAGCTGTAGGAAGGCAATTTCTGCATAAAAATAAATCTTTCTGTCAGTAAATATAAAGATCATGCATTAAAAAATATTTCATTTTGTGGCAAGAATTTTTGAGAATTATAAATGAGATTCACTGAATGACAAAATATAAAGCCCTTTATATTTGCTACTCTTGTTTAATAATTTATAACCATACACTTCAGCAACTTATTAAAAGAAAAGAAAAAATCTCCAACAAGTGATGATATTAAGACCTTTGTTTCTCAGGTATTTTTACAGAAACTTTTGAATACACACAGTAACTTCTATAGTAGTTTGCAGCTAATAATGTTGCTTTTTTTCCCCACAGAATCACACAATGTATTATTAAAACAATACAGTTCTGGGAAATACATTTCTTTCTATTTCTTTCTATTCAGATGAAGGAATATGATGTTTTCTGTAGGTTCAACAACTCTTTCTAGGACTTCTCCCTCAAGAATTGGGAAGCTGTCAGAGAATATATTGTAGTAAAAGGAGAGGATAGTTTAATATATAGCAGCAGAAAAAAACACAAAATTCTCATTACATGCTGTAAAAACTGTGATGGCGATTTTGGGGTATTCTGCTGTTGAATTAAAACAAAATACTTTTAAGATAATTCTTTCCCTTACAAATCTGTGCTTCACAGAAATGTGGAATCTAGTAAATATCCAAGTGACACACAGTCCTTCAAGAATTGCCATTTATTGGAAGATAATGTATAGAATACACTCTGTAGTAATCATTGCAACTAACAATTCAGGCTCCTAAAAGGGTGAAAGATATTAAAAAGAAAAGATAACCTTCTGTAACACAATTATCAAATAAACACATTTCAAAGGTTTATATTAGACTCAATTAATGAAGCATTACAGTGAGATTTTGCAAAGAGAACTCAAAAGACTGTACTTCTACATTCAGGGGAAAAGTGCTAAAGTGAATTTACAAGTAAACGCAAAAGAGAGAAGATAGCTGCATTTCCACAAAGCAGTAATCACTTATACTCTACCAGACAACATTTGAATTTCTAGAGGCAAGAATTATTTGTTTTAATGTGAGTTTTTCTTTTTTGTTTTATTTACAATTTACAGAGATAAAACAAAATATCAAATGGCCAGATGGTAGGATTTGAGTGACACAAAGATTTTCGTAAACTTCTGAAAGATGGAAGAGGTCATGTCACTGATGGTGACAGAGACCAGGTTAGAGCAGACACAAGGAAGGATGCAGGTAACCCTTTACAATAGACTGCTGCAAAGAGGGAGAGCAAAGAAAAAAAAACAGAGTAAAGATAACTGAAAAAAATACGTATATTATTATAAGGATAAGCACCTTTATTCACTCACTTCCTCTTTTCTGCTGGCAGATTAGTAAGTTAGTATATTTTAATTTAGTGTTTTAGCAAAGCAGTAAATTTCACGTTTTAAAATCTGTAAAGTAATACGTTTGGAAACGATAAGTCTGTACATTAAAAAATGACTAATTTTGTAAGTGTAAGTTATAGTGTATAAATTTGTAAATTTTAAAATTAAACTTTGTATGTTAATACATTTGTAAATCTGTCCCTGCATCAAAATTAGTAGATTTGACTAAGGTTTCTGCTACATGATTCTTAGGACAAGAAAAATATTCTCGTCAGTTCCGGGGACTGTCTTCGATGGCCCCTTCCAGATACACTTGCAGATTTGGCGTGAGTTTCTGCTGAATGTAGTGGGCAGATGTTTCACATTTGGATGTGATATCATTGGTCTTCTTGGGCCAAAATAAACAAGGCAAAACAGATAAAACTGTGCCTGTACCGGGTTTTGGGTTCTTTTCCTCCAGAGAAGGCCAAATGTAATGATATACAATTAATGCTTTTTGAAACAGGGAAGGTATCAACAGCTGCATTTCCCTCCCCACAGGCAGCACACAAACTGAGAACGTGATATCTTAACCCGCTACGTCAGTCAAGGTCTTACTTATAAACACGGAAACTGTATATCTTTAGCAAAAACTGCTCTATCTTAAATAAAAATGGAATAAATATAAAGCTTTTGGAGGTGTGTAGATGGTGGGCTGGGCTAGGAGACAGGTGGATGCCGGGGCTGCTCTGAAGGCTATAGAGCTGCCATCGTCACAGACAACATCCTCGTGAGAGGCAGACTTGTGGCCAGACGTCTGAATCCCAGTCATCGCCACAGTCTTTGCTTCGGTAATTCAGCAGCAGAACATTAAGTAAGTCCTATGTCCTCTCCAGGAAACATAGCGGAACCACCTATTTTGGCCCACCTATTTTGCCTTTCTGTAAAGACTTGGGAATTTCCCTGGAAGAAAGACATGATCATATCAAAAAAAGTACTTAAATGCTGAATAGTAAAAGCAAGCTGAATGCTCACTCCATCGGTGTAGTTGATGTTAAAGCCAGGGGGAAAAATTGTAATTTTCCCAGAAGGACTGCTCATCTTCTATATCTGGAAAACCTTGGCTTTTTAACTTGATATATTATAGAATTTTCCAGAGTCACGAATTGGACTGGCACAGAAAACTCTCTAACATACTTGTTATATGATCATATTCCACATCCTGGCAGTTCCTAAGTGGTCCTGAGTCTCTTCACTGTCTAGTGATTGAAGGAGGGCTGAGAAAGCATTCTCAATGCTAAGTATTTACTTTCTAATGTCACCACCACCACTGCCACATTTCGTTCAATGTGGCACCAAATAATCACATGAGAGAGAAGGTCATTTTACTCTTTGAACAGCCCACCATATAAGTTCCCCAAACTTGCCGGTGACAGTTGTACATCAGGATTTTTATCAACTTCCTTTAGTCTTCTCTGTCCTTTTTAGCACGTAATTCTGAGGTTCCAATGACTGAGAGGCATATAGAGAATGCAGGTTAATCACTAGCCCAGGCTCCTGTGTCGTGCGGGCTTTCAAGCCCTTGAATCACCATTCACGTGCAACCTAACCCTTGTTTACAAAGTTTTCAAAACCATACATTCTTCTTTTAGTTTAGCATAGGCTCATACCTATAAAAACAATCCCCAAATGTCAGAAGCTTATTTTTTAGCTCATTAGAAGCTAAAACCCATTAGAAGCTAATTTTTTAGCTCACTTAGCAGTTCATCATCATGGGTGATCTTTGTGCAATGATTTCAGCATCCTAGCTTCTTCTAAATGTATGTCTGCTGTGTCCTCGATGTCAGCATCCTCTGCTGAATCTTCAGCATCTCATGGGGAGGCAGGAGGAAGAGTGTGGAGGCTCACGTGAGAGGTTTTCATGGGCCAAGGTTGGAAGTGGCAAACACTACTTCCAGGCTCGATCTGTTAACCAAAACTCAGCCACATAGCCAAACCTAACTGTGAGGGAGGCAGGGGAACATAGTCTAGTTGTGTACTAATCTTTCCAGGAAGGAAGAGAAAACGAGTTTGATAAATGACTAGCCAAGCTCTGCCACAGTCATCTGACAGACCTGCACTTTGGGGACTTTCTGTTAATGCTCCTTGAAACTTTAATCAAAACCTATTATGTTATCTCAACAATAAGCACCTCCAGATAATTAATTTTTAAAACTACCCTTATAAACACTGCTGTGAATTATCAGGAGCTCCTATTTTCAAGAAGATAAAGAGCCTCATGATAAATATATACTGTCTTCTCTTTACCCGTCAGCCATCGGCGTCTTGTAATACTAAATCCTCAAACCCAGCTCTGAAAGTCTTGGTTCTCTTGACAGCAGTTTAGGGCAACCCGAATAGAGCACCGTTTCAATGCATCTTCCCAAAATGTGATACTTCACCTGTATATCTAAACATGATCTGATTTATTCTACTCTATCACGACAGAGAAAGCGTTTGGCTTAAAGGGCACAGAGCTGTGTCTGTTAACCAGTAACTCTTCAATACAGTCACTTGAATTACTTCTTTAAGGTACTGCAGCCCCCAGGACTATTCTTAACATTATCTGGGATGATACTCTGTTTGGTCCAGATGTGCGCAGCCCACAGGACATTCAGGGAGGAGAGATCCGCGTTCCTCGGTCTCTGCTCCCACTTCTCTGCACTGAGTGGTACCCCGATTAAAAATGCTGTGGTTTAATTTGGAGGAGCCTGTTGGGATAATATTAACTTCAGGAGTGGAATGAGTGAGTGAGTGAGTGTGTGCGTGTGTGTGTCCGTCCGTCCATACAACTGGTACAGAATTCTGCTGGATAAATAACTCACATGCCCTTGAGTTAGGACCTCAGTCCTTCTCCTTTGATCTTTGAGTTCTAAAAGTTGTTGGCGGTATGGTGGGCAAGAATTCACATCTGCAGTTTGCTCCACCCTCTGTCCTGGCTCCTGCTCTTGCTCGTTGTCCTTTCTGATTTTACTGTGCACAACCTCCCATCAACACTCCCTCTATCAGACAACTGGGCTGTCCTACCCTTCTTGGTTCAGAAGCCAGGACGTGCCTTGATGTCTGACATTATCGAAACATCTACTTGTGAAGTCCTGCCATTCTACTTAAAACAAACAGACAAACAAACAAACAAAAAGCCACACACACACACACAAATAAATAAATAAGCAATGTGGCAGATATTACACTCGGCTGCCCATTTAGTGGTGTTGGATTACCCTTAATACAAAATATACAATCTCTCTGGCTAGTTTAGGAAATAGTAACACTTTTGCAAGCCCGTGTTTTGGGAAACACGTCCTCACCATAGTTGTGTGGGTCTCTGGTGACACAGATCGTTCAGTTTTATCGACAGCTCTCTCTTCCCCAGGGTGCGTGGGCGGTGCCACGGAGCTGTGTCTGGGCACACAGTTCAACTACAGCCTCGGGCTGTACCTGCCGCCAGGCTCTCTGACCTTCAGGTCCTGCGTCTATGCTTACCTCTCTTGACTTCTTTGCAACTTCTAATCATCTTTTCCCCTTAGTGTACTCACTTTCTTCTCCTAAAAGCTGGCATCCATCAAAGTTTTCAGAGCATCAGCTCATAAAAAGTCTGAATATGAATGGATTTTACATACATTCCTATGTGTATGATCGAATGCATATAAAAATTGACTATGGATGAATACACATAGAACTATTTAACATAACTGGCATATCTGGGTAATCCAACCATTACACTTGCTATATTAAGAGGGCACTGTTCAAAACAGGAATGAGTTGCTTTAAACTATAATGAACTCTTAATCTGCTGCAGAAGATGTAGTGTGACTTTTCCTGGAATGCTGTGGAGGAAGTCTCTGGATTTGTTTGGAATGACTGCCACCAAACAGAAGTGTCCACTAGTCTTTACGTTGAAGACAACTAATTGGTTAAAAAGTCTGTAGCTCTTAGCATCCAGGAGGTCCAAATGTTAGAGGTCAATGTACAGCAGAAGGCCAGCAGAAGAACAGACATTAAGGAGTAAGAAGCGGGTCATTCTGACTTGTCATTTTCCCACCTGGAAACTAAGGGCAGAACATGATTATAGCAGGGCCAGGCCTCAGTCAGGAAGTCAGGACCTCAAAGATCACACATTTAAGCAGGTGCTCAGCAGTAATAACAAACAGAAAGGAATCTGAAGGGGAAATTACTTACAGTACCAGCGTCACAAGGACGGCCATGTCAAGACTGCCCCAGTGAAAACTTCTCTTTTACCCTGTTTTTTTCTTCTTTTTTTCTTTTTTTTTTTTAGGAAAGGAAGTCTTCTCAGGGCATGACTGTCTTAAGGTGTATGAGTAAGAATAGAAACCAGTAAATACATGAATGGGACTGGTTAGGGCACAGAGATGGTGGAATCAATCCTCAGTTCTGAATATTTTGTCTATTATTATCTGCCCCCATCACATACATATGCACACACACACACACACACATCTTATACTGTTGTTAAAGAAGACTGCATAAGCATTTCAGTCATGAGGGCTCTTGGATGAGAAAGTATTTTGTGTACCTTCTCAAATTGGATATTTTGACCTTGACGATTTTGACTGCTCTGTGGAGTGGTATCTGCGATACTGACTATTTAAGTATTAATATGTGGATGTCAGAATCAGGAAACCATTTGAAAACATACTACAGGTTATAAATCGTCCTTAAAGCATTTTGAGACATTTGCCTGAGCTTAATGTAGTGCAGATTCACACGGTGCAACGTTATAATCCTGAACCAGGACTGAAAGCCATTTGAATCAAGAGTAGATTTGAAATCTTGCACTTTGTTTATAGGATAGCTATTATCTTAACTTCCTTTCATGATGAAGGAAGGACACATAAACTTATCTGCAGGAAACAGGCTGCTCATTTCAAAATTCCTTCTCACATCCCACAGTGCAATCATCTAAAGCCAAGATGCAGTTATGCAGAACACAGTTGAAGTTTTGCTCCATATTACAAATGCATTCATTTAAGCATGTTCTGCAGGAAACCACTGAAAGATAAAACTATTATCCTTCCTACTATGAACATCAAAATTTTATTTTTTCGTTTAACTCTTGATAGAATAATGTGAGACTCAATTGTGATGAAGAGATTGCTGTTAAAATTTTTAACCTATTTTTTTGATGAATCTCTAGCAGGAATGTCTTGAAAACTGAACTCAAGGTCAAAAGATGTAAAGTCGAGAGGAGTGAGGAGAAAAAGGCACAGTGAACTTTAGTGTCCAGTGGAACAAACTCAGTTAAATTGTAAGTAAGAAATCCTGTACCTTCAGTCTTTGAAAAACAATTAAATAGATTCTATACAAAATATATAAAACACTGAAAAGGCAGAAGGCAAAAATCAAAATATTTATTCTTCATGGGGCAAGGAGGTACTTATTTCCCTCCCAATGACTCCAAGCTAGACTATTCAAGTAAAGCCTTGTATTGATTTGTTTAACTTTCAGAACTTAGCATCTGGGCATAAGACCAAAACTGAAATGAAAAAAGTTACACTGAAGAAAGTTTTCAGGCAAAATCAAAGGGAAAAAATGTAACTCAATGTGATATATCTTCAGTTCTTAAAAAAAAAAAAAAACTTTTCTAGGAGAAGAAACGTAGGTAAAAAGATAGCAGTACCTTTTAAAAATTAATGTTTTTAGATTCACCGTGGATTTATTATCTCAGGCTTTGTCTTTATCCATTTTTCAGATCAAGGACCTTATTCTAACTGGGGTTAGCACTCAATTATGTGTCTAGAAGATAACAAAGAATAATTGCTAAAATAAATGTTTGAAGAAATTATAGCCTGGTATATAATAAGCATACAAGACTTATTTGTTAAATAAATGAGAATTTTCAAATGCCCATGCCCATATATTCTTATTGGAAATAAATTAAATTTGAAAATGTGAGATCTTTGTGGATGGCATCCAAATAAATAAATTAACTGATTAAAGGAAAAAAATTAGAGGGATTATGTAAATGCTCTCTATACATGTAAACTTTTCTAACTATATATTTCTCTGTGGACTAGTTAATACAATATGTGATTACACAGCAGATGGGACTGGAACACGGCAAGCAGATATTAATTGTGTTCTTATTAGGTAATATTTGAACTTTAAATACATACTGACCACCCTACGTTTCCCCATCCTCTCTTTTCAAATAAACGTCTTAGAGTAAGAATTTATACCTTCAATGCTTTCATCCATCAGCTCATGAGAATCTGGTGCCCCCACCGTATTCCGTTCAGCACAGCCTAGCTGTGGTCACCAGACAACCAACTTATGGTTGTCATTGCTTTTTTTATTGAAGTATAGTCAATTTACAATGTTAATTTCTGGTGTACAGCATAGAGATTCAGTTATATATATATATATATATATATATATATATATTCCTTTTCATATTCAGTTATATATATATATATATATATATATATTCCTTTTCATATTCTTTTTCATTATAGGCTACTATAAGATACTGAATAGAGTTCCCTGTGGTATACAGTAGTGTGAAGGAAAAGCTGGGCTGGGCTAACAAGATAACTCACAAATCTGAGTATCAGAATACTGATCTGAGTTCTGCTGGACTAACTTGTAAATCTAGGTTAATTAATGTTGGTTTGCTGTTCATGTTTTTCGCCAGCCAGCTGGGTTTTCAAAGATACATATCTGGCTTTGGATTGTTGGTTTGCTGCCTCCCCGCCTCCACTTTTGTGATGATAATGCTGCTAAAGCTGTTCCATGCCTATTGGCCGAATAACCCAAGCTTGTACTTTACCCTGTAAAACCTTATGCGCACGTCTTGGAGGTGCTCAGAGCTTCAGAGCAGAAGCCCCTCTGAGCCCGCGGGCGGCGTAATACATCTGAGTACTCCAACCCTCCGAGTGGTGCTTGTTTATTGGCTGGCCTGTCGTTTCCGTAACAGTAGGACCTTGCTGTTTATCTATTTTATATATAGTAGTTCGTATCTGCAAATCCCAAACTCCCAATTTATTCCTCCATTCCGCCATCCCCTCTGGTAACCATAAGTTTGTTTTCTATGTCTGTGAGTCTGTTTCTGTTTGTAAAGAAGTTTATTTGTGTCATTTTTTTAAGATTCCACATATAAGTGAAATCATATGGTATTTTTCTTTCTCTTTCTGACTTATTCCACTTAACATGACAATCTCCAGGTCCATCCATATTGCTGCAAATGGCATTATTTTTTTCTTTCTTTTGGCTGAGTCATATTCCATTATGTAGATATACTACAACTTCTTAGCAATGTTCCCCCAGGGCAGTCTACCAAGGCAATAGAAATAAAAGCAAAAATAAACAAATGGGACCCAATTAAACTTACAAGCTTTTGCACAGCAAAAGAAACTATAAACAAAATGAAAAGACAATCTATGGAATGGGAGAAAATATTTGCAAACAAAGTGACTGACAAGGAATTAATTTCCAGAATATGCAAACAGCTTATACAACTCAATCACAAAACACTAAACAACCCAATCCAAAAATGGGCAGAAGACCTAAACAAACGTATCTCCAATGAAGACATATAAATGGCCAATAGGCATGTAAAAATTTTCAATATTGCTTATTATCAGAGAAATGCAAATCAAAACTACGATGAGGTATCACTTCACGCCAGTCAGAATGGCCATCTTTACAAAGTCCACAAATGATAAATGTTGGAGAGGGTGTGGAGAAAAGGGAACCTGCCATTGCTTTTTTAATGAATGTAATGTTGCGTTATATTACACTGAAGGTTTAAAACTTTTTCCACTGTTTCTTCCATTACATCTGTTTTCACAGTGCTTTTTTTTTTTAATTGTTTATTGATGCACACAGTTTGCTTGGCAGACTAAGAAGGGTAAAGTGTTCTATATCTGAGGATGAGAAGCAAACTCCGGCCATTTAGGTTTTCAATGTTTTCCCCTTGATCCGATCTGATTTCTCTGGAGAATACCCCTGTTATTTGGCCTGTGAATAGGCATCTATGTGCGCAGTTGGAAGGGGAAAAGTCTCTTCCATGTGTTTCAATATATTCTCCAATTTTTTCTTATTCTGCCTATCAGTTCTGAGCTCCTTTGGTGGGGGAGGGGTGTTTTATTCAGTTTTTTTTTTTTTAAGGTTTCTGCAGAGTGAGTGGTCTCTCCTCTCAATATGATCTCTTCCTATGTGTTACCTGTTGCTTCTTTTGCCCAGTAAATTCCTTCTGTCACCTCTGTGCTTTTAAAAATCTGTTGAAAACTTTCACCTACTAGTCTCTACTTCTATATTAATACCTTGAAATTTTTAAATTTACTATCAGTAGGCTTTGGGCAAGAGAGAATAAAAATACATGTTTAATTATTTTTAAAGGAAACTAGCAAATAAGCTCAGTTTTTAAAAAAGTATACTCCTGAACTATTGAGGGTAAAATGACTTCATATTTCCCTTAATTTTTTAGAAAGTTAGGAGTAATGTGTTATCTGAGGCAGTTGGTACACATTTTGAAAGGAATAAATTATCTAAGTATTTCTAGGAATATGTACTGAATTGCAAGCCTCCCTTTCCATATGCTGTTATTTATATATAGAAACACAAACTCCATACATTTGAAATGGCCAGATGGCAACTCTGCTCTTCGTTACTGAAATGAAATCGGGAACAGAAGAGTTCCCTGGTGAAAACAAACTGCAGTATTTTGTTTTAAAACACATAGTTTTGAAGTGAACATAAGCTTGCTTCTGCCTTTTTTTAATGTTTGTTCTCTTTTTTAGAATTACACTGACAACATAAGACACTGAATTCAGTAACCTGATTTTTAAAGTTAAAAGTGAAAAGCGAAATAATATTAGCATAGACATTTGCAACTATCACCTAAGAGGATTCTGATTGCTACCTCAGCTCTCTGTGTGAAATTATTCTTGCGTGGCATTTGTAATTGTTTCTGTCAGGAAAATGGAAACCTTGCAGGTATTTACTAATGTGCCTTGGAGAGCATGTAACCTTGGAGATTTGTGTAATGTACCTTTGGAAATGGAAATTCTACAGATAGTTCGCAAACCAACTCCTCGACTCATGATAGCTGAATTCTTCTTGAGGCAATCGTTGTCCTTGGCAAAATCCATTTTGGTTACCATTTTATTTATAAACAACAAAGGAAATTGGATGATTCAAAGGTGATCAGACATGTTGATTAGAAATCTTTATGCAGATCATGAACTTAAGATTTTGTTCTTACAAGTACCCTTTTTAACTCTATAAATAGAGTCAGAAATGAGCTGTGACCCGATCTACCATTGTAATTACATTACAAGACAACTTAGAGCTAAGTCATGTGAAGGACTTTGCTTTAATCATATGATTAAAACTCACACAAAAACTTTCTACATACTATCTTTATTTTTATTTGAAAGAAGGCTGTGGTTCTATATATTCATAACAGATTTCACTCTCAATTTGACTCATAGAAGTTGGTTCTACTAAAAATAACTCAATTATGCTTTCAACATTTGAGTAGTAACAAATTAAACAGTGAGAAATTGGGAAATTGGGATAACGGAAAGGTGAGTTCTTTGGAGAAAAACAAATACATACATACATATATCTATCTATCTATCTATCTATCTATCTATCTATCTATCTATCTATCTATATATCTTTTTGAGATTCTAAAGCTCTGGTGTTTATAATATTTTTAAAAGGAATACCCTAAAATGTAAGTATTATTCTGTATTTTCTTCCTGCCTCCTAGGGGCTTGATACCTAAACATGCATGATCTCAAGTTTCCTGTTAAGATTGGCTTGAGGAAAAAGAAGCAAAGGTTATCCCACTTTTACTGATAGGAAAACTGAGAAATAGAAGTAATGGGGCAATTCTGCAGAAAAGCAATGCTGAAATTGGAGCACTGGTCTCTTGACAGCAGAATCATCTCATTGGGCTAAACAAAGCTACTCATTTTTAAGAAGTCAAAATCCAACTGAATTAGGAAGATTGAACATAGCACAGACTTTTATTATAGGCATTTATTTTAGTCTCTTTGTGCTTTAATCTGTATTTTAGGATTTTGGTTATTGTGGAAGAAGAGAAATATTGCAATTGTCAAAGGAAAGTTACAGTGTATTTTGTGAAAGGGTACCTTCATTTTCCTCAAGGCTCTGTACAGAGCGGGACCCTGTGGGGCCTTCCTGGGACAGACCCCGCCCCCATATCCTCTGTCTAGCTCCTCCCTGAGTTACCTAGATAATCGTATCTGATGCACATTTCCTGAGTTGTTTTACAGATGCTGAAACCCCACCAAATGGAGGAAATGAATTACTTGATGACTATGAGCACTTAGCCCCCAGGCCTACTGGTGCCTAAGGGTTGATAATGTTAACCCCTGTGACACCATCCTGATGCCTTATCACCAACCAAGCAGAGAATTATGCACAGGCTGATCACCTACCCTGGGACTCCCCTCCAGCAACCTGCCTTTAAAAATGCTTTGCAGAAACCCACTGAGGGGTGCAGGTATGGTGAGCACTAGCTGCCTTGGACTCCTTGTGTGGTGCCCTGCAATAAACGCTGCACCTTCCTTCACCACGAGCCGCTGTCAGGAGATTGGTTTTATTGCATGCAGGCAAGTGGACCCAGAGTTGGTTCAGGAACAGCTCTAGAACATAGCTCTGGTCTTGGAAGAGGCCAGGACAACTACTGAAATGAATATCCAACACTCTTCAAAGCTTAGCCACAAAAGCCAAGCTAGTCACGAATGCTTGTTCTTTCAAACTTGAAAGTTTCTTGGTTTCTCATTCAAGATATCCCCTTTTATGACTCCCAATTCTGGTTTTCCATTGTGCAAAACAATAAATAGATAGATTCAAACTCGGTTATCAGGACCAAATCTACATCAACAGCAATAGTACTAGAAGATTTGACTTCAAGGATCCAAAATGCAATAAAAAATTTTGATATAGATTATGTAAAAGACTGTATGATTTTAATCATTAAGGAAGTGCTTAATTCTTAATTAACACCATGTTAGAAAAAAGAGATAACACTAATTAAAAACAAATGTATCACTTGAAAATACTATAATTTTGATCCTTTTCTAGATAAATCACCTCAGATTATCTTTTTCCCACTGCAACAAAGAAGTGGTTCTGTATTTCTCTATTCACATAAACCTCCCCTTCCTAGAACCTGAGTGAAAATGTTGGACAACTAAAAAGCAGAGCCATACCAAAAATAAGTAAATAAATAAAAGTTCTCTATTTGCCAGAGTTAAAGAGAGACAATGATTCTGAAAGTAATTTCAGAATTTCTCATTTGTGTGGTTAAAAGCAAAGATAGAAGGATAGACTGATAAGTGGATTGATGGATGGATGGATGGATAGATAGATAGATAGAGAACCTCAGTATTTTTTGCCCTATATTTTAAGACTTTATTTTTTAGAGACATTTTAGGTTTATATCAAAATTGACAGGAAGGTACAGAGATTTCCCATATACCCTCTGCCCCAACACATGTATAACCTTACTCATTATTAAGATTACTTGCCAGAAGCACATTTGGAAAACTCAGTATTTTAATGTGGTCATAGTTCAGTCTCTGTTTAATGAGAAGTGTCTACTTAGGGGATGCTCCTCTCTGCAGCTGTGCTTATCATAAAGGCGATTAAAGACAGGAAAGAAACCATGTAACTTTGAATATTGTTTCCCTGCACACCCCCCAACCCCTGCTCATCTGGGCGCCTAGACTATTTCATTGTTATACCACACTGGTCCTGCCTGAAGGGCCGTGTGTGCTCATACTCCACTGTGGGCTTCCATTTTTGGGGCAGCAGTCACTCCCTTAGCCAAAAGCGTCCATCCCAGGAACAGCTGTTTCACCACCACTTACAATAATCTCGTAACTAGATACAAAAGAAAATCATCCTTCTGCTCGTTTCCCTATTATTTGCAGTCTACAGAGAAACACACTATTGTACATGAAGAAATGGTCTGCAAAATTTATGTTTGTTTCTTTGTCAAGGGGACTGGGGAGGGGGGACAGTTTACTTCCAATTGGACATGATTAGTGGACTCTAGAAGAAAAACAAGAATGAAACTTTCTGTATATAATTACTTTATTGATTTACAAGTAAGTTTATTGCAATTATTTCTCATACACATGCCACTCTGCTTGTTGAATTTTGGTCCGTGGGATCATTGTATTTCTTAATAAAAGAAAATATAAATGATTCCTGACTTTATCTTCTTCAAACTTATTTTCTAAACTTCAGTTAATAATTCTGACTTAACGAAATGATCACATAATTTTTGTTGCAGGCAGAAACTACTTTCACTGTCAGTATATCCCTCAGTGGTTAAGTTTCTCTTGGTTTCTAATAAACTTTTTTCTCTTTTTTGTGGTGTAATTCACAAAGGATTAAGACAGACTTTCAGAAGCAATGATGTTTTCTGGCTGAAAGGTTTTTGATGACAGGTAAATTCTGAAATGAATATTTATTCAAATTATTTTCCAATTTAACGTCTGGACTACAGTAAGTAGATTTTTCTCAACAGTAGAGCTATTGACATTTGAGTTGGATAATATTTGGTGGGAGAGGTCCTTTGCAAGGTAGGATGTTTGGCTGCATCTCTGGATTCTATCTCTAGACATCAGTAGCACCCCCACACCTAGCCATGGCAATCTGAAGTATCTCCGGACGTTGATAAATGCCCCCTGTGCCGCAGCATCCCCCTAGGTTGGGCACTGTGGGGCTGTGGCTTTCGTTTCTCTGTTGTCCTGGGGTAATTCTACTTTGAGAGGAACTTCATCTCTGTAGAACTATAGAGCCTGCTATTCTGTTGCTTTTATTTCTAATTTTATACTCCTCAGTTGTGACAGCTACTGCTCTTAAGTGTGCCTCTGCCATCCATCTTTGCCCTTTGCTTTCTCTCCTCTTTCCCATTAATTCTGTAATTATACATGTTTGGTGAACCACGTATCAGGAGAGGAAAGTGACAGGAATTCTGCCCCTTGGATTCGTAGAGGTTATAATAATGACAGAGAGTAAAAACAACTATGTACCTCATGTTACAACTTAACCCATGTATCTATTTCTGTATCTCAATAAGTGGAAATATATTTATAGAACTTGTGAGCAAATCTTATTATTAACCAAATACAGTAGAACAAGTGAAAAATGACAACTTTCTTATTAACAGTGACTTCCAGGTCCAAATATTTTTCCAGTTTCACAGTTTTTAATAAATCGGTTGTTTTATCAGAAGATCCTAAGTTAAGTCCCCCAAGAAGCTCAGCCCAGCTCAAATTCTCCATGACAGTGATGACATTTATTATACCCAGAAGCTAAATTTACTCAGGTATGCGAGAGGCAAAGCACTGTCTTAATGGCTTTTGTCTACGTTAAGTATCAGCTTCATTTTTCTGTTTCTTCATCTACAAAATCATTAGGTTGTCGTAAGAACTAAATAAGAAAAAACCTATAAAGCAGTTAAAATAGTACCTGGAACACAGTAAGCCCTTACAATCATCCTACTCCAGTTAATTGAAATGCCACTAATAGGTTAATGACAACTAAAAGTTTTTGTGACGCTGAGAACGTTTATTCTTTCAACTATGATCCACTTTTGAGTATCTTTCAGACATTTCAAATGTAACATATATCAAACCAAACTTACAATCCAATCAAGTTCTATTCTTCCATTCTTCTTATATTCTCTAGCTCTATGTATATTATTATTTTTATATCTAAATAGAATTTGCTTTTTCTTTTTTTTTTTTTAAGAAAATCTGTCTCCTTGATTTATTCCACTTTCCCTATTCTTCAGACCTCATGCCCCTGCCTTAGAACCATCTAGCCAGGCTTTCTAAAATATCTCCTAACTTGGGGTCCTGCTCTGATACAATCTTCACGTTACTATACACAGTGATCTTTCTACAAGAAATAAATCTGATGAAGGAACTTCTTACTTAAAATCCTTCAATAGCTTTCCTGACAGTTCAAGATAAAATCTGCTGTCCTTAGTATGCTATAGAAGGTTCTTTATGATCAGGCTGCTATTCTCTCCAACCTTATCTTTGCCCCTCTTCACCTTGAATCCTCTGTAAGAGTCCTACTGAATCATTTGTGGTCGATCAATTCTGTGTGGTGCCCTAAGAGCCTCATTCTAACTTGTATTTCCTTCCTCTGCTTGGAATGCCTTGTTCTCCATATTTCCTGGACTGTTTTCTAACTCTTTTTTTGGATTAAATGCCAATCTTGGATGCTTACATTTTACCTAGGACTTACCTCTTTATAATGTTTATTATATTACATTTATCATCTATATTTAGTTGTCTAACTCCTCTTAAGATGTTCAGATTCTTAAGGGCTGGTGCTATTTTTTTTTTCCCTGTAGCCCCTAATGTCTCACATTTTTCTAACTGTACCTGGGAATAAAGATGACTAAGTAGTATTGCTGAAAGACGTTTACAGACATGACACAAACCATTATTATTACAGTGTAAAACACAGTGACTTCTAATTCACAGATCCAGATTTGAATCCCAGCTCTGCTACATCACTTACTAGCTTGTGTGCTTTGCTATGTGAAGAAAAAGCTGGGCTGGGCTAACAAGATAACTCACAAGTCTAAGGATGCGGGCTAATAAGATAACTCACAAGTCTAAGAATGTGGGCTAACAAGATAACTCACAAATCTAAGTATTGGAATACTGATTTGAGTTCTGCTGGACTAACTCGTAAATCTAAGTTAATTACTGTTGGTTTGCTGTTCATGTTTTTTTGCTAGCCAGCAAAAAATATCTATATTCAAAGATATATATCTGGCTTTGGAATGTTGGTTTGCTGCCTCCCTGCCTCCACTTTTGTGATAATGATGCTGCTAAAGCTGTTCCATGCCTACTGGCCGAATACCCCAAGCTTGTACTTTACCCTATAAAACCTCATGTGCACGTCTTGGAGGTGCTCAGAGCTTCGGAGCAGAAGCCCCTCTGAGCTCATTGGCGTAATACATCTGAGTACTCCAACCCTCCGAGTGGTGCTTGTTTACTGGCTGGCCTGTTGTTTCCATAACAGCTGCAGCCAATGATGTGTTTACAAACTCTATTTCCTCATTTGTAAAATTGTGAATAATTCTTGGTACATAGGGTTGAGCTTAGACTTGAACAAGATAAAATATATGAGGCATGTGGCAGGTTTTCAAAAAATAGCATCAATAATAATTGGTTCTGTTTCTAATTTCAATTCAGATTCCAAGCAGGAGTTGATACTCCTACAAAGATTTTAAAACTGTAATGAGTTTCCCAAACATATCAGAATGATTCTAACTAAACTGCCCCTCAAAAATGAATGTAAGGCTTGTAAAGATTCATGGAGAGAAATGACAAAGAAAACATTGTTTCAGGTATTGAAAAAAAAAAGTTTAAAAATGACAACATAATCACTTTCCTGTGCCTAGTGCAAGCCTTTCATTGGATGGTGACAAAATAATGATGCCAAGAAATAAGTCAAAACATACAAAATAATCAAGAAGATTATGAGGAAAATGAATTCACATTTAAAATCATAAGTATTGAAACATATTCCAAGTTTATAGTGTTCCTGGAGAGATTAGCTAATAACAAAATATATATACAATTTAAAATAAAGAAATGTACATATGCTAATTTTTTTTTTTACTATAAGGGAGTGAGTTCAAAAAGTTTGTAGAGCACTGAGATGCATTGTGTGGCCCCTAGAGGCCACCGTCGACATTTAACCTAACACAGTGGAAGGAAACTCTTTGTAGCCTGCAAACGATCCACACTCAGTTCCTACAGAACTTGCTCTGACTGAGTGCATAGACGCAAGCCAAATAATTGACTGATCTTGCAGATAAACTCACGTTCTAGAACAGCTGGTTGGGTTAAGAGCATTATGGGGGCTGGTAAGTAAATTCCTGTCGGTGAGATGACCTATTCGCACAGCTGCACTTCAGCAGAAGAATTAGAGATGATTATTGAATGCACTACATGTCTGGGTTTTGTCCTATACAGCTGCATTATGGAATAAGAATTTTTAGTAGGAGAGGTTCTATCACCTTCAACAGAACCTTCTGCTAGTATCTTTCATCAGGTATTAAGCTAAAAAACCTCCAAATGAGCTGTTAAGAGCTGACATTTAGACCTGACGACCAGTGTCAGGATTCTGATGCCCAGATTAATTCAAATTACAGTGAGCAGAGGGCTTTCCAGAATTCACACATAACAAGTCATCTTTAACTCAGTCCTTTAACAATACGTGAACATGATTTCCAGTAGACACACAGAGAAGAATCAACCACAGTTTGAGTCACCGAAGGTATTATTCATGTATTAATCATGACGTTTGTCTTTAATTTCAGTGTTTGTATATTTTTGTACCTGTGAAAGTAGAACTGTAGGTGAATTTAATTACGTTCAAGTGATTTTTTTCACAAACACCGCGTGGTATCCCATTTATTATATAGAAGAGATTTGTCATATTTATTTTCCACAATACCTATAAAAGCTTCATTAGTATTTTGTTATATTTTTAAGAGTAAGTATTAGCATATAAAGCATACTCAGGTCCAAGGTTTCAATTTTCTATTCGGCAATTATTTTCCAAGGAATCATGTGTGATTACATCGCAAAAATTGCATAAATTCTTCCCATTCGCATGGCCATGTCCTTTGCAGTGTGACAGCTTTTCCCATGTAGGGCGAAGTCTGTTTCTCCACCTCTTCAAGTCTGGTCTGTCCACGTGACTTGCTTTGGCCAATGAGACATTGCAAGTGTGATATATCAGAGGCTTAAAAAGTACTTGTGCAATGATGTCACCTCTTCCCATGCTTGTACGCGTAAGACCATCATGTGAGTAAGGCCAAACTAGCCTACATGTGTGGATAAGAGACCAGGTGGAAGAGAACCGAGCTGGCCTGGCTGATAGCCTGCCAGTCCCTGGACAGAGTGAGGCCGTCCTACCTCCTTCAGCCACCGGCCACCCACCAGCTGGCCATGCATCTAAGAGATGGCTCAGTCCATCACCCACACCAGGTCAGGCCAGAAGCAGCACACAGCCAATCCACGGAATACTGAGTTACCTAAAAGGTATTTTTTTAAGCTCCTGACTTTGAGGTGGTTTGTTATGCAAATTGGTAACTATTACACCATGAATCCTCACACGGATCAAAAACAAAACACCTTGATGCAGAAATTTTGCTCTGACAAAGAAGCCTTTTAACATAATGTGCAACAAAATTTAAGCAATGATGTAATTACATTGAAGATGAAGACGAAATCCTCATGCTGGATATTACTCATTCCTAACCGTTAGATCAGTGGCCAGATGAAACACCACCACTGAGGAAGACTTCCCTGATTCCTTTTTCGGAAGGTAATTTACATCTCTTTTGCACTTCCGTAGCTCTTTTTTTAAATCATATTTCTCTTAAGACATCAAATTTACCGGTTTCTTTATTGCTTTAATTTTGTACGTGTGCATTCGTTCCCTCTATTTATTTTAAACCAGAGTAAGATCTGCTTTTGTGTCATCCTCATTCTTCATTGTGAGCAACACAGCGCTTGGTGCATAAAATTGAGCACTTTTTCCTCATTGGAAATCATATTATTATTTCTGACGCTCAGTGGTCCTTTGGTATCACAATCCAGGATTCAAGGCTTATCCTTTGAAACACATTTATTTGTATGGAATACTTCAGATTTAAGAGGCATTTCCTAGACTTCACTTCAATAAATATTTAAATCTTTATATAAACTCAGAACAAACACGAGGGAGTATCTCGTGAAGCCCTTTATGTTTATCCGACTGACGTCATAAATGTGCTCACTGCTGCTGGGGTCTTACTTCTTTTAGGCCCCCTCAGCTGCTTGAGCAAGGAAATATGTTTGTACACTGTCGACTGAAATAAATGTGCAGCCTGAAAGTTAAGAGGGAGGACTCGAGCCGGGATGACAGCCTCTCAGATCGCTCTGAGGGGCTGCTCTGAAGAGGTCTGGGAGGAGCTAGGATATACCGGAGCTGTACAACAAAGACCAGGTAGTTGGAACAATAAAAGATTGCTTGTTATCTAAAGAAAACCAGGCATCTCAAGTTAAAGAATTTCGTGCTTTTCTATGTATGGGAGGAAGCAAACATTTGGGTTCATTGAATTCATTCCTTTGACAAGCATCTGGCTATCTAGGGCCAGTATCCTGTCCTTTCTTATTCTGAGTCCGCTCAGAGGGCACCATTGTGAGTGGCTGCAGAGGCTGGGCTGCAGGCCTGTCCTCACTGGGGGTTGGGGGGGTGGCGGCAGCTGCTGATGACTTGGTGTCAGCATTCTTTGTTTACTGAATGGTTGCAGTATTTTCATTCACATTGCAGTATTTTGGTTCACAATACTAACACACGTATATGCACTTACCTATAAACATCTAAACCTAACCATCTGAATCCGTACTAAATTAAACATAAGTTCCTGCCGATGTCTCCAACTTGAGCCCACTACCACTTTGATGTTTCTAGCCTCCTCCCCTTGCTTCTCTGTAAATCCTCACTCAAAAAAGTAAGAAACCTGGCTCCTATTGAGTGTCATCAATTTACCTAATTTTTCAAATCTGATATACATGCATAGCAGTATCAAAATTGCTAACCTGTATGCCCTTGAAATACATTATCAGCCAGAGTGAAATGCTTATGTTCAGTTTCTTTTGCTTTTAACTTACAGACTCAATTCATTTCCAAGATTACTGGGTCAGAGCCTTTTCCCCTACTTCCTTCAGTGAGATTGTTTCATACATTTGTAATACAGTTAAATTCTCTTGTCAAAGTCCATAGTCTTTACTGGGAGTTCCTGAATTCCTAAACGATTCTTTTAAATTTGCATACATTAAGTTTTGTTCTTTGTGCAATACATTTCTGTGTGTTTGACAAATGCATAATGTCATAATTTCACCATTATGGTATCATCAAGGGAAGTTTCACTCGCCTGGAAATCCCCTGTGCTCACCTCCTGGTCTTTCCCACCATTCTCCAAAGCCCTGGCAACCACATATTTTTACTACCTCCACAGTTTCAACTGTCCCAGAATCACTGTTGGTTCTCAACTTCCTTGGGAGCTTCCCGGGTGTAATCTGAAACTGGCCTCTGTATGCACAGGGCTAGGAGAGACCAAAGAAAGAGACAGACTGCCCCAGTTGGGGGGCCGGAGGTAGGTAGGTGGTAGGTTTAGTAAGCAAGGGACTTACATGGGAGGCTTGTCTTGGGCGGCTGCAACATCAGTAGATTCCCACACCACCCACCAAATCCTAGACGTTTATACTGAGCCCCCAACCGGGTTTAGTTATGGATGCCATCCAGAGAGTCTCAACACCACATTTCTATCTCAGGGCTGTATCTTTGAGGCAGCTTCTGGGAACAGGGAAAACAAAACAAAACAAAACACACATTCTAAAGACAGGAGAGCAAATGGAGAGCTTCCAATTGCCTGGCTCCAGCTCGAGGGTCACCCGGCGATCAAGTCTTCTTCATGATCTTCTTCAATAATCATACATCATGTAGTCTTTTTAGATAGGTGTCTTCTAGTAGTATAGGCTTAAGGTTTCTCTGTTTTCTTTCATGCTTGATAGATCTTTTTTTTTAAATTAATAGATCTCATTTTTAGAGCAGTTTTAGGCTTACAGAATTATTTAGCAGAATGTACAGAGAGTTCTCATATACCTCTTTTGCACATATTAGTGTAGTGCATTTGTTACAATTAATGAACTAATATTGATACATTGCTATTAACCAAAGTCCATACTTAGCATTAGGATATACTCTTTGTATCATACAGTTGATACGGGTTTTGACAGATGCATAATGTCCACCATTGCAATTTTTATAGAACAGTTTCTCTCTCCTAGAACTCCCCAGTGCTGCATCTGAGTTTCCCTTCTCCTCCTCCCTGTGCCATGCTACACCCCTGGCAAGCACTGATGTTTTTACTGCCTCTGTAGTTTTACCTTTTACAGAATGCTGTATAGTTGGAATTACACAGAATGTACCCTTTGCAGGCTGTCTTTTTTTCACATAGCAGTATGCATTTGAGGTTCTTCTATGTGTTTTCTTGGCTAGATAATTTGTTTCTTTTCATCTGTAAGTAATATTGCATTGTGTGGACATACTGTTAGCTTAACCATTCACCTACTGAGGTCATCTTTTCAATTTTTGGTAATTATGAACAAAGCTGCTATAAATGCTCCTTCACAGGATTTTGGGGGTGACATAAAATTTCAGCTCATTTGGGTAAATATCAAGGAGCATGACTACCAGATTACATAGAAAGAATATGATGTTTTGTGAAAAGTGGCAAAGCTGTCTCCCAAAGTGGCTCTTAGCAAGTGTCTTTTATAGAGTAGCTTTTAATTTTAATAAATTCAATGTACTGATGTGTTTTTCTTCATAGATTATAGTTTTGGTTTTATTTTTAATGGAGGTACTGGGGATTGAACCCAGGACCTCGTGCATGCTAAGCACGCGCTCCACCATTGAGCTATACCTGCCCCCTCCCTAGTATATATTTTCATTCCATTCCAAAGAGTCCATGGGGTTATATTCTTCCTCAACAATGCCCTGACTTTCCCTAAAGGAATCTGGTAAATATTTAATTAAAAATAAATAATTAAAACTCCAATAATTCACGGAATCAAACGTTGAGTTTGCTTTCTGGCTACATTAATGTTCTGGCAGCGAATATTAAGAGATTTTTTAGAATGCTTATACAAATTTCATTGTTCTCAGACTATGCCTTGATCTGAGAATTTAGGATTTTTGAGTATATTATTTCTTTCCCCTAAGCCTTCCTGCACAATTAAGAGTATGAAACCAGTCCCTGACTCTTATACAACGAATCTGAATAGCTCGTTAGTCCCCCCATAGGCTTGCTTTCAACGTGTATTGTATTCAAAGCAGTTATAGGAAATGCATGTATTTATTTTGTCACTGCATGCCATGTGATAAAATCTCATGCTAGTTGAATTGTTATTGTCTTCAGCATTTGCCTGCCAGATAACAATTTTCCCATGTATTGGAAGTAGGATGCTGGCCACCACTTAACAGTCCTCCTAACGTGCGCTCGGGGACCCTAGCTGCAACAGGAAAATGCACTTTCCCTCCTTTATGCAAAAATGCAATTTGTTACAGAATATTAGGAAAAGCTTGACACGCAGAAAGTTACACAGGAATAAACTGGATTCTCCTCCTCCTGAGACACATCCTCAAGTCTCAAGAGAACTGGCCCCTTGAGGAAACTGCTGGCGCTGCACTTTCCATCATCAAGCATAAAATGAACGGCGTTCACCTGTATGAAAACCGCTTCCCAGCACCAATTTCACTTCTGCCTCAGCGAATCAATCAATCATACAACTCCTGATGTTCTTCCAATACTTTGTCACAAACCACACAAGCAACGCTGGGGTCGCTGCCCAAAGTCCCTGCCACCAGTCACCTGCTATGAATCAAATTTTTGTGTGACTGAGTGGCAGAGTATATAGGTCACCCATCCACCTTTTATTCGCCAGGGAGTCTGAGAATTCAAATTCTGTTTCTATCTATGAGAGACAGGACTCATGGAAATTTCCCCTGTTATGGAAACACTATTCAAGAGGTGGTCACAGATATGACAAGGGTCATTACAGCAGCCAGGTAGTACACTAGATGCGTTCTTGTCATGTTGACGCATTTTGGTTCTTGAGTCGCACAGGCTGCACTGTTGACTGTCCTCATGACTCCTGGTGTCACCATTCACTGTTTATTGCACATCTGTGGGAATTTTGTCTCCTTTCCTGTTCTCTTGAGTCGACCCCATTCATGACCCCAGTACAAGCAAGTAGTTACTAATGACTGTGATGTGGAGTTTTACTCATTGTGATTTCAGATAGAAAATTATGACTGAGGGTTTGATAGTCTGATTTTGAAAATGATCCCGCCTTTAAAAAAGATTCCTTCTTTGGTCTTGGGTCCGAATGAATGGTGTGAGGAGAGGAGCAGCATCAGTAAAGACCCCGGCTCCAGGATGCTGGCGTCCGTCTCTACCTGGGCTGGCAGCGACCCTGACACACCTGTTATTAAAAGAGGTGCTCAGGCAGCAGAGCGAACAGCCACAGAGACAGCAGCTGTGGGAAAACCCCAGCGGCCAAGGAGAGCATATAATCATATCTGCTCTCTAGAGCAAGATTTCTGAACCAAGGATGGTGAAAATTACACACACTGGGCCCCACTCCATCCAATGTACTGATTGCATTGGCCTAGGTTAGCATCAGGGCACTCTCATTCATAGACAAACAAGCGAATAAATGTTCCACGTGATTGTGAAGGATGCTCTTTGTTAAAAACACTGCTCTAATGGAGGAAAAAAAATAATATATATATATATTTTTTTTTTTGTAGAGCTAAGAATGGAAAGGTTGATATTCTATATTTGGTTAATACCTACAAGGAAAGACAAGATTGGGAGTGTCTGCCTTCAGTTGTCATCTCAGAAGAAACATCGTGTAGACGTGTGTGTAGGGGACATAAAGGCAATAGTCAGAATTACAGCTGTACTTCTTCAATATTCCGGCAATCAAAATACTGAAAATGAACATAACACTATCTGAACTCTGACCATAAGGGGCAGATTGCAATACTTTTTATTATTTCAAATTCTACAGTTCTGCTGCAGGTCTATGTTTCTTTAGCTAAATTCTATTTCTTAATATTTCTTTGCACGGTACCTAATTAGGTGAAGAATGAAATTTTAGATAGGAAATAGAACCTTTGATCTATCTTTTCAGAAGATAATTGATTTATGGTATGTCTCATTTCTCATATAGGATACATGTTTCCTGTTATTTTGAATGCAAATCTATATAGTAAAGTGTGGAAATGGGCCCGTGTGTGTGCAGATTCCAATAGAACATAATATCAGTATTTGGTATTTCATTATTTCTCTCTTTGGTTATCCCCTTTGAGCTTCTAAGTCCTAAAGCGTAAGTGAAACAGTAAGTAGGCAGATACTATTCCTCACACATTTCCCTCCAGCAGTTCTTTTGGAAGTCTAACAAGAATCAGGAGGTTTCATTTCTGCAGGTATAACTTCCTACATTCAGGTGTTACTAATCTTAGGCTCAAAATTCTTGAACAAATTGATAAGATCTTTGTAGGAGGAAAAACTATAGGGTTTTGAAACCCGAACAACAAAGATGGTGGAAGGCACGGATCTTAACCTCTATGTATTGAGGGCAGAGTTAAGTTGATTAGTTACCTGGGTTTGATTTGGAGGGCCCCGGGTTTCTGTTGACCCCTTTTGTTCAGTGCCTGGTGGATGAAGCTGCTGAGTTTTTAATCTCACATATTCTATCACAGTATCCATTAGAGATGCAATCACTCAGCTGTCAAATCTATTTTGGAAAGGATTTTGGAGAGAGAATACAGCAATTTATTCTTTACTTCTCTGAAGTGATCGTTTCTGAAAATCGCACTGCAAGCATCCACAAGGGAAGGTGTACTACAGTCTCTGGCAGCATCAGTTTGCTAACCTTATCCAATAAAGAGATTCTTTTTACAAAGGGTTGTCATATTACCTCACCTCATGGTGGTATTGACCCCTTTGGGGAAAAAAAATCACCTTTTCAGCGAAATGCAAAGAAAATAATATGTTTGAAGGGTAAACACGTATTCTCGTGTTTTCAGGGTAACGTGAGCAATGCGGCAGGCATCTGATGTTGGCACCTCATCAGTCTACTGTCACACGCAGTACACAGGTGCGTACATTTCACAGAATGTACAGTGCCCGATAACCACCCCTGTCAGAGCCAGAATACTCACCTGTAAGTAATATTCCTACTTCGGGAATATCTGTTTCCTATTTTACTGTTAATGTGTTTTTCTTGACTTCATTCCATCTCGAGATTCATTTCATTGGCAATGAACACTTTAGCCACTCTATATCCTCATCTGTTTTGATTTCGATATATATTGATTTGATGATGATTTTGATATATATCAGTTTGATGTGTATCAATTTGATGATGTGGACACAACAAGTATTATTTTGCAAATGTTTTGAGTTTTCTGAGCTGCTGCGGCTGAAAACTAAAGGCAGAAATCTCATAAAAGTTAAACATGTATCATAGAGGCTAGTGGGTTGGAGGGAATGCGTGGGAAGGGGGGAGATGGGGGGAGGGAAGCTTTGGGGGGAAATGTGCTAATACTCTGTAGTCCCCTGGAATATTATAACTTTAAGTGGAGTATCATGGTTCAAACCAACATTTGGTTTTTATATTTCTATAACCTTCTTATACACAAAAATCTAGGAAAAGTATATTATTTTTTATAAAAAGGGCATATTCTACATGTATCCAAGTTTTAAAAACACTTCTTATGTTTTATCAGAGTTTAAGTTTTCAAAACAATGCATACGAAAATGAACTTTTTTTTAATGGACAAACCAGAAGAGATACAAAGTGGAGGAAATTATTATTTTTACTTTATTTAACAAAATAATATTGTCATTCATTGCATTCTTATTTTAGCTGCTTTAAAAGAACCAAGAGGATACTGCTTTGGAACATGAGAAAAGGTTTTACTTACATTTTGAATATATATTCCAGTCCAGTCATCTATTGGGTGAGATTTAATATTCCATTCATTCTATGCATTTGGATGAAGCCGTGTAGTTTTATTCTTCTGCCTCTTTTGGTATCAAAATAGGCTGACAGAAAAAATAAAATACGTTGTTAAATTTCAAGAGAAAATTCAATATCTATTGTCATTTTGAATGGCAAGACATTTATCTTACAAGTTCATATGGTGAATTGAAAATGGAAAACAAGCCTGGTTACCAAATATGGATTTGTCAATTATGAGAAAGATACCCTAAAAATATAAAGAAAAATAATTGTAATTATCTGTGTCCAATATGAAAATTAATCTGTTCAAATTGCATTTTTTGTTTCCCTGGTCTCCTGTCCTTCTATCTGAATGAAGCAGGTACTTATAATTACATGCAGCGGTGCACAGGGTCCTCCTTCCCCCTGATACCAAGCTTTAATGAATTTCATTATTCTTTTTTAATTTACATACTCTTGCAGAATACAGATTCCCAAATCATTAACTAATTTGATATGTCTGAAATACCAATTCAATTGTCTGGTCCCCTGAGATTTTCAAATATCTTGTTCAAACACCTCTTAACTTAGTTTCTTAATTAGATACACCGTGATGGATGAGCTTTTATAGCATAGCCTCAGAGGGACGGCGAATCAGCCTCATTTTTATGACAATTTAGGAGACTTAGATTAAAAGTCATTTAAAACAATCAAGTCAGAGTTTATGAAAAAAATATTAAGGGTCCCATGAACAAGTGTTTAATTTATACAGATCTGAAGTAATATAATATATGTTACTAATACTCATCATATTTGTGAAGTAAGTAGTGAATATTGCTGAAAATTGTGGGGGTTTTTTGATTATAGGGAAAAATACTGTTTTACAAAGATATATCAGGTTTATAGAGAACAGAATTGACATTAGAAATTATAATAAATAATGCTGTGAAAATTGTTGAGATTTTCAAAGGGGCTATGTTTCTGCTGGCCTCCTCAGGGCCTAAAAATAATATTATTTTTTCTGTATCATTCCTTCTGTGTAAAAAGTGTATAAAATGTGTTTAAAAAAAAAAAACAAGATTGAAAACAAGAGTTTTGTAGGTGTTTTGCTAAAAGTTGTCTATATTTTTATAATGGTATTATATGTGTTTAGATTTTGATTTTATAATGACTTATATAAATATCAGGGTTCTATTTTATAGATCATATCTTTGAAAATCTGATTTAAACTCCTCCAGAATTTTATGCATTTTAAAATGCTTAATTTATTTTTGTTAATAAATTTATTCTCCCTAGTCACAGAGAGGTTAAACAACAGGCTATGTATAGTGTCACTTTCTGCAAACTAATGAGTGTATTGCACTTGAACATTATAGTAGTGATAATTTTAGAGAATTACTGGAGATACTAATTTTGTCATATTATGCTATTTTATAAGGGCCCGGCGAGGAGCAGGTGCTCAAAAATTATGAGCTCAATGAAAGAATTCTAAAGTATATTTTCATTTTCAGGATATCCACTATACTGTGTGTTTTTCCAGCCTGGCAAAGAATTGTAGTGGTGGTGACGGGATGTGTTTATATTTAAAAAGCCAAAATGATTAAAAACACAAAAGCAATTAAGTACTTTAATATTCTCATGCATATTTTATTTGGCGTAGTATAGCAACCTATAAACAATTTTTGTAGTATGCACTACTTTCTGTGTGACTCCAGTATAAACTAATCTGTGTTAGGTAATACCTCAAGCAAAAGTGATGGCTTTCAACATACAGCCAATAGACAAATTATTTAGTTTCAAGCCTCTGGAGTTTGAAATTTCCAGGAATGGCCTATTGGAATCTCTTGGATGAAACAGGATGATGAGGTGGCAAGAACATTCAACTCAGGCTTCCCCCTGCATTAATTTTAAACCATAATTTCAACATAAAGAAACTTCAGTTTCTTTAATCTAACTAGGCTGGGCAAGGTCTTATCTATAAAATTCAAGGATTTTGAAACTGTACTTTTGTGGTTTGACTATTATAATGTAGTTATATAGTAATTTTATGTTTGTGGAATGTATATATGCACACAGAATATACATATTATGTACATACTTTATATTGAATACATACATGTATAGAATCAGTGTGTAAAGACTGCATACATATTGCATATAATACATATTTTGTACATATGGTATTTATAATATACATGTGTACACATATATATGTGCACAGAAATATGTATACAAAATATAAAATACTGTACAATCCATAACTAATAAAATCATTCACAGTTAATAAATATTTGCCTATCACATTACTGTTAAGTTAGTAAGTTGGAAGACAAATAAGACTCAGTAGATAGAGGAATAGTTATAGATAATAGAGACATGTAAATATAAAAATAGACAAGCAGATCATTAAATATTATATATACATATATTTAGTAAACATACCAACCCTGTGAAGTAGGTAGCGTTATTATGCTCCATTTATATGTGCGGTAAATGGCAACTGAGGCACAGATTGGTTTAGGAACTCTCCCACTGTTGTATTATAAATAGAGGGTTTGTCCATGTGTTTTAACCACTCCAGTGTCCTTCACATTCAGTCTTACCCATTTCTCTATTTCGTCTTCCAAATAATTTATACCATTCATTTGTTACAAATAATAAGTCTTTCCTCCCTGCCTCTCATTTCAAATTTTCCTTCAAAAGTCTAGAATTTACTATAAAATGCATCTCTTTTGCAAATGTTTACAAGTAGCTCAGAGCTATCTAAGAACCTACATCAGCTCACATCAGCCAACAGTCTACATTCAGTTAATCGGTGCTTCACTTCAAGGAAGCCAGTAAAAAGTCTAGACTTACACAATAAATAAATTAGGACACAATTATTTTACTTATTTATAAAAATTGGCACATTTTTCTTTATCTCTCTTTTCTCATGCTATTTAAATAGGTGACAAAAATTAACTATGTTTCTAGCGTATACCAATAATGTAATTGCATTTTCTAAGATTCTACCTGCATCAAGCTTTGCCCATCTTCAGCTAATCTTTAACTCAGCAGTGAGCTTTCCTATTTAAACATAAGTCAGTTCAGCTTACATTCTGCACCAGGTCCCACAAGATCTGCTTCTTATTCCATTTCCCTGATTTTTTTTCTTGGTATTTATCACTATTAACATAATATGATTTTACCTGTTTTTCTTGCTTATGAACCGAACCTATCTCTAGAATGTAAGCTCCAAGAAGAAATTTTTATTTGTTTCACTCAGTGCTGCACTCTGAATGCCTGTAGACAAACCTGGCACATAGCAGGATTTCAATAAACATCTGTTCAATGAATCAATGATTGATATTCTGCAGAAGACACAAACTTAAGCATTAAAGCTGTGCTGATTTTTCCCTGTTACCTTCTTTTCTTTTTTCTTCCCTTGCCCTCTGCTCTGAGCCCAGAGAGGTTCGCCTTTCTGATCACCTCAAAGACACCTGCTTACCTGCTGACTTTCAGTTGGATTCAGCCAGGGGAGACACTGACAGGAAGCTGAAAAGCAGGAGAAGGAGGAAGAGAGAGCTTTAATTTACTCCTCTTCCTTCTTTCCTTTTTCTCTATAGGGATTCCGGGATTCTACCAGGATTTCATCTTTCTAAGGGTCAAGCTCCTCCCCCTTGACCAGCTTTTTTAGGTTCTAGAACCCTCTTCTCCCTCCTGCCCCTTCAGATAAGGTGCTGGTGGTTAAACATGGATTCTCTCTCATTTCTTGTGGATTTTTTTAAACTGCTCTCACCGCTGCTAAGAATCTCTTCGTTAAACCTCTTTAATCTTGTTTAACTTTCTGATAAACCCTTCTGAGATTGCCATCTGTTTCCTGCCTGAACCCTGTCTGATAGAAATGCGTTGGAATATTGAAAGGTCACATGAATAGTAAGAGAAAGCCAGTGTATCACTGAATTCAGGAACAGTGTCAGACCAGTTATTTCCAGGTCAGATGTTAATGACTTTACACAAATAAAGAAAAGGGCTTAAAATAGTCTGTGATATCAGTTTCTCCATTTATCAAATGAAATTATTGGTGAAATACCTTTCAAGCTTTTTCAATTGTCTAATGCACATTAAATTAAGTGAAGAAAAAATATTGTAGCAAGGCTGTATGAGTGCTGGCTTTTTGACTTTACTAAATGATACAGAGACCTGTTAAATGTCTTGTGAGACATTATCTCTAATTCTTCACTCAAGTCTTGTTTTAGCCTCATGTTTCACTGTCTTTGCTATGGCTTCATGGTAGAAGCAATGCACTTTTTTACAAGCTGACCTTGGGATTTGTCATATTATATGTCTGGGCCAGTGAAATGCTAGCAGGAATGATGAGACACGATTTGTTAAATATGTCTGGGAAAGATGGCCTGCCCTCTTGTGCTTCTGTGGCCTGCCATGAGGATAACATGTCTCAGAGAGTCACCTGTTTAAGGAAATGTGGACTCACATGGAATGGACCTGAATGCCAACAGAAATTTGAAGCTAAAGGCAGCCGACTTATAGCCTGAGGCAGATCTGTCTCACTAACTAGTAGTTCTGAATGTGAGAAAAATACATGCTTGTTATTTTAAGCCATTGATATTTCAGATTGTTATGCAACAAAACTTCTCAATGCACTATTTCCTTCTTCCCAGTGTTACAAAATGGAAAGTTAATACAAGTTTAGAATTAAATTCAAGAAAAATTCTAAGTTAAAGTAAATTAATAAAATGAAATTAGGCTTTTAGGCAATGAAAGAAAATGGTGAAATGAGGAGGATTTCTGCTTTTTTCCACGAACTGACCATTCACTGGTACCAGATTTTTCCTTTACCACAATTTAAAATTGAAAACCACATAGGGGACTACTGGCAACACAAAATGTGACTCATGAGAGAGAAAAACGTATTAGGTGAATGCTACAATTTTGCCCTGACTCCTGTGTGGAAGCACGTCCCAGATAATACTGAAAGGGTCAAGCAGGGCACAGCATACTGCACTGAGGAGGTAGAGAAAAATTGTGAAAAATCATACAGCCAGAAGACAATAGGGAACATTTTAAAAATGCTGGAACAACAAACAAATGGTATCTCAACAATTGTTCTTTCTTTTCTCCATTGCCGGATGTTCATTGCTTAGCCTTAGGAATAAGAGGACATATTTATATGATAAAGTAACTGAGGACACCAAAGTGCTTTTATTTATGTAGATATCACCTTACACCTGCTAGGATGACAATTATCAAAAAAACCAAAAGCTACCATTTTGGAGAGGATGTGGAGGAATTGGAATCCTCGTCCACTGTCACTAGAAATGTAAGCTGGTGCAGCCATTACACAAAACAGTATGGCGGTTTCTCAAAATACTAACAGTAGAACTATTATATGATCTATTAATACTACTTCTGGTTATATGTCCAAAATAATTGAAATCAGGATCTTGAAGAGATAGCTGCAACCCCATGTCCATGGCAGCATGACTCACAGTCGCCAACATGTGGAGACAACCTAAATGCCCACTGTAGGATGAATAAAGCAAATGCGGTACCTAAATACAATGAAAATATTATTCAGCTTTAAAAAGAAGGAAATCCTGCCTTATCCGACGACATGAATGATAAGCGAGACAAGCCAGACACAGAAGAATTGCACTGTCATGGTTCCACTTACAAAAGGTAGTCTAACTCATAGAAACAGAGAGCTGAATGATGGTTGCCAGGGGCTGGGGTGATGAAGAGACGGGAAGCTGCTGTTCAGCTGGTATAAAGTTGCAGGTAGGGAAGATGAACAAGTTCTAGAGGTCTGCTGTCAACATAGTGCCTATTCTTAACAGTAATTAGTTGTGTACTGAGAACTTTATTAAGAGGATAGATCTCCAGTTAGTGTTCTTACCACAATAAAAAATAAAAATAAAAACTAAAAAATATTAATATTTAATTAATTGAAAAACAACCATAAAATCCAACATATTGCTATAGTTTACATAAACATTTAATTAAAGATAACTATATATATGAAATCATGAGAGAGAGGCAATGTTCTAGATTTTGAAAATTTCTGTAATGTTTGTGTAAATATAAGAGAACTGGACTCTCAGATTTATTTCTGCATTCAGTCCATTGTTTTTAATGGTCAAATATATGAAGAAAACCTGGCGTTAACACAGACAAGTAATTTGAAAAGTTAGGAGAATTTTAAAAGCCTTTTCAGATAATTGTAGATATTTTTCTTTGATATAATGTCAAAACTTGGTAAGTGGTAGCTTCTTAGAGGTTAGTTTCAATAAGAAATCTGATACCATATTAATGTATTTTTTGTAATTCGTTACATAAAAATTCATTAGTCTATCTTGTACTTTGAATGGATCTTTTCCAGGTGAATGGTTTTGTTAACATCCTCCATTGGTCACTTAAGAAAATATCAGTCCACAGAATTATGCAGAACTTCCAAATATATAAAAAATTATATTCAAAATGTATTGTGTAGTTTATAATTAGATATAAAATATATAGCAATTATTGTCCAAAGGACAGGAAGGAGAAAATCAAAGTATATTCTTGAAAGACTTTACAAATTAAGTGTTGTGGTATAATATTTTTTGAAGGTGGACTGTGATAGAAGTATTGAAAACTTCATTTATAATTGCAAATTTATCTACTTATCCTATCAGTTCTATTCATTTTGCTTTATATAAAATATATCAGATGCATGAAATTGAGATTATAATAACCTCCTTCTAAATCACCCCCTCTACCATAGCATTTTCCTCTTTATCCATGGTAATTTTTCTTCATCTAAAATCTACCATGTCTAATATTAATGTTACTTCTCTAGGTATCTTATGAATAGGTTTCACATAATGTATCTTTTTCAATCCTTTTAGATTTAAACGTATTCATTTTAAAAGTGATTTTTATGTAGAAAACTTAGTTTAGTCTTTGTTCCCCCATTATGATAATCTCTGCCTTGCTCTCCTGTAAGGTCTTTTACATATGATACTGTTATAGACTTGATTGAGTTTAAATATACCGTCTGCTCTTTGTTCCCTACTTTTGCTTTTGTTCTTTGCTCCAGTTTTTGCTCCTTTCCTGCCTTTATTTGGATGAGTTTAATGCTTTTCAACATGGTATTTTATCATTACTATTGGCTTGGTAATTATATATATTTTTTCTTTTTGTCATTGCTCTAAGGTTTACAAAATACATTTTGTAAAATAAACTCAATTTGCAATTTCAAGTAAGTATGATGATATAAATCAAAGATTAATAGCAATATCAAAGTTTTATTAGTAATTAGAAAAATTTTGTTTACAAATCATCTTTATTTGCACTACATTAGTTTTGAGAAAGTTTTGTTCAATATTCTTTTATTATTACCCACCTTAGAATATTATAGAAGCCCTAATGAACATATTTTCACAAATTTCCAGTTAGTGTACCAATAAACACTCATTATATTTAAGTAATTTTATTAATCTCTAGACTTAATACTTCTACTTCCTGTCAAATTGATTTTTTTAAATGGCATGTTTTCCTGTAAGTCTATTCCAAATAAAATTAATTTTATTCCAAGTAAAACCATACTGAATTATGCAGTAAATTTCTGAAAACTTTATCTGGAGCTGACAATGAGGTAATGGTTGTAGCAAACATCAAAAACCTACTTTGGATCTGAACTCAAGTGACAGACCAAATGTGTGTGAATCCAGACTAAAGCTGTGCTCAGATTTGTGTAATTGAAAGATATGAGAGCTAGAGATTAGAAACTGAAAGAATAAGAATAACCCTACCCGAATTAAACTGAAACACAGAGAGTGACAGGAGCACAGAATTAGAAGGCAGAATGAATGCTAAACAAAGACTTTTCAGCATTGTCAAGAAAGTCACTGAAATATTCTCTCTGTGGGACATTTGTAGCAATAGCCAGCCTTGTACTAATGGAATAACAATGCATAAAAGCCATAAAAAAAGAACAAAAGGTGCAACTTACCAGAAGATATATGCTCAGTATGTAAAACCCAGGTAAAAATACAGCCTTGACTACATGCTTCAAAAGGTAGCCCATCAGGCTGTGAATAGAGAAAAAAAGAAATAATTCAGAGAGTAATTCCTTTAAAGAGATGAAACAAAGTCGCAAGAAAAAGAACTTCTGCTACTATTTCCATATGAAATACTGTGGAAAGAAACCAAAAAACTAGAAAAATTTCCAATTTATATATTAATAAGAGATATACCTCCAGCTACTTAGGTCTTCATATTTTACAAAACGTTCATTTTTACTTTTGTATAGAGCAGCAAGCTATCACATGTGAATATTAGTAAGATACAGCTCTTTTTTAAAAAAGTTTGTATTTTATTTTTATAATAAAAAGTAGTTAATGTAACAAGAATTAGCAAATTATTGGTACAACTGTTGAATTTCTTTTATGAAATGGACATTATCTTAATGCCTTTATGCAACATCTGCAAATGAAAAGTGGATGCCTACTGACAACCGGTGACCCGGGCTGGTTTCTGATGGAGTTGAAGTCACTGCATAGTTTGGAATTGTTTCAGGGACTGTTTATTTACCATCCCTTTCATTTCCATTTTCTGCATAAAGTCTGTGGAAGAACGGCTGAAGACCACTCAGTGCTTATTCCTCTGCATTCAGTGGCCCAAGCAGTGGGATTTGCAGACTTGGCTTCAGTGGCCGCTGTGCACAGCGGTCCTCAGCGGTCCTCAGTGGGGAACGGCTGGACAGGCACAGAGCGCACCTGCCGCCGTCAGACCAGTCAGCTACTTCGGATCCAGTAGCAGTAAATTCAGGATCTAGAGCAGTCCATCCCCCCTGAAATCCTCGCTGGTCACAGCCCCGGCCGGCTCCTCCTCTCCCCGCCGCTCAGGACCTTTGCAGCCGCAGGGATCAGGCAGGACCTCTCGCGGGTGCTCACGGGAGAGGGAACCACGCATGCCCAGAACTTCCGGGCGGCGTCCGCCCCGTCAGAGCCTCGGAGGGAGCTCCCTTGGTGCGAGGATGGCCATGTCCGCAGGGCAAGGAGAAACAGTCCGTGTCACCCGGAGCAGTGGTAGGCAGGTAAGAGGCCTCGGGGAGAGCTGGAAGCAGTCACCACCGCGGGTCGCGGCTCCCGGAGGGCCGCCTGGATCTGGTTAGAGAAGGTTCCAGCAGTGAGGGGACCAGCAGCAGGAGTGGCTCCCGCGGCAGCAGCCACCTTCAGCACAGCTCGCGGGCCCGTCTTCCTGGAGGATGTGGCAGTGACATCAGCTGGGTTTTCAGTGGCAGCAGTGGCAGGAGCGGCCAGCAGAAGCTTTTCCCAGGGTCTCTTCAGATTTATGAGGTAAGGCCATCACTTTTCCTTTTGCAGATGTTCTGTTCCATTTGAAAGTCAAGGCCGATGCCACCTAAGGGGGTTCCTGCCGCAAGGAATGTGAGCACAGCCATCTTCATTTTCAGGGCTCTGGGCATTGTGAAAGTTTCCCTTTAAGTTTTGACCGGAGCTCAGAACAATGCTGTATGAACCCCTCTCTGGGTAGCATGGAAGAGCTTGGAAATCTAATTTTGGAAGCCTTCATATACAAACCTAAAGTACAAGCCACAGATCAAGAAGACACCCGCAATCCATTTAACAACAACAACAACAAAATTCATATCAAGAACATAAATGGAACTACTTCAGAAAAAAGAAAAAACCCACAATTAAAAGGTGCTTATGTGCTATGTGTAACTCTTGGAAGAAAACAGGTGGATCTCACTGTTAAGTGTGTTTTATTAGTTGCTAAACAAAATTTTGAGTTCCAACACTCTTCCTATTTTTCCTATAGCATTTCCAGGATTAGGAGGAAGGGGCATTTATAAATATATTTGAAAACTATGAATAATCTAATAAGCATAGACATGAATAAGCAGTTTACACAGAAATTAACATAATGATGCATAAATTCATACATAATTAAATAAATGCAAGTCAAAACAGCATTATACAATTTGGCAAACATTTAAAAATATTAATAATTTCTAGATCAATCTTTGTAAAAAAATGATCAAAATAATTAAAATATGTGAAAGATAAAAATATTTTCTGACCTATCATTTCCCTAGCTAGGAATGCTCTCTACTCGTCTATGCAAGGAAATAGATAACATATGTTTATCCTAGCAAAATTGTTATTAGCCAGAAGAAGAAATGTGCTAGTTATTCTATAAAATTCTATGCAAAAATTCTATCAACTATTGAAAATAATTTGAAAATTATAAAAACAACACAGAGTATTTCAATGCTATGGGGAGTGTATTATTATGTCCTGTTAGAAATCATTTTGCCAAAGACATTGAGAGCTTGATTAAGAAACTGGGTTTGGAGGGTAATATTTCTACTCATTATTCCTTCATTCATCCACTCTTACAAGATTAAAAGTAATACAGTTGACACCCTTGAACAACACAGGTTTGAATGTCTCAGGTCCACTTTTATGCAAATTTGTTTCAATAAACATAGTACTTTTAGTTTCATTTTACAGACATTTAAATTAACTAAGTGTGGGGGAAAGTTTTCTGTTGGATTAGAGATCAAAATATATGGAATCAAAAAAACAAGGGTTTAAGTCCTGATTCTATACAGAGGGGGTCAGCTTGCTCCCCTTGGGTGAGTCATTTTTCACTTCCTTTGTTTTTTGAGTCAGAGATGGCAGTACCAAACTTTCACCTGGGGGACGAGGTCAGCACCCTCCTCAACCTCCTCATTGTTTAAGGGTCAACTGTATCTCATTTATTAATTTGTTCATGTCATCTCTTTACTCTGTTCACAGATATGTATTTCAGACACTAAGCTAAATACTGCTCATAAAAGAGAAATTCACTCTTGTTTATTTTATCTGATCTTCGTTGCAGTGTCTTGTCTAGCACAATTGGTACTGATATACAAATTAAAGAACAAAAAGTAGAATTGCAAAGACTCCTCTTTGGGGTATATCAAGGAGAAAAAAAAAATGGGTGTTTTCCTTCTGGGCAGATCTAGCCACATCACACAGAACACATGTCTGTTAAGGAAGGCAAAGCTACATTATAGTTTTAGCTCCTGGCCCCTAGGTCAGGCACTATTATGCAGAGTGTACCTGAGAACGTTATTCAGAGACGTTAGAATTTGGAAATTATATTGCTGAAAATACAGACATATGATTTAATCAATTCCTGCTTCCATTTTTCTCTGTCACCTTATTTATATATGTAGAAATGAACCAACGCATTAGTATGGCAGCTGGAAACTCATTATAAAACATTCCAGATAATATATAGTCTTCAAATCTTTTCACTTTTATTTGTAGATTCTGTGGAAGAAGGGATCTCCATCATTGCTCAGCAGACGATTCTCTGATGTTTAACAGAAGGTAAGCAAGACCTTTGTTCTCGATTGAGACCATTGTGAAGTCAAACATGCGTACGGTGGTCCTGTTAAGAGTTTGAGAACAGTGAAGGCAGTGGAACATGCATTCTAACAACTTAGGGATAGTTGAAATATTAGCCAGAATCAGATAATAGAATTTCTACTGCCCTTTGGAAGTATTTAACACCAGTTGCTGGGAAAGTTGCTGGCAAAACTGATTCTAGGCCCTAAAAATATTAACAGAAACCGGGAGTCAGGAAACCAGAATGGGGAGCACCCACACCCTGCAAAGATAGCAGAGTCACACAGGAAGAAGAAAAATTCCTCTTCTTTCCCAACAAGGACCCAGTCAGTGAAAATTCAGAAACTCTCTGTTTTCTATGGCCTTCCCAACTTCCTTTTCCCGCTGTACAAGCTTCTCCTTCCCTTGCTGTGGGGGGACTAGCACGTGACTCACCATGATGGCTGACCTCAAACTGCAGTTCTCTGCTGATCCCAAGTAAACTTATCTCTGCTGGAGAAATGCCTGGCAGTCTGTTGGTTTCAGAACAAAAGGTCTATACCCTTCTCTTCTGCAGTATGCCATGAGATGCTGAATTCTATGAGATCTCGGGTGTTGAGGGAGTAAGAGGGGTGAAAAAGAAAATCACCTTTAAATAATGTTTAGTTTGCCTGACTTCTCTTCCATAGTCTTCAGGTATGTTTTCTAAAGGCTTTATTTGAAAAGTACTTTTATTTAGCTTTATTTTAATTAAAGGTTAGTAGTACTCTAGAAAAGCCAGTAGCAGCTGAAGGGGAACAGAGTATGTCATCCTAAAATGTGCCTCTTGGGCATAAGTATTATTTTGAGCTGATTATTTTTTAAGAAACAGCAGACACAAGAACAGTTCTGAAAATGAGTAATAGAAATTACCCTTTTGTAGGAGAGATTTACATTTATAAGGGATATCTCTTTATTTGTAAGAGTGTCTCTGTACCGGGAAAAGAGGATGATGTTTTGAAATCTCTACAAATTGCTTATGAGTGAAGAAGACTTAAGCCTGCCTAAAAATCTTACCCTTGTTTACTGTGCTTTTCTTAATACCCTCCCATAACTGGCACTCCACCAAAAAAAAAAATCTTCTGTTGTTTTTAGCTGGAGATAGTATTTGAGGTGATGGCTTGGGCCATTTTGGACAGTTATTCAGTTTTCATGAGTATCTCCCATGCTTCCATGTATACAGTAGGTATATATCTTATTAAAGTTGTTTTTCTCCTGTTAATCTGTCTTTATTACAAGAGGTATCTCAGCCAAAAATCTAGAAGGGTAGAAGGAAAATTATTTTTCTTCCCTTACACAGCACAGGATTGAGAGAATGATTAAAAAGAGAAGGAAATCAGCAGCTTTTGTTTCATCAGTAAGAGATCTCATTTCAGAAATTAATTATGTTTTGCATATACCTCCGTAATCAGCGTTTCTTTAACCTGTAATCCTTAATGAACCTATAAGAGTCTTGCTACCTCGTGATTTAGTTGTTGGGAAGATGTACATGTAAACAGGCTAACTTTGCTTGCTTGTCTCTTTGATAGCTTCTTAAGAGAAAGTTTTGCATTTTGCTTTTGTTTTAAATTTATTTTTCCAGCTATTTTGAATTCCCGTACTGTTGGTTATTTTTTAAAAGTCTACGAGACTGAGCGCATACATTTTTTTTCTCATTAATTTAGCCAGTAGTCTACATAAAATCAATATGAAAGATGCTCTTTAGTGTATCTTTTTATAATATTGTGATATTTATATGTTAAAATTCTGTGTAAAGTGAAATCTGATGAGATGACAAAGACTTTAATACAATGCTAATTAGAATTGAAATTTTTAAAAGAAAATTGCATAATTACAGTTCAACATAAAATGAGAAATAAATTAAAGTTAAAGGAATCAAGGAGTTTTATAATTAATTCTAAGTCCTGATTTAAGTTACCAGATGGGGAGGGAGCTGTAAACACACAGCTGACAAAGACATGGCTTAGGGCGAGGGTATAGCTCGGTGGTAGAGTGCATGCTTAGCATTTGCAAGGTCCTAGGTTCGTTCCCCAGGATCTACATTTAAAATATAAAAATAAAGAAACTTGATTACCCACCCTCTAAAAAAAAGACATGGTTTAAAAACTGTACTTCATCTTTAAATGTGCATGAATAAAAATGTCAATAAAGGAACAAAGAAGAAATAGTATTATCATTTTTAAATACCTTTCTTTACTGAAGCTCTGATGTATCAGAGGAGTCATTAGTTTCTTTCTTTCTGTCTTCTGTCTTTTTTTTTTTAAATGGTGGGTCTTCTACCCTAAGTAATTAGTTTCTTATATTTTAGACTTTTAAGTTTTATTTAGGAGGGAGTAATTTAAAAATAAAAGACACTTGAAGTATCAAAATAAAACACAAATCAACCTTAACTTACTCTCGCTTAAAAATAAATTTAAAGCAAAAACTCACACTTAATTAAAACAAAACCTCTCATTTACTGGTTCTAAATAATTTGTATAAATTGACTCAAGAAAAATTTCACACCACCACTTATTATAACCTTCATGTTAAAAATGAGGCATCTAAGGAGAAAAAGAGGTTCAGTATTTGCCCAGGATTTCACAGTGAACAAATAACTCTGTCAAAAACCTACATAATCTGGCTCCAGAAATTGTGTTCCAGCCACTGTGCTGTTCTGTCATAATCACTGTACAATGTAATTTCTCAATATATTACAACAGTGATATGTTTTGCACACAGATATTGATGAAAACAACTGTGACATGGATTTTCTATTTTCATTTTGATCAAATATTAAACACTGCCTAGCACCACAAGGCAAACTGGTGAAACTTTAAAAATGTGTTTCTCGTTATTTCCCAATAGAATCAGATATATGTTAAAAAAAAAATCAGTGACTTTATTGTTTCTATATATTGTTAAGGCATTTTCCTGTATAGTGGTGCTGTGGACTCAAATGAAATAAGTGGATTTCTAGGTTTTGAAACAAGAAAGAAAAAGTCTTTCTTTTTTAAGCAGTATGTTTAAGTGATGGAAGCCTCTGCCCAGCCCTTGGGCTTTCTTAATCTCCTGTCTTCCCCGCTCCGGCTGTGCTAGGAAAGTCTGAAAACCCCTAGAGGAAAAAGCCAATTATATAACAGATACTCTTCCACTCCTTCGTAGAGATGCGCTCCTCTTTCTACTTCCCCCGTCCTTTCTCTTCCTTTTTTCCTGTTATCTTATTCAGTGTCTTCTCATACTTTGTCTTTCCCTTTTCTTTCCACTCTCCTGCTCTTATCAGTAGCACCTCTGGTGGGTCTGCAGTTTCTGTTTCAGTTTAAGCTACAGAGCAAAAATTTTACAGAAAATCCTGTGATAGCTACTCTAGAATTTAATTGTGTTCTGAAGTGTAATTATTACTCAGGGCTATTTTATCTAAAGCTAGCTCCAGCACTAATATCCTTATATTTGTGAAAGAATTTTGACATGCATTTTCTTATTTGTTCCTTATAATATTTGCATAAATAAACACTTCCAATGAAGGAACCAGTAGGTTAAGTGATGGCCTAGAACCTGAAGGTTGGTAATTGAACAGGAAAGAGAACCTAGCCCTGACCAGTCACTAACCCCTCTCTCTGCCACACCCCTCCGTGGGCTGAAAGGTAAACTGAAAGGGATCCATAGAAACTGAGTTGCTGCTCTGTGCTGTGTACTACTGGTGTTTACAAAGACATATATGATATTCCGTCTCGTGTACTTGGGGGCCTCCAGCGTTCGCGTGCATTACTGATTGGAGTACAACCCAGGTGAGTGTGCACTCGCGGTGGCCTTCAGGGCTGAGGAAGGATTCCCTGCACCAGAGAGCTCCGTCAGTGGTGCTCTGCAGACCTTAAATCAGAGATTCCAGAGTTGAAGATGTTTAAGTCTTTGAGAAGCTCCTATGTCCCTAGAAGCATTAAAAACACACCATTGAAGTTTTTAATAGACAGCTAAGACTTCAGTGTGTATGGCGTGAGATGGACACGCGGTTTGACTGTAGAAGACTCCAGGAAAATCAAGGAGGAAACGCTGCATAAAAAGGAGTGAGGAGGGGAGGATGTGGGATCCTAGTTCATCACACTTTTAATTAGTGCTGGGGTAGCTATCAGTCTTACCTTATCTCTGACTATTTATCGTCATCGGAAAGTAGCGTCATTCACTTCTAGAGAATTATAATTCACGTGCTCTCTAACTTACAATCATACCAGATGTTTTTCTGAATTATTTTTCGTCTTCTGAAATTGTTCTGTAATCCTACAAGCTCCTTGCTTAAAAGCCTCATTATTTCAGGGACTGAGCAGTTAAATGTCCAGCAACTTTGTCTGTTAGGCTCCTCATTCAGACTTATCTGTGCATCCAAGTTTTTGTATTAATTGACTGATTGATCCCACTGTGCATTTATTGAAAGGACACTTACTTTGATCCAGCCTAAGCCTTATAAGAAAAACTGAATAAATACTGTTCACATCAAAATACACACACACACACACATACACACACACAGACACACAAATATATATATATATATATATAGAGAGAGAGATTTTTAAGATATAGAACTCAATAAAATGATAAAGTTCTGTGTCTCTAAACCATTTTGTGACCCAAACTGTAAGTCGTGTGTTTCTTCTGTGATGCTAAATACTTCCTGTAGTACCATCTATTACTAACGCTTTCTCCTCCTACATCACTAGGCACCTGACTTCAGCCAGTCTAATGAAACAGTCTCATCCATGTATTAGCCAGTAGTCTGTTAGGTTTGTTGCAGACACACAGAACTTTCAACCTAAGCAGCTAAGACGTTCTTAGTCTCATCTAGTGCATCCACCTACTACCCAGGGAGACAATGGGGCTCCAGGTCCCTTTCCTAAGATTACTTGATGACCAGACAAGAACCCGGGTCTCAATTCAATTAAATAAATTTACAGCTCATGGGAGGCCTTTAAACTCCTAAACCTTAAGAGTTTTCTGTGGAGATTTTCTGATAGCGTGATGAGAAGAGAAAGATACTTTTTACTAAAACAGTCTTTAAAAATCACACCGCAGAGAAAGCCCTGCCTGCCACTCAATAATCAGGAGAGGGTGTGGTGTTAATTTAATTTGTTTCTCCTCTTCTGAGGGACTTTACCAAGGGCTTAGCACACTGTCCTCTTTTGGTTGGGTGAATTGCTGAAATGCTCTCTTGTAATGTTAATGAATTTATTTAATTGATGTGATACCTGAATGCAGTTAAGTGGAATGTCGTGTTGAGATGGGAGACTCTCCCACCATCTGACTGGATATTAAACCACTGGATTTCCTGAACTTCCCTATCTGGGGTTAGGAACTCCATGGACTAGAGGAAAACAAATCTTTGAGTTTCCTAAGTAAAAAAAAAAAAAAAAAAAAGTTTGAATTTCAATGTAGACTTGGCATTTAACTGCTTATTCTTTCTTTAATACAAAATACGGTCTCTGACATTAAAATGAAAACTCTGCCCACATAATATTATTTACACAACAGTAAAATGTTTTGTTGTAAAGCATTACGAATTCAGATTGCATGGCTTCCATGTAGAGTCTGTGCTTCTCTCTCTGATCAAATGCTTTTATACCAAATGTCACTTGAAAGAAGCCAGCATTTGAATCTCTCTGTATTCTTTAGCTGCTAAACTTCAGAGACAAAGTAAGGCAGTGACCTTGAAACATGCTCTTTGCCATAATAAACTCATGGTTGTTTTTTCTTTGTTAGAGAGTTTGCAAGAGGTAGTGTTTCTCCTTTATATTCAGAGCTCTGACCAGATGCATCTTTCTCTGGAAACATATTTTAAAATTAATTTAAAGACACTTTTAAAAAATTTTTTTAAAAAGAAGCCACTTTAGACTCTTTTAATTTATGCCCAAAGCAGCAAAGGTAAGAGTTCAGAACGTAATTAACTTAAAATATACCCTCGAACATGTCTGACTCATCGTGCTTTAATGAGTCTTCATAAGCAGATGATCTGTGCAAAAATAAAACAGAATACTGATTACAGAGGCCTTGACTCCTACCTGAGGAGAAGATCAGTGTATCATTGAGGGGAAGTTTAAATGTCACCAAACAGAAATGAAAGCGAAATTTGGCAATAATTCCCTTGACTTGCTCATGGGTAAGAAAAGAGACAAGTCAATACGATAAAACTAGATAGGCAGGAAGTAGTTCCTTCTTGTCAGATAAACTAAGGAATATATCTGTGTTTGTTTGGAAAAAAGCTTACATCTCACCCACAGATTGGTATTTTTTATTAAAGAAACTAGACTTATGAGGGAGAAACTGTGGTGCTTATATAGCCATAGATTTAATGTCCCACAATAGATTCTATGTTCAACTCCTATTGTTAGGCAATCTTTGTATAGTTTCTTAGACAGAAAATGCAGTAATATGCATTAACCCATTCGTACAACCCTTTGCTTATGCAGTGTTAAATGCTGGTGCTAAGAAATTTGACATTTTTAGTGTGCTATGTGTAAAACGATGGTGTTCCTTTATCTGTGGTATATATATATATATATCTCCATCTATGAGAAATTTGAAATTTTAGAACTAGAACATAAAGAAAAGTGACGGGAGGGGGAAATATAGACAAAATAACAATTATGAAAATTATTAATTTTCAACATTTAATATTCTTGCTTAGCAATCTGGAAAATTATTTTACCTCAGACATTAGGGAATGGGACCCAGGAGGAGAGTTTCAGAAATGTAGTTTCACAAGCCTGAGTGAAACATCTGTTCGGGATATAGAGGCAGATTCCTCTCCATGGAAAGGGAAAAGTAAAGAAAGACCAAAACGCGTTAATTATAAAATTGATGCAATTTTTGTTCTCTATTCCTCTGACAGCTGGGGAATGAGATTTTAAATAAAAGAGATGATTTTTAATATTCCCTAAAAAGGATATTAAACAGGGGAGCATAGAATTTTAGTTCCATGTATTGTTTGTCTCTGAAGGAAACCTATGCTGGTACCTAGTGGGACTACACATTGTACAGTAGGTACAAGACTAGTATCGGGCCATATGGACTCAGTATCTAGTAGCGTGAAAAATGGGATGCCATTGGGAGTTCCCATGGAGAAGAAGACTGTTAAGTCAAGGGCAAGGTTCTCTTGGGATGTATGAGATTGTGAGGGGAGGGGACATGGGGAATAGCTAGATGACATCAACAAAAACAGTGGTGATGGCTTTTTCAAAATTCCCATGGTCTGCAAGTGGTGGTAAGAATGGAGGGTAATTCTGGTCCATCTTCCCTCCTGGTATTTAGAAATCCTTTGAGGGTTACATAAGAAGTGAATGGAGATTCTGTACAGGGATTTAGGGGATCTTTTTGCAGGAAATATGGACAACAGTTCGGTTCAGTGGAATCAATTCAGGAGAAACCAGTAGCAGTAGAATGAAGGGTAATAGTGCTCCACAGGACAATTAGAAAATGTCTGAAGGTGGGTAACCAGAGAGGCATGAAATTTGCTTGTTCAAAATGGAGGGTGACCATAAGGTTATAACTGGATTTTCCTGACTTTATTTTAAAATAAAAATTTTAAAAAATATAATTGCTTTAATATTTATTAAAGGTATAAGATCCTGAGCCCCTAAAGAGAATGGTAATTGTGATAAGATTTTTTTAAACACCTTTATTGTGGTATGTTTCCTGTACAGTAAACAATACATATTTCAGATGTACAATTTGATTGATTTTGATAGATGTACACACCCATAAAACTACCACCACAAACAAGATAGCTAACATTTCCATCACTCCCCAAGAGATGCAATTTTTGAATAGCATCCGTTTATTCTCTCTGCCTCTTTTCTTCCCAGGTGAGGACTCAAATTTGCCACCTTGAAATCTTCCCTGATTCTCCTTGTCTGTATCATTCTCCCCATTCTCAATTTTTTTGCAGTCTTATCTGAATATGTGTTTTAACACCATTCTCTAGTAGTTATGTAGGTGAAAATGTCATCTGCGAGGTTCTGTTATATGTTTCTATTTGCCATAATGATTAAAGCCATGTTGAAGAGAGCATAGCTATTCAATAAAGACTTGCCTCATCAAATGTATAAAACGGCCATGGAGTACCATGCTCATGACTGAGTAGTTGTAGGCTATGCAAGGGCCTTTTAACCTGTTTCTTCTTTTGACGACATCTATCCTCATCCCAAAAATATCTTGCAAAGCCAATTCGATTCTTCTTTTTTGATCCAGAAAATTGCATATGTTCTGTATATATACAGTAGTATTAACTGGCACATTTGAATGGGTTTGGTCAATTTTCTAAATAAAAACTGAAAATATAGTTGAGCTGTATTGCTTCAAGTACAGCTGAAATAAAAACAGCAGAAGGATGATTAATTCTCATGTAATATTATTGGAAATTAACAAAAGGAGAGGACAGCCCATGAAAAGGAGGTTAAGTGGCTAGGGAAAAGAAAAGCTATATTTTTTGGATACTTACACACACAAACACACACACACACACACACACACACATTGATTAAAATGATGAGTTTTCTACTGGGCAAAAAAAAAAAAACAACAACAGATAACGGTCATGACCTGAGTTTGATATAATGGGAGAATCAGATTTAATTCAATAAATGCATCTTGAGCCCTAGCTTGTGCCAGGTACTCCTAGTCACTGGATGCAGTAGAGAAAAAGCCAGTTTTTAATGAACCTAATATTTTGGTGAGATTAAATATGTAATCATATAAATACATAATTACAAATTTGTAAAAATTAAATTCTATGATAGATCTTCCATAAAATATGCATACAAATATGTGTTTATATACATTTATATTAATGTCCATAATATAAATGAACTTGGATTAACTGGGTATTCAAAATTGCAATGCAATTTTTTTTTGCTAATCATTTTGTGCTGTTATTAATTCTTTGCATTAAAGATTTAAAAATTATTGAAAGTTACTGTTGTGGATATTATTAGCTGTAGATATCACTGAAAGGAAACTATTTAATTAGCTTGTGCATAAATTGACGGGTCCACAGAGTATTATTCCCCCTATTTGGGGATCTGTTCTTGTCCTTCATTGTTCTTGAAACTCACTCTCAATACGTAAAATACAGTCTTTGTCTCTTCATAAAGACATACTTTATACTTTGCCTACTAAAGAATTGTCATTATCATAAATAAAAATTTGTTGTAGAAAAATAACAAATGATTGCAAAAGCCCTTGCATCCATCTATAAACATCTAGTTTCATTATGAAGCCTTTGGTACCCTAGTTTAAGTTATATTTGATAAAGCACATAAATTTGAAGAGAGGAAACAATAAAATCTCAATATAAGCAGCTTAACACACTTTAATCTGCATTTTAGATGGAAGAGTTAATGAAATATTCATTATTTGAATCATCTGCTTTTTAAAATTTCATACCAATTTATCCAATTCTGGATTTGGGCTTTGGTTTTGTTAGTATTCATAGGCATTTCTGTTGAGTTTAAGTTTTGTGTCCAGCTGAAGTTTGATTGGGCAGTTTGCCAGTCATACATTTTTACCTCCAAAATGCAGGTATACTTAGCAAACAAAGTGTGTCCTACATTTTCTCTTTCCAGGAAAGGGGCACCCCATTCAAGTCTACTGCCCCAAACTGTCCTACACATGCTAGACATTTCTTCACAATTTCCGTGTTACTATTTTAAAACATAATCTAAAATTCCTTGATATCCTTCTCATAGAGAGGGCATTGTTGTCCTCTCTCTTAAACGTGGGTGGGCTTGTGACCACTTCAACCGAGTGTGGCAGAAGAGATTCTTGTGTCTTCTGAGATTAGATTATAAACTAAGTGTTTTCCCCATATTGTTAGTGGGAATACGTGCTGTTGGAGCCCTGAGCGTTCATGTGAGAAGTCTGACTAAAAGTAAATACAAGTGTAATTTGCTTGTTTTTTTTTTTTATTTCATCAAATTCTAATGATACCCTAATAAAAACCACCTTCCAGTAGTCAAGACAGCAGACTTGTTAGGGGGCAGCCTCAAGACACTGTGCCAGTTGAATAACCCCACTGACCTCCATCAGTGCCACATGGAGCAGAGGAATTATCCATCCCAGCCTTTTCTGAATTCCTGATGCACAAAATTATGTGATATAATAAGATAATTGCTTCAAAATTCTAAGTTCTGGAACACTTTATTTTGCAGCAATAGATAACTGGAACCTCTCCCCTCAAACCTTCCTTGACTTATGAGCCATTTAGCCAGCTCCTAGTCTTCAGTTGGAAGAAGGCTATTTGTATACCTATATCATAAAACACATAATCAGATGTCAGTGATTGGTGATAAACTTCTGATGTTTTCCTTTTTCCAAGATCATCCATGTATTAGCACAGCTCAATACCGACAGCCTAATTCTGAACTTCTAATGAACATAATATAGAAGTAGAGAAGTAGAGAAAGGTCTGGGGAAGACCTTTTCTCGTAACTGCTTAAGAGGGCCATTGTAGGGATTTGCCTACACTTGTTTACATCTAAGATTCAGTGTTTAACTAAATTAAAAGAATATCTATTTTACTTCCTGCAAGAACATATTTTCTATATGAACCAGGGTTTCTTTTCAAAATGAAATAAATTGTGAGTAAATGATTAGCTTCTGGGCTGGTTGGGGCTGATGAAGGCCTTTCTAGAATGATGTCAGATTCCCACAGCACTGTTTTCTTGGAAACAACTGAGCTAAAATAAATGAGAATGTGGTTTTGCCTTGTTTATCAGATGAAACTGCAGCTGCATGGGAGAAAGAGTGAGCTGGCACCTCAGCCTCAGGCCTGCATGACTAGGATGGTATTAAGGACTGGTGGGAAGTAGAAGATAAAGTTTCTATCATAAGACTCTTGTCTATGGCAGCTGTGCATACCTCATGTGGGTTGGAAGCAAAAGAAACTGTGTACTTGGGTAGCTGCTGGGACTCCTGATGAAATGACCAAGTACTTGCTGTATCTCCAGCCTTGCACCCTTCTATAAAGTTAGTTAAGTGAAGTAAATATAGACTAGGTTAAAAATTATTTGTGTCTTAGAAATCTGCCTACTTGCGTTTATAATTAGAAGTTCCACAAGAATAAAAATGACAATAACAAAAACCATAGTTAACACAGCCTGAGGGTTTTATATATGTCAAGCACTCCTCAAAACACATCACTGGTAACACATTTAATGTGATAAATCTGCAAGTTAGGAAGTACTCACTACTCACCTTATTTACTGATGGGAAAGGTGAGTCATAGTGGGGTTAAGCGGCCTGCTCAGGGCCCACAATAGCTGAAAAATGATTAAATGAGGACTTGTATGTAGGTATCCTGGATCCCAAATCCACACGTTTAATAATCCATCCTACCACTTACAATTCTAATCGTGTCTTAACAGAAATACTAAAGAGATGTTAGAATAGACATTCATAAAGAATATCTCCCCAAACTCCTGAGCAGGTGTTCATGGCCAGGGAACTCACTTGGAGACAGAAGAGACTCCAAGTGTTATGGGATGATGGATGATTATCCAGAAAATAAGGCACCTGAGGCTGGTGCATTGTGTCAGTAAATTACTCTATCAACTGAAAATGGTGAAAGACATTGAAGTAAAAGACCTCAGGTACTTTATGGACAAGGCCACACACAGAAGCCTAATAAATGTTTGGTGGTCTTGACGGGAAGAAGACTTTTCCACAGCTACTGAGATGTGATTGATACTAGAAATAGTAAGAGACATGCTATGAACCAGAAGCAACAAGAGGAATCTGTTAAAGGGAAACAAACCACCAATCAGTGGAGCAAGGACCACAAGAAGGAGAAAGATGAGCTCAAGTAGCTGCAGATACTTGTTTTCCATTTATTTGAGTTAGCAAAGAATTAGAAAATGCAACAAGTTGCCTCTATTGAAAAAAAAATTCAATTAGTCTAAGAACGAAACGTCAAAATATATAACAGGACTGTCTTATATCCACTTGATATATTCCGCGATCATTAAATACTAACACTTTTACTTAAGCTGTGTCATATTATATATGCATGAAAAGCTATCTGTGAATGATAAATGATCTATAGTCTAATATTAGGTTGGGTCAAATATGACTATTTCCTAACATAATTTAATGAAAATCTGGATAACATAAACTCTATGTCATAGTTATGGTAAATGTCAATCTTGGCATAATTGAACATTCAGCCTATGTCATTGAAAGCTAAAAATGTTGCTGAAATCCATGCAGCATCAGAGATTTCAAACTAACCAGTTTCCTTACGCAGCGCAAGTGGCGTGTGTGCGCCTTCTTCCTTGTTGTTTACTATGTAGTTTACACACTGCTTTTTCCACATCCATCAGGGTGCTATATTCCTTCTTTGGTCTCCATATAACAAACTACATCTTACCATTAGGTACACTGAAGATGTAGCAGTGACTAAAAGAAGCGTTTCATGTGCCAGTGATGCCGATGAAGATGAACGTAGATCCTTGACTTCTAACGTACTGTTCAACCCCTGGTGGCCACGCTGTAAGGCAGTAAAACACTCAGGCTGTGAGGACAGAGGCACCTGGCTTTTGAATTCCTCTACCATTTACTGCTGTGATGTTAATTAAGTTACTCAAGCTTTAAGCCTTTCTTCAAACATCATGTTTATACATAAATGAAAAGAGAACGATGATCCCATCTGAGGTTTTCAGTTAAGACTTCCAGTTTGATTTGTTGTCATAAGGGTATTTCTGTGTGTTCCATCCCTTGAAATACAACACAACAACTAGAACAATGAAGAGACTGAAAGAGAGAGAGAGAGAGAGAGAGGCAATTTCCAGTGAAACAGGGAGATTACCTCATCACATATTTGGAAAAAAAAATAGTTGCTAGACACGATGATTTTTGTACTAAATGAGAGATGATGCCAAGAGCTGACACGTAATTGAAAAGGGTTGTGTGTCGTGTGTCTCTAAGCGGAGGCTTCCAGTCCTGGAATTACTTACTGAGCCTAACCACAGGCTAAGAGAGTAACGTCGTGGGAGAGACTCAGCGCAAGTCCAGAGAGGTTGGGGTCCGGGATTTGTGGAGCTAAAGGAGAACTTCATTGTCTGTGCCACAGCCTCTCAGCCAGGGGGACGGGCCTCGGCCTGCGGCAGGATGAAGTAGGAAGAGGTGGGGAGACTCAGGAGATGGTTAGGGAAGAAAGCTAACCAGGAGACAGACATCTGGGACAGGGGCTGCAGAAAGCCTGTGTGCAAAGGGGCTCTCCCTGTCACAGGGAGTGGGGAAGCCAGGAGATCTGGACTTGGGCAGAGGGCAGGGCAGATGGGATAAGAGAGTATCTAGAGTTTTTAAAATAAAAATTGATAAAAATAAACCCCACTGTAGCTGAAATTTTGGCTGAAATAGCTCTTTCACAGTCCTCACTACTGGAGAGATTTAACCTCCCGAAGACATAGAATCAGGGAAATTGATTCGTTGGGGTTTCTTTTCTTTTTTAAAGCCCTTTTGATCTACATGTAAACGAAACACAGAAAATAGCAGAAGACTTACATATACAGTCAGAGAAGTACTTCTAAAGCGAACATCCGTGTAAATATCCGGCAACCACCCAGGTTAGAAATAGAAAATTGTCAGCAGCCGAAGCTCCAGCCATGTCCTTTTTTGACTCCTTGTCAGAAGTACTACATGCTAGTATTTATGAGAGTAATTTCCTTTCTTCTTCTTCTTCTTCTTCTGTTTAATGTTTGCCACGTCTCTGCGATCCCCTGAAACAATGTGGTTTAATTTCGCCTATTTTTGAACATCATGCAGATCGATCATACTCCATGCATTCATAATGTCAACATTAGGTCGTTAAGATTCATCCGTGCCATTGCAGGCGGTGGTAAGTTATTCATTTTCACGGCTGTATACAGAATCTTATTGTGAATATGTATCACAATTTACTTCATCGTTGTATCTTGATGCCTGAGTTCCAGTTCTATTTCTGCTCCTACTTTTCTTTTAACAAGCAGAGGCATTTAAAATTTGTGCGGTATTTTTCTTAATGCCTCCTGATGGCACTACAGAGTTGCCTTAAGCTAAAACACAGAATATACAGCATTAGAAAAATAAACATTTCTCCATTCAGAGAAATGTTTCTGTGTAGTTGGAATTAAACATATAGATGCCCTGAGAAGGAGAGTCTCTCCTCATTATCAGAAGCAATAAAACCGTTCTTTATACTCACAATTTGTATGGTAGAGTGAATGATAAGGTACGGTAACATTATTGTGAAGAGACCACCTACGTTTCTGCAATTACATAATGAGTCAGGATGGTGTACTAGATGATACAGTTTAGTTCAGGTTCTTTGGGCTGCAAAGTCATTGGCCACTATAGCTTTCTTGAGAAAATGGAATTTAATTGTTAGCGTATCACAGGGCATACTATACTATGACCTTATGAATAACTACAGACAAATAACTAACTCCAACTTGTTCTGTGGAAGCCAGAATAGGGAAGCAAGGCACCTGCTTTACTGTTTGTCTCTTGAAGACTGCAGCAGATTCTCTTACATTTTTACCTCTCTCTGTGATTCCCTGTTAATTCGCTGCTTTCTTTATCTTGCATAACTTCCTGTGGAAACTCATCTTGAACATGACCCGGTAACGGCCACCCCAGTTCCTGAGTATATATATCAACACAGCACTGACCTAACACCATCCGGAAGAGTATCTTTGTCGCTTGGTTCAAATAATTGAGGAAGAACATTTTCTTCTCATAGACAGCCTTTCAGGATTCTCCTTTACAGAATCTCCAACCTAACACAAGCAAATTGGAGCAGAGCAGGATTCACTGCAGGATATTAGGTAGTTCGGAAATTCTTGCTGAAAATTTGGGCTTGAATGTTACACAGCTAGAAACGGAGCATCCAGAGCAAATTCCCAACCATACTGTGAGGCTGCTGTGCTCAGGCCCTCGGACAGCAGGCCGTGGATGGTGTAAACGCCATCCGCTTGCTGAGAGGGGACCTGCGTTTCTAGATCACTTGTGCTTTCCAGATGACCTAACCTCCCTGCTCATAGCCGTCACCTCACATCACACACCACCACGTGAGTGCGTCTGCTTGGTGAAACCTAGATCACAGGCTGAATTCGCGCTACTGCAAGGGAGTCAGAAATGCAGCTTTGGGTTTTCCTGCCTCAGTTGTTTATCATCAAAACAAAGACCAGAATCCCGATATTCCAAGTCTGTGAAAAGTGCTTTTAAAAAATGAGAAGCATTACTGAGATATACATGGATATGTTTGCAATTTATTAATCAGAAATTTAAAAAATTCCTTTGGCCCAAGTTGTACTTAATTCAGCAGCTTTAGAAAAAAATATTTGTGACGCCTTGGCACTATGAAGAGTGCTATGCAGACAATAGGAGTAAATTATGGTCCTTATCCTTCAACTGGTGAAAACATTGGAGAAGATGGTGTTGGATTATTGCTGTATTTTATGAAATTTTTGTTTATACCATTCAAAATCTGAATGATTATACAATTACAGGTTATATGATTATACAATAAATGATTTAAATAATTATACAGTTATATAATTTACATAGATATATGTAATTAGTTAGTTAGGCTATGCATATTATAATTAATTCTGCCATCAACGTTGTCCCAGTAAAGTAACAGGGAAGGAATATACCATAGGACACTTTTGACTTGTATCTTGGAATAGGAGTAGGTGTTCTCTTGACAGAAAATGACGGGAAGGTATTTCTAGTTTGGACAAAGGCGTGGGTGTGTGAAAATACATGGCAGAGATGAACTATCGTCAGGGATTCAGTTAGAGAAGCGGAACCACTAAGAGGTGTGAGTGTGTGAGTGTGTGTGTGTGAATGAATATGTGTGTATATGTAAAAACATATGAATTTTATGGGGACACAATTCATCTTGTTATGGGTTGAATTGTCTCCCCATGATATGTTGAGTACTTAATCCTGAGTACCTTAAAATGTGATTATTGCTTTATTTGTAAACCGGGTCATTCCAAATGTGATTAGTTAAAGTGAGGTCATGCTGAAGTAGAGTGGGTCCCTAATCCAATAATGCCGAGATCCTTATAAGAAGGGCGAATTTGGACACAGAGCCTCGCACGTAGGGAGATTGCCAGGGGAACATGAACGCAGAGATGAGCGGATGTATGTACAAGCCAAGGAGCTGCAAAGATTGCCACACAACCACCAGAAGTAAGGTGAGAAGCCTGGGACAAATTTTCTTTTCTAACCCACAGAAGGAAGCAGCTTTGATGTCAGCCTTTTAGCCTCCAAAACTGTGAACAACACATTTCTGTTGT